>NW_017731452.1:577687-604928 GCF_001890085.2 Hipposideros armiger | reverse complement strand
TTTTTTTTTAATTCTCTTTATTTTTTTCTGTTTCATTTTCATGTTCTTTCTGTAAAAATTATACATCCACATAATTTTGAGTCACAGCCAGGTTTTTCTATTAATCTTTTATGTGAAAGAAAACTAAAGCAGTCTTCAACACCAACTCTGTTTCTTCATCTATTATTCTTTAAGCAGATTCATTTGGTTTTATGTACGAGTATATAACTTTAAATAATCACACTTAAATAGCTACTTATTGGTTTCCTAGTTTTCCATGGCATCTGTGGGCTTTCTACTAAGAAAATGTAGCTTTTCTTCACTTCTTTACCTTGATGAGCATCCTTCTTTTGTCTCTTTCCATACTTTCGTTCAAATTTTACCATGATGTTTTAAGAAGACAATTTAATTTTTCCATCGTTACAAATATGTAAATATATTCACAGTAAAGTCATGTAACATAATAACATTACTTTTTCTTTCCTGCACAATCTTTTCATTTCCCTGAAGATAATACTTGTTCTACAATCTCATTTGCTTAGTTTTTTTTTATTTTTCTGACTCTAATTCATCCTCAGACTCTCATTTAATTATATAAATTTCTTTACAAAATGTTCAGGACATAACAAGTATTCTATTATTTTCATGTTAAAAAAAAATCTCCTAGAATCCTTGGATCTTCTATTTGAGCTGGTTGTTCTGGACACCCGGTGCACAGGAATACTCTACTGGCATTCTACTTAGAGCTACATCAGACAACCTGAAAAATCCTTAACCCTGTCCTGAGTTTCAGCTCCTGTTTCACATCTTATGTTTTGGTTTGCTTATTGTTTTGTAGGAGCATACCCTCCAGTAGCTTTCTGAAAAAGGAGGGTGGGATGTATATATATATATATATTTGGAGCCTTGCATATTTCAAAATAATTTTGTTCCCACCCTCATTTTATTAACTGTTTAGCTAGGTAAGCATTATAGTTTTGAAATCAATTTTCTTTTCCTCAGGGTTTTACGACATTACTCTAGTGCTTTACAGCTTTCAGTGTTGCTCTTGGGCAACAGAGCCGTTTTATCTCTGATCTTTTTCATTTCTATATGTTTTTCTCTTAAAAGTACTACAGGAGGCATATCTTCCACCACTGACTACACTCCAAATAAGAAAAGCCCTGAAAAGGATGCTGTCTTTGATCACAATGTTTTAAAATTTTACATGACATGCTGTGGTATGAGTATTTTTATCTTTTGTACTGGGCACTGAATGGAGACCTTTTAATCTTGAAACACATGCCCTTCAGTTCTGTGAAATTTTCTTTAAATAAATATTTCATTGATTATTTTCTCCCTTCTCTTTTTTGTTTTTTCCCGTTTTCTTTTAAAAGACCTTTGATTATTCAGATCTTGGATCTCCCAAATTATTTTTCTCCGGTATTTTGGT
This sequence comes from Hipposideros armiger, assembly GCF_001890085.2. Lineage (NCBI taxonomy): Eukaryota > Metazoa > Chordata > Mammalia > Chiroptera > Hipposideridae > Hipposideros > Hipposideros armiger. The sequence continues at coordinate 603,517 of NW_017731452.1, read as the reverse complement.
GCTGTTTTCTGGGAGATTTCTTGTAACTTTCCCATTGAGCTTTTCTTTTCTGCTGGACTATTTTAAATTTGTAAACATTTTTGGTTGGCTGGTTTTCCCAACATTCTGTTTTTGTTTAATGGTGTCCTTTTCTTGTTTCGTGGATGAAATTTGCTCTCTTATCTCTCTGATATTAATGACAATTGCTTTAAATTTTCCTGTCTTTGTAGAGCTTCTGTCTCTTCAAAACTACTTTGTTTGTTTGTTTTTTTGTTTGTTTGTTTGTTTGTTTTTTGGTCACTGTCTTTCCTTGATATTCTGTCTGTGGAATTGTATTTGTACTTAAGAGTAAGACTCAAAAAAGCTGTTGCCAATTCTTTTTTTTTTTAAAGATTTTTATTGGGGAATTGGGGGGATGGGAACAGTGCTGGGGAATTGGGGGAAGGGGAACAGACAAGTTGCTGTCGTTTTGTTCTTCAATCTAGTTGTGGAGGACGTTGCTTCACTGGCCCAAGTTGGCACCATCATTGCGCTCTTCCCGGGCGAGGCAGATCAGTCACCGGCTTCTGGACGGCCGCTCACTGCGGCTGCTGGCCGCTCACGCTGGCTGCTGGCTACATACGGTAGCCCATGGCAACCCACTGCCACAGGGAGTGCAGCCTACGCCGTCGCCGGCGACTCATGGCAGCCCAACTCCAGGTTGAGCTGTTATTCAGCATCTTAGCTGTGGAGGGCAGTGTCACTGGCCCTCCTATGTGGGATCCGAACCGGGGCCCTCTGGCATCCCAAGCGAGTTCTTAACCATCGCGCCACTCGGCCGGCCCTGTTGCCAATTCTTAGCACATGGACAGGACTAATTTAACATGGACTACACTTTAGTGTGACCTGGCTGATTTGTTTCTTGGGGCAAATCGCTGTTAAGTTGGTCAAATTGCCTGGAGGAGGATATTCTAATACTCTGCTTGGGGAAGGTATGGCTCTGACTGAGTTTTGGGAGGCAAGTAAGGGAAGAACCCCGAGTCTCAGCATTCAGCAGGCAAGCATTTCCTTGATCTGTTTTTTTTTAGTGAAATACTGTTGTTCTCAACTGTTTTCCTTTTTATCTCCAGAGAATAAAGTTGTCTTTTTTCTGATATTGCGTAATGACAAAGCCCTTTGCTGGGGTGAGGGGGGAGGTGTTCTGAGGGTGCACACACCTTGAAACAAGCTTTCAAAAGGTCTGCCTTCACCCCCACTTTCACAAGTACCCAGTTCCACCAGCTTCTGAGCCCTTGGTGGTTCTGTGATATGAACTGAATTACTTCTTGGCTGTCCCATTCTTAGTTTAAGACTCAGCTTTCTTAAATGTGTTAAGTCACTTACTAGCTGTCCATCTGCTTTGCGGCATCCAAGTTTTTTTTTTTTTCATTTTGTTTTGTTTTAATGTTGAGTAGTATTGATATTGATTGTCTTTGCCCCCAAGGATTGCACCATCACCTCCTAAACTTGGAGGTTTGAGTTGATAGTTAAAAACTAGTCACCAGGTTGTCCTTGATCCACTGCCACTTTGCTACCGACACGGAGGTGTCAGAGCAGCAGTGGGGCGGCATAGTCCTAGTGTGGAGCCAGGGTGAGCCTCTTTGGGCTCCGGAACATCAGTTCGCTTCGTGAAACAGAGGCATCTTCATGGATCTCTAAATTCACCTTGGAGCAGGGGCTTGCAGATGGTAAGAAAGGTGTTTTGGCACATACGCAAAACTTCTCAGCATGCCCAGTGTCCGTGTTTCCTGTGACATCAATTATGGCCATCGCTGGGCCAAGCAGTATTCCCACTGTCCTGTTGTCTTGGTTGGCTGTTTTCCTTTTCAACGTGAGCCTCATGTGACAACAGAGGGATGCCAGGATTGTAGCATGGCTCTGTGACTCTGCGTGCCATCTGGGTGTCCTCTGTGTGCCCTCAGGAGCACGCCTGCGGTGGAGGGCCTCCTTCATGGCTGTGTGTGTCCTCAGCTTTCATTTAGTTGCCTGTCACCCACGATGCTGCGCTGATTGAGGAAACTAATTCATAATCCACAGCCTGCTTTCCTTGGATACTTGCTTCTAGGTGCATTAAACGGTCGGCACTCAGGTCCTCATTTTTCTTATCCTTCCATTTCCATATTAATTCTCAATCAATCACTGACGGCCAGCTGTCAACAGGCACCATTTTTGGTGGGACCTGATGATGTATGTCCCCTGTTTTCAGATGCCTGGCATCTCACCATGTAAAGCAGTGCTCTGAGCAGGGTCTTAATGCTTTTTTGGGCGCAGCCTCCTTGAGCTTTCATAATGGCAAATCTAGTGCAGGTGCTGAAAGGAGGTGGCTCTTTAAAGGGACAGGACGCGGATGCAGGGCTTCATGGGCAGTGCTGTAGTAAATCTGTGTATGCATATGCTCCCAGCTGAGGGCTTACTTATCGGTCCTTTAGCCAGGATATGACCTATAGCTCCTAAAATTGGGGAACAAAAGAGCTATGTCTCTTTGGTAGACGTACAAATGGATAAAGGGGTGAATTCTTGTAAATTATTTGTCATTCAGCTGCTGTGATGTTGGTGTGACACTTAATTTTCACTTTGAAAAGTTTCTATTTTTTTGAAAAATGATGATGATGATGGTGGTGATGATGATGATGATGGTGACAAGGACAGCCACGCTGACAAAGACAATGCTGGTTTGAGCAAAGTCTAAATCTAGTTCCATCATTTTCTTTCTTTCTTCACCTTCTTCCCTTACTCTTTTTCTCCCCCTTGTGCCTGCCTCTTTCTCATGTCACCCCACCTTTTTTTCTCCCCACTATCAAGAAATTTCCAGAACTCCATTGTTACCCTTCTTCACTACGGTCAAGTGTGTCGTCCTAAGGGCAGAGGGGGCAGGTATGTAATTAGCACGTCGCACCAGACTGAACAGAATCCTCAGCCTGGTGCAGGGGGGACTGGCTGGTACTTATGGATGAATGGCAGCCTTTTGACAGGATGATGGATACATATGCCGGGCTCAGAGGACTTTGGGTGAAGAGCGTTTCTTTGTGGTCGGTAAGTGATAGGACCCATTGCTTCATTTCTCTAGAATCTGCATTTATTAATTTTGTATTGTTTTATTGAAAACTACTTGCCGAAAGAAATATATGAATCTAGCTCACGATGCCTCTTTTCAAGTAATTTCCAGCAAGGAAGATTGGGTTACCAAAGCGAGCCTGTTCTCCTGTGCTTCTGCTCAGATGACTGAATCTTTAGCAGGCTCTGTTGAAATGAACACAGACTATGCCCCCCAGCTGACCATCTCCTGGTTTTGCCATTAGTAGAAGTCACTGCTTGCGACTCTGTCATGTGAATTGCAGGACATGTGCTGCTACCACTCTGCGTCTGAAGGCGCAGGCTGCATGGAGGGGACCACACTTTAAACGGGTCCCCATGTGCGGGTGCTTACCTGCTCTTTACACTCATATCTCATTTAAAAAGCAGTCACTGAGTGAAAAGGATTTCCATCCCAGCTTCCCGACTCACTTGGTATTTGGACCTGATAAAGCTTTGCTTTCCCTTACTTCTTTCTCATTTAAAATGGATAAAAGCACATTAAACTCTACCTAATGTCAGGCCCCAAAAGTAAACTTCTCAAGATTCCTGAAGAAGTTGATTTTATAAACACGGGCTCTGGGATCAGATTGCCTGTGTTCTGATCCTGTCACTTCCTAGCTGTGGGAACGCTGGAAAGCCACTTAACTTCTCTGAGCTCCATTTCCCCATGTGGAAAAGGGGATCGATAATAGTTCCACCTCATATGGTGGCTGTGGAAACTATTAATATTTGGTGTAATGCACCTGAAGTACCTAGGCGATTGTCTGGCATGTAGTTAACCCCGTAAAAGTGTATTATGATCATTGTTACTACTCGTATGACTATCACATCAGACAACTGTCTGAAAAGTGGTGAGTGGGCATGTGGATATTGACCTCAGAGCCACAGAGCTGCTGTGCTATCTCAAGCAAGCCAGCCTCACTGGATGTTATATCCCTCAACTGTATACGGGGAATTTTAAACTCTATTTCATGGGATTGCTAGGATAAAATCAGATAGTGTACAGGAAGTACCTTATGCAATTTATGATGTGGGTAGACACTCAGTAAATATGGCCATTGATAATGTTTTCATTCATTCTGAAAGCAGAATGATGGGCTATTTGGATGTCATTTTGGTGATTTTTAAAGGAAAAAGTTGAGGCATTTGAAATATGCCTTTTTGCTTGCTGGCTTCATGTGGGTTTATCAACTTTGTTGAGGTATAATTTATGTCGACTAAACTGCATCCATTTGAAAAAATACAATTCGATGCGTTTTGACAGATGCACGTAGCCTTGAAATCACCACTGTAATCAAGACACAGAACATTTCTTTCCTTGCAAGGATTTCTTGTGCTTCCTTTGCGGTCTATGACACAGTGCAGTTCAGATAGCCCCGGCCCCAGGAAACCATTGGTCTGTTTTCTCTCACTATTGATTAATTTACATTTTCTAGAATTTTATATAAATGAAATCATCCAATATGTATGCTGTATCTGGCTTCTTTCACTCAACATAATGATTTGGAGTGTGATTCACCCTTGTGGGTGCATTTATCACTCATTCCTTTTCATTGCTGAGTAGTATTCCATTGTGCAGATACATCGCATTTTGTCTACCTGATTACCTGTTAATAGACATTTGGGTTGTCTTCAATGTTTGCTTATTGTGAATGGATGGGGATGTGAATATTTACACACACACACATATTTGTGTAAACATATGCCTTTAATTCTTTTGGGACAATACCCTGGAGTAGGAGTCAGCCAATAGTTACACTAGGCTTAACATTTTAGAGGCTGGCAAGAGGCTCAGTCAATGTTCAATTGATGAATAAATGAGCATGTCTTCTCCAGATTACACTTTTCTCCAAAGTGGTTGAACCATTTCACATTCTTGGCCGAGTCCAATTCCTCTATAATGAACGTCAATAATGTTAGATGTGGTCAGTTTTTAAATTTTTTATTTGGGTATGCAGTGGTAGCTCGTTGTGGCTTTATTTTACAATAAGGATGACTAATGATGTTGAACATCAAAAATATGCTTACTGGCCATATCTCCTTCCTGCCACCCTTTTTGGTGGGGGCAGCAATTGTATGGAGATGTGATTGAGATACGGTATGAATCACATACCATGCAATTCACCCCTTTAAACGTTTTTCGTATATTCACAGAGTTGTGCAGTCATCACCACCGGCAAACCATATCTTCTGTTACTCGCTTTTTAAATCACTCCCGCCCACGGCACACCACTGGCTTCATTTGCTTCTCCCGCCATTTAGATTCAGTGTCCCCCACAATTCTGTTTTTGACCCTCTCTCCTTTCCCCTGGAGATCATACCCATTCCTCAAATTTCAACCATCATCCTGACTCCCATTATCTATATGTCCATTTCTGAGTAGTCTGTTAGTCCCAGATTATTTACACCCTTATGTATATTTTGCAGGGCACACTCGACAGGGCATAAAGTCATCGTGTCACACTCCCCCTTCACCCTTAACTCCCCCCCTACCCCACATCATCATCACATCACCCCTGCCCACACCCCCTCCCACCTCCTGCATGTTCATAGGCCGCCTGGAGTTATGCACCTTTGTATCCTTCCCAGTACCAAGCCTACGTAGACGCTCGGTAAATATTCATCTAGTGACTAAATGAACTTGCATTCTCCAGATTGCCTGAAAATGAGCTTCACTTTTATCTTCCTTTGAAATTAATTGCATTATTACCTTATTAAAGGTCAAGAAAAATAATTTGTGGTGTAATTCATGAGATGACTAAACAGTTGCCCTGGCGATTTCTGATGATAATTTGGAAATATTTTTAACCTACGGCCTTTTATCTTATCTCTAGTTAAAGCTTTTCTGGAAGGAATTCAATTTCCGCTTTTCCTTAATGTCCCTTAAATGTTGTACATATCTTAAAAGGTGGATTTCCCATAAAACAATATGGGCGATGGTCTTATTTCACTTAACAGTATGAAAGCTTACTCGAAAGGACAAGAATAAGACTCCCTTAAAAGCCTGTCCAGGTTTTAAAGGAATATAAAACTTTCTCTTAAAAAAATACAACTTTCTGCCTTCATCCCCTAACCCACAAAGCTCACATCTCGCTTCACTCAGACTCTGAAATACTTCTTTTATTATTGCTCTCCAGCGGGAACAAAGCTGAAGCCCCTAAGGCCGAGAGACCACATGAAAATAGCTTTGCTTCGGTGCCAAAGCTGTATTTCATCTTAACAAGGCACAAGCCCAATAGAGATCTCATGGACTATGACCACACTCACGAGAATAGTAAGTAGAGAAGCCGGAATCGAAAAGGTTAAGTGCAGCCGGAGCAGCCTCTAAAATGTCACTTATACCCAGGAAAGGATGATGGCGAGGAGCCATCCTAACAGCAAGCCTGGGTAGTGGGGTAGAAGGACAGGCTGTTGGCAACAGGAAGGGAACAGGAGAGGGGTCGTGGAGGTGAAGAGGTAAATGAACCCAGAAATGTGTTGATGCCTAGACTAGGGAATTGGGCAAGAGTGGCAGGTATCTATAAACCAAATAGAAGAGTATAAGAAAGGTTTGTGCATGCGCGCGCGCGTGCGTGCGTGCGTGTGTGTGTGCATGTGCATGCGTGCGTGTGTGCGTGTGTGCGCATGCGTATGGTGATGGATTATAGGGCAATGGGAAGTCAGAAAGCAGAGGACCCATGAGCGGGAAATACCCTAGCAGAAGAGAAAAGAGGAAGCCTGGACCTGGGACACACGGCAGGATGTGAGGTTGGTGTAGTTTGCTAGAGCTGCCGAAATAAAATACCACAGACTGGGCATCTTAAACACCAGAAATGTATTTTCTCACAGTTCTGGAGGCTCAGAAGTCTAAGATCAAGGTCTCAGCGGGCTTGATTTCTTCCGAGGACTCTGACTTGCACACAGCTAGCCGCCTTACTGCTGTGTCCTCACACGGTCTTACCTCGGTGTGTGCACATCCCTGGTGTCTCGGTGTGTCTCAATTTCCTCTTCTTAGAAGGACACCGGTCAGTTTGGATGAAGGCCCACCATAATGGCCTCTTTTTAACTTAATCACCTCTTTAAAGACCTCCAAGTACAGTCACATTCTGAGTCATTGGGGGTTAGGACCTCAACCTCTGAATTTCGAGGTACACAATTCAGCCCATAACAGCTGGGGGCGAGGATATACCAGATCCCAGTGGTTCCCAGTGGTTAATGCTTACTTGGGGATGTGATTTTCAGAAGGCATCTATATTCCTATCGCCCTTCCTCTTTATCCCGACTAGGTCACAGCCGGCTGGTCATGTGACCAGACTGCACCAATACGTGACAGAGCACCCAGTGCCCCGGAGGCCACCTTCACAGACTTGTCCCCATTTAAGCCCCTGGAGAGGCCTGAGCCCCAGGAGTGCACACTTCTGACATTTTTCCATCCTTCACAGATTTTCCATCAGCCAACCCCAATTTGCAGTTGTTTCTAATGATTGAAAATATGCTTGGTGTGCAGGTGTCATGGATGACGTAGTCATGCCTTGGGGTGATGAATAAGGTATAGAAATAATTCTGGTAAGCCCAGTGATCAGAAAACAATGAATCCCAGTTTTGATCTATATTCATTTTTTTTTCAGGGCACAGCCTCATTGCCCAGAAATAATCCCTGTTATCATTTTGATCTGTATCATGGAAATGAGTTTTTTACTCTTTTATATATTATATAATTACCCATATAATATAGATGCCTGCTATGCACACCTTTAAGCCAAATAAGATTGTACTGTGTATTCTTTCTTTATAGCCTGCTTTTTGTTGAACTTAATGATAAATTCCAAGTATTTCCCCATGTCAATAAATTTTCTTTCTTAACATTAATCTTCAATGGCTAGGCAATATTCTCTACTGTGGATTTACCATAATTTTCCCATTCAGCAGTCTCATTAGAGTCCCAATAGTCACCTGATTTGTTTCCATCAGTTGTGAGGTTTGTCCCAAATAATTGGTTTCCAAGAATTGTTAAAGTGCAGATGTTTGTGAATTATTTTTCAAAACATGTTGTTGAGCTCTACATGCCATACACTTCATCCATTTAAAGTATACAGTTCAGTGGCTTTTAGTATATTCAGAGTTTTGCAACCATCACCATCATCCATTTTACATTTTCGTTATCCCCCAAAGAAACCCCTTGTCCCCTGAGCGAGCACCTCTACCGCTGTCCCTCTTTTTCCTCCTCTCCTTAGATTTGCCTAATCTGGACTTTTCATATAAATGAAGTCACACTATATGTGGCCTTTCATTTCTGGCTTTTTTTCACTTAGCATATAGTTTTCAAGGTTTATCCATGTTGTAGCGTCTCTTTTCATTGTCAAATAAAATTCTAGTGTATGACTAGATTGAGCTGCTTTTTCTTATTCAGATCACAAGCATTTAGGTTGTTGCCACTTTTTGGCTAGCGTGGATAATGTGAACATTTGTGTATGGATTTGTGTGTGTGCATATGCCTTCCTTTCTTTTAGGTAAGCACCTAAGCGTATAGTTACGGGGATCGGGATCATGTATAACGCTATGCGTGACCATTTGAGGAATTGCCAGACTGTTTCGCAAAGCAGTTGCACCATTTTACCATCCCCCCAGCAGCATATGAGGGTTCCCGTTTCTCCACATCCTCACCAACACTTTCTATTGTCTATCTTTTTGATTGTTGTAATTTTATTAGGTGTTAAGTGGTATCTTATTGTGGTTTTGATTTAGATTTCTCTAATGGTTAATCATATTTAGCACCTTTTCATGTGGTTATTGAATGAATGATTTTTTTCAGGTTTTTTTTGGGTTTTTTTGAAGTGGTTATAAGATCACTCCTGTGACAATGCCCACCACATCCCTGGATGGTACAATGTGATCTTGTAGGCAAATGCCAGTGGCTTTCAGAGACGCTCCTGTTTCAGAATTATTACCTTCAACATTCAATAAAAGATTGCAGGTCCTCATCACCCCCTTCGTTTCTGAATTAGAATCTTTGTGTTCGGTTTCTGGAAATCTGTTGTGATGCCCAGTCTTGTTGGGGAACCAGAATTTGGGGAGTTGGGTGTTCCCTGAGAATCTCTGTCTGGCCTGGCAGCATTTACTAGACGGTATCACATGTTGGTTAGAAGCTCGGCTCGGCAGACACACTGCCTCTTGCTTTAATGTTCCTTAGCCCTACTTTTCTCATCTATAAAATGATTAAAATTATTAATTCTAATAATAAAGCTGTAGTACTAACATTATCATTAGCAGAAGCATCGTTATTGTCATTGATACATGTGTTGCTGCTGCAGGGAAAATGTTGAGAATGTTCATGAGCGAGAAACCCATGAACTAATAGGACAGAGGAGTCACACAAACTCCCACATTGAAAGGAAAATGTTTGAACTGTAAAAACGTTTAAATTTACACATTTAAAGAATAGTGGATTTACACTTTTAACACAGAAAGTGGGGGCTTTGGATTTTACAGAATGATGCTATTTGAAAAGTGAATTCTGAGATTGGATGTGTTCGGGCAAAAGTACGTTAGAGCAAAGTTAAAGCGGTTGTTTTACTACACGACGTCTTGAAACTTCTGGTGTGTCAAAATGCATGCCTCCTGAAAGTTGTTGTATCATTTACAGTTTCGCAGAGCACACTTTTTTCAGGGAGGCACCTGCTAACCCCTTCTGGCCAGTGTTCAGTGGTGTATAGGTTAGAAATCTGTGGGCTTCAAGACTTGGTATGAAACTGAGCTCATTTCTATCACAGAAAAGATACCACGTACTTGCTGGATTATGAGTGAGTGAGAACTTGCTAATCTGCCTCCCATCTCTCATCATGGATGGTCTTCCCTCCTTCTCGGTAACTTGCATGTCGGTTGTGGGCTAGGCCCAGTTTGTTCTGTAAGCAGAAGTGTGAGCTACCGCCCATGAATACCCTAAAGGTTTTCTTCTTCTTCTTCATTCTTTTTTTCCCAGTTCTTAGGACTGTTAGGCCCTTGGGAATGATTTCTACTGAATGGACTTGATTGCATGTGGGGAAAATACGAAGCCCTGTACGCTGAGACAGTGGTTGATCTGATGGTCACCACCCACAAGTGTTCGTTTTATGTCTTTAAATGAGCTGAAATGGGCCTTCAGGCCTTTGCATGTATCATCTAAGTATTAGAGACGAGCTTTTAATCACCCCAAAGTTACTGTTAGTAGGGTCCCTGCACCAAGGGGACGAGGAGTAATTCACATCCCCTACGAAGAACTGCTCCAAGGTACAATACAGAGAGGCCCAACTGTAGCCTCCATAAACCTTTCCTTTAAACCCTTTACATGTTTTGTGCCACCCAAGTTTGGGAAGAGCCAGAATAATTTTACAGAAACAAGTAACATGTTGTCAGGCTGCTGTGGGAATGTGAGAAGCTGCAGGATACCTGACTGCATCAATTTAGCCACAACTGTCACCTTAAAACTGTGCCTGGCATATGGGGGGATATCGCCGCATAAGGTAGTGGGTGAGGCCGCGAGGCGTGTCCGTTTTAAACATGTTTGAAGAAGCAGGACTATTTCAAGAAGCATCCTGGCTCTGATTCTACTCAAAATATTGAACAGTCATGTATGGCAGTGTCCTGACTGATCAGAGTGATGCTGTCCACACCTGGTGGATATTAGCCTCACTTTATCTGAGGATGCCTCATTGGTTTCTTTTAAATCTCTTAAAACTTACATCAGAGGTCCAACACTGAAACATGTGATAGCATCAGTTCATCGTCAGCCACAGCACTGGAGTCTGGGAGATAGTAGAGAGCAGTGAGATTGTGCCAAACTGGAGGGGCCACCTCAAGGACAGCTGCAGCTCTGTCCCCCCCCGATTGTCAGAATGTGAGCACGGGGGCTGGGTATTGTCACTTCTCCTCTCTTCACTTTTCAAGAGGAGCCAGAAATCTGGACTTGCAATGTGATATCTCCCATTAAACAATGTGACATAATGATATCCCCTTTTCTATTTCTGCTGTGCCAAATTTGAAAAAAAAAAATGAATGGGTTAAAACAGCATACAGTTGTTACCTTACAGTTCTGGAGGTCAGAAGTCCGCAATGGGTCTCAGCAGGCTAAAACTAGTGTGTTGACATGGCTGCATTCCTTTTGCAGGCTCAAGGGAGGACCCAGTGGCCTTGCCTTCTCCGGCTTCTAGAGGTTGCCCACATTCTTTGGATCATGGCCTCTTCATCTGTCTTCAAAGGCAGTAATTGCTGGTCAAGTCCTTCTCAAATGCCATCTGCCTAGTTCTCTCTCTCCCTTGCCTCCTTCTACTTTTAAGGGCCGTGCAAGCACATTGGGCCCACCAGAATAATTTTCATACTGTAAGGTCTACTCATTCGCAAACTTCATTCCATCTGCAAACGTAGTTAGCCTTTGCCATGTAACCTAACATGTTCACAGATTCCAGGGATTAGGATGTGGACATATAGGTGGGGGGCACATTACTCTGCCTCCCACAGTCCCCCTAATATATATGCCCCTTAAAGAATACCTGAGTCTTAAATTTCTTCTGTATCCTCCAGTGCCAGGCAGAGTAGATAGAGCTTTCTGGATTGGTTGATGGTCGAGTGTCCACCCCACAAAGAAATCGGATAGGAGTGTAGAAAAGAGATCAATCATAATGGTAGCTTTTAGTTCATTTTATTCTTTAAAAATTATTATTATTATTATTATTATTATTTACTTTCACTTAATTGAAAAACAGTTTTAGAAACTGGAACGGGTAATTTATTTTCATTTCTTCTTCTGTAAAGTGGTAACACTAAGATTTTTATATGAGGGATAAATAGAATAATGCCTGTCTTCACTTCATCTTCTTTCTATCTGTGGTCAGCCAGCCTGCCAGCCAGAGAACTGCCCATTCCCTTTTCCATCCTTTTGTCTTATCGTCTCCCTTAACCAAACTTCCGTAGCCTCTTTGCAAAGAAGATTTGAAATTGCTTGTGTAGGATCCATGTATAATATAAGAGCTAAAGGACCCAGATTAGGATATTTGGGTTAAGAGTAAAATCAGGTAAATCGAGGGCTAACACACCATCCAAATATCTTGTCCGTGAGTTTGTGAACAGATACTATAGCTGTCTGAAGAGTTACCCGGGGGCCTCCTAGGGGCCCAGGGGAAGAGGGAGACACAGGCCACTGACTCCATCAGTGAGGATATCTCACCTAGCAGTGGTGACACTAAGAGATTTTGCATAGTCACCTTTCCATCCTTTCTTCTCCTGCTGGAGCCAGCTAAGGCACGAATAGCAACCCAGTGTCTTTCTGAAAGAGCCTGTGCTTTAGTCACTGTAGATCTTAAAAAGGGAGCGAGAAAGAGAGAATGCGTTTAACAATATGCAAAAACTTGGGGATATTTAATGATTATTTTTGCTTCTGTTGGGCGGGGGGATGTTATGAAGAGTAAGAAATGCAGCTCTCTGTCTTCATGAATTAGTCTGCAGCTTGTGTTTGAGAAGAACTTAAGAGCGTATTAAAAGGGGCGGCGTGGTTTGCCTCTGCCCAGAGCCATGTTACCTGCAGGCGGGTTCCCAAGGTCAGCAGTTAGCGGGAAGCTGCACAGCCTTGCCTTCCGAGGTGTTCCCTGTACCCGTGCCCTTGACGCGGTGCCGACTTGTCAGGATTCTCGTAAAACTCCTCGGCGATGGCTTCTTCTGTTCCCTTTATTTCCTTAAGTGAACATCTGTCTAATTGTTCACCTCCATTGCTTTAGTGCTTTCTTCATGCTTTCTCTCTTTCCAGACAATAAACTTTATTTTCTTCCTAAGAATTCAGTCTACGCAAGGGTATTAGGCAGCTTGTTTGCACCTTTTAATTTCTGGATGTTTTCCAGGAAGGCTCTTTGCAGAAGTTCCAATGGGTTCATCTGTGAATCACGGAAGACAATGCCGCATTGTGTTTGGGTTTTTATCAGTTACCTTCTGTTTGTAAACATCTGTTTGGAGACATTTGCCGGTGCCCACCCTCGCACTCCCCCACCCCCGCCAGAAATAAAGGGATTCATCTCTTTTTGCTTGGCATAGGGATAAGACAGACGGAGTGTAGGCTGACCGCACCCCCCCCCCCCCCCGTTTGGTCATGCGCATAGGTATGCGACTATTTAACTGAAACTCATAGACTTGCCAAATGACTTTCGAGCGGGAATCAGGCACCTTATTTCATTAATAGCTGTGACGCCTGGTAATTGGCTCATTATTGCAGTTTAATTTTGATGCTGATTTGATGATGTATTAAAAACACTGTGTAAACCAGTCATTACAACTGAAAAATATTTCCATTTTTGATGACACCATTATTTTCCATATGCTTAAAAATACTCAGCAAGCCACTGGTTTTTATTGTTATTGCATTTTTTATTTTTTATTTTTTGCTTCTTTTACATTTTATTTATAATCTTTATGAATTATTATATCTTTAACAATAAATATTTCAATTTCCTTTTTTGAGTCATTGTGTGTTCTTAAACTATGTACACTATCGAAATGTTTTCATGATTATTGATATGTTCCCTTCTAGTTCAATTAAATTTGTATTTTTTATTTTTCATATTTTTTCTGTTTTCTTATATGTCTTGCCTTTAAAAAACAACTTTGGATTATGGATATTTCAAATATATTCAAAAGTAAAGAGGATGACATAATAATGAGCCCCCTAGTCCAAACACCCTGCTTCAGCAATTAGGAAACTTTTCTTTCGGTTCAATCATTGTTCTTTCCGTGTGTGTGTGTGTGTGTGTGTGTGTGTACATAAATACGTATATACATACATATGTATACACAGATACACATATATGTATCTGTATATATGTATATGTATATACACACATCTATGCATATACATTTTTCTAGTGTATGTTGTATGTTGGTTTATGTTTCTTGTGTCCACATCAAATTTTGTTTAAGAGTAAAACCCATCTAAATAATGAGGATTCCAAGCCCCGTTGTGAAATGCTTGGTTTTCCTGTGGATTTGTGGGCATGTGGGAGAGTCTGAGCCCCTGGGCGGGGAGGGAGAGGAGAGATTGTACATCTCTAGTTCATTGTACCGTATTTGCCGGCGTATAAGATGACTCGGCATATAAGACGACCCCCTAACATTTCCACTCAAAATACAGAGTTTGTTATATGGTCGGCTGTGTGCAATTTTGCGAGTGTGGTAAAATCGCATAACAGCCGAGCATACACCCAGCAGCGCTGCTGATGCCTGAACGGTATGTGGAATGAAGTGGGCGGGCATCGGGAGGCCACTATGGCACGGGGCAAGCACTATGGGCAGTCTATCTGAAGTGTACCTGGCGTATAAGACGACCCCCCACTTGGAGGCATATTTTTCAGCGCCAAAAAATCGTCTTATACGCCGGCAAATACGGTAAGTCTCGCTGCTCTAACCCTAATCTCCAGCACCCTGAATGGGGCAGAAAATAGGGGCAGGACAGTGGTGCTAAGAAGTGCTCTTTGTAAGACTATCACATGGAGACAAACATTTCCATGTGTGGCATGGGATATGAGTTGGGCACGTTGCCCTATCAGAGGTTAGATGGTGGATTTCTAAATGAAGCCTGCCTGTTCATGGCTTTGCATAGCTTTTCTGAAACCTGAGTATAGAGATGTAGGGCTGGGATTTTGGAAGGCTGAGGGGGGAGCACTTGGTCAGGGGACGCTGGGCATAGAACCTGTTTTCTTTCCTTTGATGCAAATAGCTTGGATGGCTTCTAGTTTGAATCAATGCAAAAGTGCCTGATGTCTGATAATACTTCGAGTGACAGGAGTAAGCACATGGGTTGCCAGTTGGGTCCTCTAGATAGTGTTGTAATGACTCTGTGGAAGCCAGTGGTATAGAGAGAGTGCTAGAACAGCTGAGACCTTACTTTGGGCAGACCACAACTATCCCTCTTTCCCAACATACACACACACGCACACATGTGTGCACACGCGCAAAGCAAAGGAACCCACACTGAGCCATCTTGCCCTCTCTGAATGGCTACCTCTCTTCCCACTAGTGGTTGTATTTTGGCTAATTAAATCGGTGTGTGTCAGGGGATGGCTTGGTCCCTTCAATCTGTAACCTCCCCGCAACGTCTTTGTGATATTTTCATAATCAGAAATTTTGGGAAGAGGATTGGGCATCATCAAAACAACAACAACAAACAAACAAAAACACCACATGTGGGCTGGGACACATTTATGGAATATTTATTCTATACTAAACATTTCTATCTATGTTATCCTTAATATTCAGCACGGCTTTGTGCAGCTGGAGTTATTCTAATTATTTGTGTTGTATGATTATTATCGATATGAACTGTGATTACTGATCAACTTCTCATCCAGGCACAGTGCTAGATGCTTTATACTCATTATCTAATTTAATGATCACAGCACTCTTGCTGGGTATATATAATTACCCCATTTCACGGGGTCTTGGGAGTTTGGTAAATTACCCAGCATCGTGTAGCTAACTAGCAGCAGAAATTGGATTCGAACTTGGTCAGACCTGACCTGCCTGCGGTTTCTCGCCTAAGGGTGGGGGAAACATTGATCCCCAGAAGGTCACTGCTTATTCTCCCCTTTGTCACTCACATACCTGGGGATTTGATCCCTCGAGGGCTTGAGTTCTGCGTTTGGGCTGGGCACAATACACATACATGCACCATGTACAAGATAACTTTCTCATCTTATTTTTCTGGATATTTTTAGACCTAGGTCTTAATTTTTAAAAAATCGTGCACATGGTAAAATTTTAAATAGTACAAAAAAATGTAAATGGTAAGTCTCTTCCCAATATCTGTTCAACGTCAGTGCTTTTACCAAAAGATAACCTCTTATGAGTGTCCTTCCAGAAAGAAACAATGCCTACACCAGTAGTAATTTATTTATTTATATATATATATATATATATATATATATATATATATATAAAATATATTCACATATAATGTATATCTATTTAAACAGATTAGAACTTTGCTAGTTATTTCTTTCCTGATTGAAAAAATAATGTAGTTATTTTTATAAATTTTGCAATTGTAGTTACACATACACAAATAAGGAACAAGGAGTACTTTCTGAGTCTCAGAAGCCATCCCTGTTAACCTTGTATCTTTTGTCTTTTTAAAATTCAGATATATGTATCTATATTTCTTAGAGCTGCCATCACATTGTAGTCTGATTAACCTAACATTTTGGCCATGTTTCCATATTAATAAATATTCTTTGGTAGTGCAGTTTTAGTGACTCCACACTGTACCTTCATAACTTATTAAATGAATCCCTTATTGCTGGGCAGAGATGCTATTTTCAGTTTTTCAGAGTCATGAGCAATGCTGCTGATTTACCTGGGATAAGTGAGGCCCAAATGCAAATTGATTATTCTTCTTCAGAAAGGTTGTTTCAATTTATACTCTTTTTTTTTTTTTCAGCACTGTCGGAGGGACTGTCTTCTCACACCTTCATCATTGTGTATTATTTTATAGTGTTCTGTGTTTTTTGCTGAATGAGCATGTATCTCTATTTCATTGATAATGGAGAGAGAGGGGGCTGGGTTTGCCCCACAATTTGTCCCAATATTCTTCTCAACTTTAATAATGCATGGAACAAAAAATTTAAACATTTCACATAAAAGCCTTTAAAGTTCTCAGGCTAATGTCTAATGTAGAGTGTGCAAATTAAGTTTGTTTGCTGTGCTTAATCCTTATTAAAGCACTAATCACCAGAGCCCCAAAATTGCTATAAGGAGAACACTTAGAAAACATAAGGGATCGATAGTTAGTACTTAGGAATAAATGAAACAACTTTTGTTTGTTGGTTTTAAATTTACCTTGGAGCTGAAAGATAGAAAGGCTTAAAATGAGCTAGATTGTGAGTTTCTCAGCATTTCATAGCTTATATATTGAAATAGCGTTTAAAAAATATATTTAGCTTGCATTAAATTTCTCAAAAGCTACAGAGATGCATAAGATTATTTTTTAATAACTTGATTTTTCACTGGGGTAAAAAACCCAAATCTCTTAGGAGATATAGGGATGTGCAGAGAGGCCCTGGTTTTAAGAAGCTCATGATTTGGTGTAAGAAACACAGGATAAAGCAAAGACTCCAATAGATTTTGTAATCCCTGCTTCCCACAGGGCACAGTGGGAGTCGGGAACATGATGCCATACCCAACCCAGGGGTGATCACGGAAGACTTTCTGCAAGAGGTGACCCTTAGGTTAATTTTGGCTTGACACGGCAACAACATAGGGGCTTACTTTTGTGATTGGAATATTGATAATGTTCCCTGAAGGGACAGTGCTCCCTTTTTGCAAACTTTCATTGCTTCGGTATTCAATCATTAGTAAATAATTTTAAGTGAGCTTAATTAGTGGGTGTACAAACAGGATCCAATAAACACCTTCAAAAGACAATGAAAATATGAGGACACTGATTTAGGCCTGCCAAATAGTTGTTTATTTTATTTTATTTTTCTGACAAAGGATACTAAAAACAACAAAAATCAACACGATGCATTATAACAACATGGCCCTATTGAATATCAACATTATAAAAGAAAGGGTATTTTCACACCAAACATTGTAAGGATGGATATACATCTATTCTAAAGGATAATCACTTTATTTTACCTTATTAACATTTTATTTTGAACGACAGTTCCTCCTTACCCACAGTTTTGCTTTCCCAGGTTTCGCTTCACAAGGTAGTCACTCATGGTCAGCTGTGGTCCAAAAATATTAAATGGAAAACTCCAGAAATAAACAATTTATAAGTTTTAACTTGTGTACCGGTCTGAGTAGCATGAAGGAATCCCGCGCCATTCTGAGTAACACGATGAAATCTCGCGTGACCCACCATCGTCTCTTTTGGAATGTAAACCACCCTTCTTCCGGTGTCTCCACACTATCGATGCTTCCCGCCGGTTTGTCATGTGGTAGCATCTTGGTTATCAGACCGCAACTATAGTGTGGCAGGGCTTATGTCTGAGTCACCCCTATTTTACTTAGTAATGTACCCAAATCACAAGAACAGTGAAGCTGACAGTTTGGATATGCCAAAGAGGAGCCGTCAAGTGCTTCTTTCAATTGGAAAGGTGAGTGTGGTTCAATAAGATATTTAGAGAGAGAGAGACACACACACACCATATTCACATAACTTTTCTTGCAGCCTATTGTCATAATTGTTCCATTTTATTATTAGTTGTTAATCTCTCAATGTGCCTAATTTATAAATTAAATTTTATCAGAGGTATGACTGTATAGGAAAAAACATAGTATACAAGGGTCAGACAGTTAAGTTTGCTAATTCATCCTAGAAAAAGTGCCACATACCTCATTGCTGAATATCACTATGGTCACCTTTGAAGTATTCCCCTTGGGCAGCTATGCACTGACGTCAGTGCTTCGTCCACCCTTCAGAGCAATTTTGGAACTCTTTTTCTGGAATGGCCATCAGAGCTGTTGGCATATTACCCTTGATGTCCTGAATGTCATCAAAATGTCTTCCTTTCAATATTTCCTTTATCTTTGGGTAAAGAAAGAAGTCACTGGGGGGCCAGATCAGGTAAGTAGGGAGGGTGTTCCAATACAGTTATTTGTTTACTGGCTAAAAACTCCCTCACAGACAGTGCCGTGTGAGCTGGTGCATTGTCGTGATGCAAGAGCCATGAATTGTTGGCGAAAAGTTCAGGTCATCTAACTTTTTCACGCAGCCTTTTCAGCACTTCCAGATAGTCAACTTGGTTCACTGTTTGTCCAGTTGGTACAAATTCATTATGAATAATCACCCCTGATATCAAAAAAGGTTAGCAACATTGTTGCAACAAGTTCGCAAAGTTAATTGTCAGACCTTGTATATAGGATTTCGTAGTATCTATGGTTTTAGGCATGAAACGGGGGTTCTTGGAACATGTCCCACGAGGATAAGGGGGGATTCTGTAATGTAGACTTACATAGAAGTTGGAAAAATAGTACAGATCATTTACCTATCTCCCCCTAATTTTAACAATTTACCAAGCCATAATATAGTTATCAAAACCAGGAAATTAGCATTGATACACGATATTAACGGTACTACCTGATTCGGATTTCACCAGTTTTCCCCCAGTACCTTCTGTGTGGTTCAGGATCTGCTCCAGGATCTTGCATTATCTTCAGCCTTTGTGTCTTCCTGGCTGCTTTCAGTCTTGGGCAGTTCCTCATTCCTTCCTTGTCCTTCCTGGTCTTGAGACTTTGGTGTGTTTGATATTTGGTGTGTTTGATGGTTAGATTGAGTTTAAGCATCTTTTGGCAAGACCATCATAGAAATGACGTGTCCTGCTTCGTGCATGCTATCAGGGAGTACATCGTGCTGCGATGTCTTATCACGGGTGATGTTACTAGTGATCATTTGTTTATGATGTCCTGCTGAGTTTCTCCAAAGTAACGTTACCGATTTTTTTCTTTGAAATTCATAAATATTTGGGAGGCGATGCTTTGAGATGATGCTGACATCCTTTTTCTCCCGAAACGTCCACACACTGACTTTTAACATCCATGCGTCAGTCTCGCCTGCAGCTGTTATTGTTACGGTGTTTGCCTAACGATGGTTTTGTATTTTCCTCATGCTTTCTCTATTTATTAATTGTAATTCTTCTGAAGGGAGAGCTATCCCTTCTCCACTGTGGGTTTATTTATTCAACTATTTTATTTATATTGGTATGGATTCCTGGGTATATATATTTATTCTGTGGATTATAATCCAATACTGACATTATTTATTTTGTTGCTCAGATTGTTCCAGTTTGGGCCATTAGGAGTTTTCTTCTGGTGGTCTTCCATGATCAACTGCCATTTTAACTGAGTGACTTTCCCTTCCTGCATTTTCGTCTGTTCCCCATCTTTTATTTCATGTCACCACAGGCTAATGGAAACAGCCAAGGGCCTGATATTTGGGACTTACTGGCCTAGAGCATGGAAGAGAACTCATGGGAGCATGCGTGGTGCCGAATTTGTGTCTGGTCCCCCACCCCTTTAGAAATAATGAGAGAAGAAGACATAGGAAAGTGCCGATGGGGATGTGACGTAGGATAAAGAAAGAATACACTGTCACGGTGCTTGCAGGAAAGGCAGTTCTTTCTTTTAGGGTTAGAAGGGGTGTGGGATATTTTCAGGGAGCACCCGTGGACTAAAACTAATAGACACAGTTCACCAGAACTTCCTATGTGCCAAGCAGCTGCTGAGCCATCCAGGCTACAAGCCTCTTATCTAGTCCTCCTACAATCTTACTGTGAAGGAGGTGTTCATAGAATAATGATTTTCATTTAATAATGGGAAAAACAAGAGGTTTTCCAAGGGTTCCAAGAGGTCGAAAAGCATAAAGGATGTGGTGGAGTCGGGGTTGCATTTTGTTGCCCGTTCCCAGGGCGTGTCACTGTGCACTTTTCACAAAGGACCCCTTATCTGGCAGTTGGGCGGGGATAGGAGAGAAAATGTCCTGCCTGCTGTGATGATAGCATGCCCCCCACCCCGTCCCTCTACCCACCACAAAAATCTTTTCTATCCATTATCAAGGAAAAAGAAATACCTTTCCATGCAGTAGTCACTGGGATTCTGTGCGTGTGTGTGTGTGTGTGTGTGTGTGTGTGTGTGACATTCTTCACCCTTCTATGAAATTTGTAGAATTAAATCTATTTATACATTCCTGTCAATTCCTTATCTTTCTAAAAACCTTGTATTCAGAGTGTGCAAGTGGGTTAAGTTTTATTTTGTAATGATTTGATTTCACCAGAAATCTGCCTATGAGAGCCCCTGCAGAGAAAACGTTCCTCTCTCTTCCTACTGATACACTTGACCACCACTATTCCCTTTCTTCTACTAGCCCTCCTGTACCTTTGGTCCCTCAACCAATTAGGAGCAAAGAACTGGACTGTGGAAGAGACCTGGGCAACACCATACAATATAAACTCTCTAGCTCACAGCTGAGACCGTGGAGGCTCTGGGGTAGGCAGGAACTTGCCAAGGTCAGGTACAGAATTAAGGGTAAAGCATGACTGAGAACCCGGGGGTGTGGGCTTCAGGCTGCCTTTCTGCCATCTTGCCACCGTGCTTCCTCAAGAATGTCTGTCACTACCACCGTCGGACCACGTGGATAAAAGGGAATTCTTCTGAATGGCTTCTTAAGAATAAATGCGTACATTTTCTCTTGGCCCCAGGCCAAATCCCTCCTCTCCATCTTCTCAAGGTTGAACATTCCCGCAGAGTTACTGACCTTGCCCTTATTGGCCTGTTGATGTCGCTATCCATCCATAAGCCTCCATCCCAGGGACCATGTTTGCAGCAAGGACTAATTTTATTTTGGGTTTGGATATATACTGATTACATTTTAGCTTCTGGTATATTTTCTTACCTGTCACAGCCATTAAATTTATTTTAATAGTTACTCTACCCTCCTGATAGCCACTAAAGGGGGAATTGGATATTGTCTATCAATTGGCTTAGTCTGTGAACTGAGGCCGTATCTAATTACAAGGCATTGTATCGGTTCTGATTTATTAACCATTTACTGGGCTTTAGAGAAGGTAGCATTTTTTAGTAGCACTGTTCAGCCGGCATGTAGTTTTCCAGGAGGGCAGGGTGCCCGGAATATCACTGATCTTACAGTTATTACTTTGTGTCATATATAATCTTGTTTTTTTCCCTGCAACAAATAAATCTTTGGGTCTCCCTGAAAAAAAAAAACATTTGTGGTTACAGTATAATAAAAATAAACCGTTTGTCGTGACTGCAGCTGACATTTATCAGCCCGTTTGTGGGTGCTCTTTCTCTCTCTCTATAATACAGAACATAATTTGTCACTTTGTAAATACATTCCAGTCTAAATCCCTGCCAGCATCTGTTAGTGTTTGAAGGATTAATGTGCTACCCTGTGTATGTCTGCACTTGCAGGGAACAGTGTAGCATATGATTATGGATCTTGGGAGAGCAGGGGAATAGGGCATTTTCTATACTTTTCCTACACGTGTGGTCTTGCTGGCCTTGACTTGATTTTTCTTCCCTTTATCCCGTTTTGCTTAGGTACTTGGAGTTTCATCATTTACAGGGACTCTGGTGGTCCCCAACCTTCGCTCTCTCCTTCATAGTAATGGTCATAGTAATACTAGTTTGTATGTACTGTGGGTAAACACTGGGAGACACCTTGGGGTCCGTTAGGCTTGGGTTCAAAATTCTCCATCTGATTTAGACCTTGAGGTACTTAATTTCTGTTTGCTCACTTTCAAAATGAAGATGCAAATACCCACTTCTTGAAGGTACTGAGGATGAAGAGGGAAATCTGTGTCCATGCAAAGTGCCCAGTGGGGAACCCGGCCAAGAGTCACAGGTGGGGCTGCCTCACCTTTCATCCTTGCCAGCATGGCTGCTTTTCTTGATGGCAGTTCAGGAAACTCAAAAGTGTCAACTGGAGGATCCCAGGGCCAGGAGGCAGCTGGTGGTTAGGATTCCCTTTGTTTTTCACCTTTTCTTGTTAGTTAGTGGTTCTGTATTTGTTGGGAAATATTTCTATCCCTGTAAATCAGGTGCTTTGTGGATTCCTGGCCCAGAAAGCATTTTGCCAGCAAGAAACTATGGTTTTCAACAAGGCTTGGTCCTGAATCCTGGATTGAGGGATTTAAACAGCTCACCAATGGTAAAATGGTTCAGATACCTGCCGGAAGGGCCATCCTGGCTCTCCCCAGCACAAAACGTGCATTTCCTAAGTGATAATGTGGCCTATAGTTCTTTCTCCTTTATGAAATGGCATTAGTCTGTCAATTACCCTTAATCTACTACTAGGCTTTGGATTAGAAAAATCCCAGGGAATGGAAGAAATGGCCGCATCAGTAATTCTTTTGTGAGCAATCTCTGTATTTCGTGTTTTCATTCTTTGGTTTCTTTGTGTGTATAGTTCTCTGCCTGTCCTACCCCAATGGTTTGCCCACCCAACCTCTTGGCAAACTCGCTTCTCTCTAATACAGAAGAAAGTGTGTCGTTCTCTTTTCATTAAGAGAAGCATTGTTTTGCTTCTGCTGTTGTTTTGTTTTTGTTTTTCTGGAATATAAATTTATATGAGCAGGGCAGAAATATCATACCCACATGCCCAGTGGCCAAGATAGGGGCTTGTGATTTGATGCTTCTTGTTTTCGGATTCTCGAGAGACTCTTTAGCAGATCTGGGAATATATCTTTTAGCCTAATTTAGAAATATCAATTCTTCATACCCTAAATGCCCAAGGATTGGCATATTTGGAAAATGTCTAGAAACCCCGATTTAGATTTGTTGACAGGTTTTTATAAACTTCTAGAGATGCTGAGATATATTTTAAAAAGGCATGTGTTCAAGCAGATGTGTGGAATTGTAGAAACCATTTAGTGCTGACGTTTACAAAGTGTAATAATCCTCCAATTTAGATTACTTAATAGGAGAAACATTTTTCAGTTAGCAGATGCTCACTGCTAAGTCCATTGTATACCCTTATTTCTACACATTGTTAAGGACTCTGTATGCCCTGCGTTGCCTGTATCTTTATCAAATGGCCTGTGTGACAAGATACCACACATTTTAAGGCCTAGTATGATGTAATATCATATCTACATTCATTAGAATCTGTGAATAATATTAATTATAAGAGTGTTAGACTTCAGGAAGCACACCCGACTTTCTTGACTCTTGTTCTGAAACAGGAGTCAGCAAACTGTGCTCTACTGGGAGGAAATCCAGCCTAACACCTGTTTTTGTAAAGGAAGTTTTGTTGGAACGTGGCCACACCCACTCATTTACATTATCCATGGCGGCTTTTGTACAAAAGTTGACTGGTTGGTAATGGCCTGCAAAACCTGAACTCCTAACTATCTGGCCTGTTAGAGAACAAGTTTGTTGACTCCTGTGCCAGAGGACTTGTGACCATTTGGAAAGAAACGCGTGTTCCACTAAATCAGAATGAGCAGGTGGTTCGATTCATATCTTATTTCCACACACATGGAAACCATTCAAACTGCACATGACATAGTTATCAAACTTGGTTAATCCAAAGCCGAGTGGATGGGGGTAGGGGCAAGGTTGAAGTTAGCTGGCGTTTTTTTCATCACAAAGTGAAATTTTAATGGTCCAAATAAAACAACAAAAAAAGTGTAAAAGGCTTTGGGTTCATGGAAGTAACACCATTCTTGAGAGTGAAGTAAATTTGGCCCCACTGTAATCTCCTGGATTCAGGGATAACTTCAGGGTTGGGAAGAAAGTTCTGGCGCAAATACAACAGCACTATCTTGTAAGGAGAATTGGCTTATCAAAGGAACGGGAAAACCAATCCCAATTCTGCCAGCTACTAATTATATAATTTTTGAGCAGATGTTTTTCATGCTTTCTCAGCCTTTGTCTTGTTTACAAGGTATAGGTCATTAGGTCTGTCTACCTTGAAGGGGCTCAGCAGGGTAAAATGTGACAAAGTCTGTAACTGTGCCATCCTTGAATAGTATCTGCCAGAGAGTCGGTCCTCAAAAGTGTTTCCTGGGACGGCCGAGTGGAGCGATGGTTAAGAACTGGCTTGGGACACCAGAGGGCCCTGGTTCGGATCCCACATATGAGGGCCAGTGACACTGCTCTCTACAGCTGAGATGCTGAACAACAGCTCAACTTGGAGCTGGGCTGCCGTGAGTCGCCGGCGATGGCATAGGCTGCAGCCCCTGCTGCAGTGGGTTGCCATGGGCTACCGTGTGTGGCCGGCAGCTAGCGTGAACGGCCAACAGCTGCCGTGACTGATCAGCCTCACTCGGGAAGAGCGCAATGATGGTGCCAACTTGGGCCAGTGAGGCAGCGTCCTCCACAACTAAACTGAAGAACAAAAAGACAGCAACTTGTCTGTTCCCCTTCCCCCAATTCTCCAATAAAAATCTTTAAAAAAAAAATAATAAGTGTTTCCTGAACAGTGAGTGTTTGCCTCATGGGATGGATTTTGTGAATTTATACAGAGCAAGAAAGCCTTCAGCCCTAGATGTGTGATGAAAATGACAGTGGGATTAACTGGGAAATGTGACCCTCCACCAGAATATCCCCAGGTCCTTCTAAGGGATGCCTTGCAGACCCTGAAAGGTGTGCAGCCTGATAAAGTCAGTGCTCTGCTTTAGGGAAAAGTACCAAACGTACCAGGACCTCCTTACAGAGGTGAAAGCTCTGGGCTGTCCGGTCACACTGCAGACAGCAGAAGCTCCGCCTGTAGAGAACATCTGTATCATCAGGCCAAGAGGAGGGGGAAGATGCTGCTCATCAGTACGGAAGAGGCAGGGAGAGTGTGTGCTGAGGCGGGGCTGCCGTAACACACATGCCATTTCAAAGTGGCTCCTAATGGACGTTTATAAGGTGGTGTGTATCCCCCCCAGGCCCCCCCTCCCACTCTAATGCTGCCTGAGATGCTGCTCTGAAAACATGCAGCCTGTAACTTAGCTGGCTTTAAACAGAATTACCCAATGGGATTCATTCGTCCCATTCGGCTCCAAGAGAGGAGACCACAGAGCAAGCCACATATGAATATGGTCATGTGCTGATGCCCAAACCAGCATGCTTCACGCACTGGACGTCCGGTTCCTGCACTGAACCTGTGTGCAAGCATTGGACACACTCTTCCCTACCTCACGGACTCCCCTTTCCTCAGCGCCTGTGTGGCCTTCATTTCCTGAAGCAGTCCTGGTTAAAGCTGTCAGACAAGCCATGGAAACAGCATAGGCCCCAACTCTCCTCTCCTCCCCCTCT
>NW_017731452.1:519444-577614 GCF_001890085.2 Hipposideros armiger | reverse complement strand
CTCTCCCCCCTCCCCTCCCCTCCCTACTACCCTACTACCGTTAGGCTACCTGGAATACCAGGATAACAGGCGTGGGTGGAAAAGAAGCACCAGCGATCTAATATATGCAACAGGGTTGAATTATTTGAATTAATTTAGACGTCATAATGCACTATTGTCTCTCAAAGACTTTTCCAGACTACTTTTATACTGTTTCGACTTTTTCAACTGTCGGATGTCCCAGCTCCTGTTCCTGCTTGCGAACTAGACAGTTCTTCCCTGCGCACATCTCTTTCTTGTAATATCTTGGTAAAAGCAGTATGGGTCACCATACCCTGACATTCTGGCTCTTCTCGCGAGCTTCAGGCTCTGTAGGTACTGGGTCTGCCTTTCACTTTTTGGCAGAACAGTTTTACCAAATGAGTTCCAGTGTATGACACAGATCCACATCCGCATCCCTGATTGACAGGCGTCTGTTATTCTTTTGGCGAGTAAAGTATCTAAGCTTCTTTTGTCTAGTGGCTCCATTGTCCCCTAGGAAGACTAATTTACATTCATCTTCTGGAAGGAGAACTAGAATTCAGGGAACCCTATTCATATGAGGAATAGACCAGGAGGGACACATTCTTCCACTCAAAGGCCATTGGTGGAAACCGAGATGCCCGTCTCGGTGCAGGCTGGGAAATGTAGTTCCTGCTTGGTCAGTCTCTTCCCAGCATAATCCTGTACTGTGGAAAGGGGAGAACTATTTGAGAGATGCTAGTTCTCTTTATCCACAGTGTATCTTTTTGTACAACATAGAGGTAATTTTTAAATTCAAGTCTTGGTTTCTGCCTTTTAATGTGTGAATTTAAGTCCATTTCTATTTCTTATGATTATGGATATATTTGTATTTCTGTATTTCATCTTGTGTTTCCTCTCTACCAAGAGTTTTGATTTATTACTAGTTTTAATTCTTTTTGGACGTTATTTTGGATTGATACACTCCATATATCTTTGTTTTTTTCCCCTGTTGCTGCTATAGAAACTAAAGATTTTCTTTCCTCCCCTCCTTCCTTCTTTCCTTCCTTCCTTTGTTACTCTTGAAATTGTTATATAGATATTTAAATTTCTCTTACAAAGTATAAAGTTATTTAATGTCTCCATCATTTACCCAACAAACTAGACCATATGTGATTTAATGGATCAACAAAATCTCCCGTCCCATAAAAAAAAAAAAATTATGTTGTTTCAAATCCTTCTCTAATTTCTTTTTAAGTGTAATTTATTGGCACTGTGCTAACGTAAATAATGTACAGTATTTGGGGATACCTTGGCTATGACTTCGTGTTGTGTTGAGTTCTTATCTTTTTCTGCGTTTATGCGTGTTTTGGTTGGAAACTATAAGAGGCTGCTTAGGCAATTGCCACTTTAAGCCGGAAACCTCATTTCTGTCTGAAGCATTTTCAAAAAATCTTTTCTAGTTTATCTGTTAAATATCCTGCCTTGCTTCTGCAAAACTTCAGAAAGATTTACCTCTTTGGATTCATCCATAAATTAAAAATAACTGCCACGGTCACTCCTCAAGCATGATGATACTGTTACATGTTTACTGCATGCTTTGCATACGAAGCTCATAGCCATCATCACGCAGTGTGGCCAACTTTGGAGAGTTGGGCACTCAGCCGGCCAGCCTGAAGCACCAGGAGAAATTCCTGGCTTCCCAGTGGCTTATGGAACATCTTTGCCAATATCACTAGCCTACTTTTATTTCTACTTATGATTTGTCCCAAGTTCGGTGGTGCATTATGTATTCATTCATTCATTCATTTTCTAAATATAAGCCTATCTTGAAAACCTACCCTGTGCCATTCTCTGTGTACCGGATACTAGAGATAGAGATACTCATGTAAAACTGTTCATTTTAATTTACTGTAAATGTCAGTGTGAATTATTGGTTGTTTTGGTTTTCTTTCGTTTTCCCCTGCAGTATTCTTGGGAATGGAGATGGCTATACCTTGTTTGGAGGACACCCAGCAAAAATCTATCAAAATTTAAAATGTAGATATCTCTTGACCTAGCAATCCTACTCCCTGGAATTTGTCCTATAGAAAAAAACAAAAACAAAAACATATATTACAAAGTATAAGTATTGCAGCATTGCATTTGGTAACAAAAAATGGAAATTATATAGAATGATATTAATTACAATAGGCACAATAATGAACACTTACAGGATATCCGTTTAAGGTGCTGTCCATACATATTCTATCACTGAATTCTCACAGTAATTCTAAGGAGGATTTTTTCTATTTTTAAAGAGACGGAAGGTCAGCCATCAAGAATTTAAGTAAAAAGTTCACCAAGCTAGTGAAGGATATGGAGAGTGGTGCCCTCCACAGAGGATCAGGTTTTAATAAGTGATCAAACACCCCTACAATGGGCTAAACATACCGGTTGAAACGAATGGGAGTAGAACTCTATATGGGCACGTTCAGTTATGTGTTAATTGGGAAAAACCAGATTATAAAATGGCACCTGAGCTATGATACTATGTATTCTGGAAGGATGTGCATCAGGCTATCTGTCACTCTGCTTATCTTGGGGCAGTGGGATTTGGGAGATATTTTCGCTTTATGCATTATACACTTTTGCATCATTTGTGCTTTCTTCAGTGAGCCAGTTTTATTTTTACAACTAAAGATAAATCTAAATAGCTGAAGGCCGCTTGGGGTGTGTCAGCGTACCTGTCACCAAACTCACACAGGTAACCTTGGCACTGTTGACCCTTGAGGCCAGTGGTTGGGGGCTATCTGTGCAAGATGGTTAGCAGCATCCTTAGCCTCTATCCATGAGATGGCAGTACACCCCTCCAACAAGTTACGGGGACCAGAAATGTCTCCAGACAGTGCCAGATGTCCCCTGGGGGTTAGAATGCCCCTGGTTGCCACCCCTGAGAATCTCCTGGCAGTGGCATATCCCTGTGTGGCTCTCACCCTGTGGTTCTCTTCCTGTGAGGGCTATAAAGGAAATATCTCCCTCCATCTGAGGAATTTTCAAACTTCAGGAGTCCTTCATGTGCAATTAAGAAGCCTCTAAACCAGAGCAGACAAGCCTTGCATTTCTCTTTCTAGTCACTTTCACTAACTGCTATTGACCTGTCACCAGCTAACCAACAGGCATCCAGGTCTCTCTGTGCTCAGAGCTGCATACCTCTTTCTGAATCTTGGAGGGGGGCACTTCCCTAGCGTAGGGGTTTCCAGTGCTTAACAAGTTTCATTAAGAACTCAGCTATTAAATATTTGAAATATATATAGACTATTCCTGTTGCGAATATAATTATACAGTAAATTAGCCGATGTCCACTTTGTTGCCTTTTAAGCACAGCTTTGATGTTTCCAGTACTTACATAAGATATAGGGCCTGTTTATTAAGAGTCTTCAACTGTGTATAAAACTAGAGCAGTCAAAAGTAATGGTGTCTGCTGAAGGATTCTTTATCATATGAATTTACCTTTAGTCATCTATTATTTATTTCAGCTATTTTATATGCCATTATAATAAATATTATGACAGAGAAAGCTTTTACGCTTCAACTTATTGTACTACTCTTTACTTGCCTGCAATCCTTCAGGAAAATGTAACCATGCTTTACCTATAGTTAACGTAAATCATCACTTACATTAGAATGAAAAATTCACTCTGAAAAAAAAAAGGCTCTTTCTTCAATAGCAAGGCGTAAATGCACAATCATGTTGACTGCCAAACTCCTGTGCCATTCGCTGTCCTTCCTTAAACTGTTTTTAAGCTGCAAAGTGAATACATTGCATAGAGGGAAATTGGAAGGTTTTAGAATATTTTCACTCTCTTGTTAGTTTCTGGCAAGATAAGCATTTTTTATCCAGAGTGCAAAATATTGCCAATTACTGTCTAAGCATTTTTAATAGTTTTGCTTTACGTGGCACATAGCTCATATTCCAAATTAAATAAGCTGTTATCCAGTGCAATTTCTCCTTGAATCAGCCTTACAATTACCTACAGGTATTGATACAGTTATTTTATAAATCGAGTTCCAGCAACACAAGGTGAAAATTTTGACTTGTATATAATGAAAAAAGAGTTGTCATGATTTTCTTATTAGGGATGTTTGTGTATTTTGGGGGAGGGGAGCAGGGGGTGAGGACAGAAGAGTGAAGGTCGATGCTTGATGGTTGATCTGAAGGTCAGGAATGACAAGCTCAGGCCCTACCCTTTAAGACTCTAAGGAAAATCCAAGGCCTTGCCAACAATCGTTTTTGGTTTGGTTCACTATTTCGAAATGTGGAATCTTCTCACACTCTCCTTTTTTCCTTGGGTGCCCTAACAGAAATAGCATTTATCAGTGCATCCTTTTCACCTGTAGGCTTGGGCAAGATTGGGCAAACTTCCCATCCGACTTGCTCATGATGCTGGTTGGGGTTGTTCAACTGAGAGGGACAGGAGCCAAAAGTAGATGCAAGTGTTTATTTACGCCTGTATTTACCAGGGAAGATGCAGCCATCCGTTGCTACCATTAACATCACTTAAATAATACTGGAGAGATTAGTGTTATGAAGTCCCGCATAGGATATTGATGAATTATTAAACCAGTGTAGTTAGGTCTGTATTGTAGTTCAGTGAATAATGCTGTGTCAATAATGTGCTCAGCGCCACTGTCTCTAGCTGTTGTAAATGTGACAACTCCTATTTAAGGATGCGGGACATAAAATCAGGACTGAGCGTATGTAAAGTGGAAGGATGAGAGACATCAACATAATGCAATTAAGGCCCATTGGATTAGAATTTGCAGGATGCCATTAGCAATAAGCTCTGAATGTAGATTATTGCCTTGGTTCCATTCTCTCTTTCAGCAATAGGCTTCTCTTATAAATTCTAAAGATATAAAATAAATAAGATAGAAAATAGACACAAATAAGAATATATAGGTGATGTTAATTTCTTTATAGCTTCTTATTGTCACATGTTGAAGAATATGACGACAAGGGGACAGTGCAGTGTGGTATTTCACCAAAGACATGCTCTTTGGAACTGGCCACATCTCGACTGGAAACCTGGGTCTCTGTCTTAACTGGTTGCATCTCTTTCAACTCGATCAGCCTCTGTTCTCTAGTCTGTAAAATGGGGGAAATGCTATATACTTTTAAAAGATTTTTCATATTACTATTAACTAAAAAATAAATACCATGCCTATCATACGTGCTCATTTTTTAAGCTTTTATTGTCAATAAACGTATGTAAAGGAGAGCTTTTTTTTTTAGGGAAACCCGGCAATGAACTCTTCTATAAGTGTAAGAGAGGGGTAGGCACGCACCCACCCCATCCACATAGATTGGTGCTTTCAAGTGAGAACACACACTCGCTAATCCCCCTTCAACACTACATCTTGCATCTGCAGTTGCATAGGGTGCGACCCCACAGCTTAAGCAGGGTTTGCTCTGGGTGTACTGGAGGCTGGGCTCCCTGCGCCCTTCAGGGCGCCTGCGTTGCTGTATCTTTCCACCTCCGACAAGCGCACTGGGCGCTTCTCTTTTGGGCCAACTCAGAGAGGGTGCTTTCAAC
Source organism: Hipposideros armiger (assembly GCF_001890085.2). Lineage (NCBI taxonomy): Eukaryota > Metazoa > Chordata > Mammalia > Chiroptera > Hipposideridae > Hipposideros > Hipposideros armiger. The sequence continues at coordinate 572,059 of NW_017731452.1, read as the reverse complement.
ACGACATAATGAAGAGCTGCTCTCCCGCGCTGCTAGACTAGGGTTGTGTCAAAAGTTGGTCAAGCGAGTGGAGGAAGCAAGTCTCATGTATTAGTCAAGAGTATTTTGAAGTATACCCACTTATTTTCACCAAGTGTGCGCCATAACCGCCAACAGCTTGGTTCTCAGACCAAATACTTTGGGTTCATGATGGGGAGATCTCGGAGAGTGGAGAAAACTCATATTGCCAGCTAATTAATTCACAGGCAGTTCACAATTAATGATGATTTTAAAGTCATAATTAGCTTTTCAAATGGGCTTGATCACTTGAATTATTTATATGCAGTTTTCTAAAGGCCTACTACCGTGAGATGTTGTTACCTTTGTTTGCTCTTCCTTTGCTGATGAGCAGATGATGGGTGTAAGATATTCTCTCTTATGTGTTGCAGTGATGGGGAAAAAAAGCAGATAAAGGAGTTAGAATCCATGGAATATGCATTTACCGTTAGAGGCAGTGTTAATGAATGAATGAATGAGTGAGTGAGTAAATAAATGAATTCACTCTTATAAATGCTGTCTCTCTTCTTGTTGACCAAGAGCAGGGCAGAAAGCTGCCTCTGTGTGAGGCAGTTCCAGACCTGGTGATTTTCTCTGGGGTTGGCCTTGCTGTGAGGGCCTCAGGGGCAAGCAGGGTTGATGGACGAGAGGACAGGTAGATTGTGTGGGCGTTGCAGAACATGCAGTCGTGATTGAAATCATGGTTTGGTATGGATCGTGGCTCTGCCACCTATTGTCTGGGTGAAGCTGTGCAATAGCTTTCTGAACTTCAATTTCTCCATCTGTGAAATGGGTGGTTGATAATAACTGCCCCCATAGCATTGCTGTCGGGGTACAGGGTGCTGGGGCAAGCATCCACGTGGCCCGTGTTCCGAGATTGCTCCCGCTGGCCAGTCACTTTCCATTCAGCCCTATCAGGGAAGAGTGAAGTGCATATGATAATGATGACGATTACGGTGATGATGAAGGTAAAAACAGCAACAACAAACAAACACAATGGAAGTATTCGTTGGTAACAATTTTAGACTATTTATCAGGTGCTGGGTACTGTTCCAAGTGCCTTACATGCACACACGCACACACACACACACACACACACACACGCGCGCGCGCGCGCACACACACCCCCTCATTTCCTGATAAGGCAGGTGTCATTATTATTTTTATTTCACAGAAGAGAAAGCTGATTGCACAAGGAGAAGTAACTTGCCCAGCTGGTAAGTGCTGGAGCTGGGAGTCAGACCCAGATGGCCTCTCTTGAGTCCATGGCCTTAAGGAACACCTTTTGGGTCAAAACACTCACTGAGTGTGGGACCTGGGGTCCCACGGCCTCAAATGGATTCAGTGAGCCTGCTGCTCCTGCTCTGGGGTCATGTGTCATCCTTCATCACAGAGTTGCTATGCAGACTTACTCTGAGCTACTTATGTTAATTCTATGAAATAAAGAAGGGAGACCACGGTTACTAATGTGCACTATTATGGAAAACAATGGTCATCATGTTTTAGCAGTGGCCTTCCAAGTAATAATGATAGTAGTTATTATTTATGTGCCCCATACCTTATATGCATCATATCTAACCTTGACTAACCATGCAAGGCAAATCCCATTTCTCAAATAAGGCAGCCGAGGCCCCAAGCGTTCAAATAGCATCCCTGAGGTCACGTGGCCAGGCCTGTGGCCAGGCTGGGCCGTGCTTCCAGGTCCGCCTGGCTCTGCTGTCTCTGCCGTGGATGACAACATCTTTCCACTTCGTTTAAATACCACACAATCCCCATATGGTTCCTTTGGTTTCAGGCGGTATCACATCTGAGTCACACTTGGCTAATTCATAGTCATAAAATGGTATGAGAAATCACTCTTGCATAACAACAGCAAGCAGCCTCTTTGATTCTGCATTTACAGAATCCTGAATCACTGAGACAGGTTTTGGAGCTTAATAAAGACCAAGAAGACTTGGTCTGTTGAGGGTGTCAGTAAACTGTGCCACCTGCAAGTGCCCCTGGATCCCGAGAAATGGAGGAAAAGCATGGGGGTTGCTTAATTACTCTTGTTTTTCTGGCTGAGCCTGGGGTGTTGGGAGCAGGTGGGCTTCTCAGCTTCTTAGAAGTTGCCTGATGTTTCATGTGTGGGATGCCACCTGTGCCGTTCTGTTTTGAAATGATGGGTACCAGCATCTGTATACATAATTTAAAATAAATTTACATTCCTATTTTGCCTGAGATGATAAGCTTGTGTACTGGTGTGATTAAAGAGTGAGGATTTAGGGAAGGGTGAAGAGAGGCATTTTACAGCATTTTAAGGTTCGAAATTCTTAGTATGAAATTCTTTTTGTTAAATAAAACCAGATGGATGGATGATGGATGGATGGATGGATGGATGGATGGATGATGGATGGATGGATGATGGATGGATGGATGGATGGATGGATGGATGGATGGATGGATGGATAGGAAAGGAGGGAGAGAGGGGCACATGGAAAGCTAACAGTTTATTTGGGGGTGATGGGACTGTAGATGCTTTTTGGGGGGTCCATATTCATGTATCTTTTTAAAGTTTTTCTCTTAACTAATGAAAAGTGTGAAGTAGGAAATTGCCTGAAATAACCCTGGAGAGGTAGACAGGGCCAAGTCCTGGAATTTGTGTTGGTCGTTACTGTTCTTCATGATGTATTTCCATTTTTCCCTTTCCTGGGTGCACGGAGGGTTGTGCCCTCTTGAAGCTAAGCACAGCCACATGTCTCGCTCTGCCAATGAAAGGTGAACAGGAGCAACCTCTGTCACTGCTGAGGGGAAGCCTTTGAGATCCCCTGTGTGGTTTGTCACATTCCTTCCCCCACACCGTAGAGGCTGATGATGTTATAGAAAGTGGTCCCCTGGCTACTCACGGTGAGCATGGTCTCACCAACCTGGGATGGAGATGAAATGGAAGCGAGCAACAATCCTTGGCTGTTTTAATACGGAAGTTTGGGGGCTGTTCCTTATTGAAGCATATCCCGATTGATACAGGGACTCTTGTGTGAGCCATGCTGAGGAATTTGGACCATATCTTGTCAGCCATTCCAAGCTACATAAGGATTATAAGCTGGGACTTCGTATATGTGTTTGAGTTGTGAATCCGGAGAGCAGACTTTGGCCAAACAAGGCCCGAGCTTTTCATGTTCTAGACCAGGGGTCAGCAAACTTGAGACGGAAGAGCCAATCCTGTCCCTCACAACAATTTAAAAATTATTCGAGAGCCATAAAACAAATGAAATCGCCATTATGTGAGTAATATGCTTTAAAATTTTTATAAATGAAACTATGATAGTTTTATTTTCATTTTCAGTTTTACTTTAGAGCTACATATACGTACCCAAAGAGCCGCATGTGGCTCGTGAGCCGCAGTTTGCCGACCCCTAGTCTAGATCACCTGTGTTAATTCTAATGCTTCTTAATAAAAACCTCATTGGTTCCTTAGTGGTGATGGAAAATTTCTGTATCTTGAATGTGGTGAAGGCTGTATGAATTGGTACATGTGATAAAATGTCATAGAATTATACACAAGGGTATTACAAATAAAGAAAGGTGCATCCAAAAACTGGCGAAATCCAAGTCACATCTGAGGTCTCATAAATTGCCCTGTTCTAATGTCGATGTAATGGGTTTGATAATGTCCTATACATGGGTAAGATGTCACCATTGGGAGATGCCGGGAGATGGGCATATGTGCATTCTTGGGTACCACTTCTTCTGAGTCTGTAGTTAGTTCCAAATGAAAGTTAACATTAACAGCAAAGAGTTCATCAGTCACACCCAGAAAGTGAGATGTGGTCAATCCCGGAGTCAAGGCCAGACTTGGCAGGAAAGCTCACATTGGCAGATTGAGTTTCCTGCCTTCACCTAGCCATCAGCAGTACATCCTTCAAAAATGGGTCCTTCAGCCACTGCATTCTCACTTAGAGCATGCCCCCACAATAAACATTTCTATAATGTTGCTCAGTCTCTTAGATAATCAGAAGAGCACCCCACCCCTCCAACACATGCACACACATAAACACACATATGCACACATGCATGCATGCACACACACGCACACACCCTAATTCTGAAAGCTGTGTTTTTCCTTCTCTGGATTTACTATACCGCACTGTCTCACTGCATCTCTCAGGGTCAGCAGTGGAAACAGAAACCTGATACAGAGGCCAGGGGAATTACCTGAGTAATGGCGTGTGGACTTGAATCACTGTCCCCAGGAGCCTAGTAACCCGCAGCCTGTGGATTAGTCTGTTGAACTACTTGATGGCTTGTGACCCCTTGTTCCCCCTGGATGTGTATGTTCTGATTTTGTTCTTATTGGTAGTGGCAGCTCCGTGCTTTATTTTAAAGGGAAGGGGGAGGTACCAAAAGTCAACTCACCAACCTTAAGTTACACAGTAGAGAAGAACGTACAGGCCCGCTTGGTCATGCTGTCATTTTCACTGGGAAATCACTGCGGGGTCACCATCTGGGAATGTTCTCCCTGTTTTAGGCGGGAAATACGTATGTGCATTTTTGTAATATCTTGTGGGGTTCTTATAGGGGGCTTGGCTGAGAGAAAACAATGTCTTCACCATCCCTTCCCCAATGGAGTGAATAGCTGACTTTCTGTGGTGCATTCAAAACTCTAACAGTCTGTGTATGGCAGCGAGTGTCATGCTCTGAGTGAAGTGAGGCCGGGGCCCGAGGACGCAGGATGAGGGTGAAAGGCCACTTCATTTGCTAACTAGGAAGGTCAGATCAGGTAGTTGAGCCTTTATGAGGCCTAAGAGTCTCCGAAGGGAATGAGTTAGTCTTCGATAGACTTGACTCTCTGAAGACATATTAACCATCAGATAAGGATCAGTTATTCAGGCAGAAGCACATGGGGCTTTGCCCCTCATCTGGAAGCCCATGAATGTCTACACGTTCAAGTGCATTCCCTTCTCCTGGTGACAGTTTCCTGCCCTACAGGCTGAGGGGCATGGCCTTGCCTCATGGTGGACCCTCTGGCTCCAATATTCCCTGATCTTAGGAAGTGCTAACAAAACCTGTGTGTAGCCATTTTCCCCATTCCCTGGGTCAGGTTCAAGGCCTCTCCACCTCCTTTCAAAATCTGCGCATTTGGGCATCTGCCACTGTTACCTGCGAAGTGTAAATCCACATTGGCCAACTTGCCTTTGCCACTGATATGCTGTTGGTTTTGGGGAAGTTGTATAACCCTTCCCCTAAAACTGGGCTCTGTTAGTAGATATGTCCTTTAGTTAAATTTATTAAGTCTCTTCTCTCTTCCAGACAGGGTGTTAGGTTCTTTACACTTATCCTCACAATTTTGTGAGTAGATCATTTAATACTCACCTTTTATAAATGAGGAAACTGAGGCTCAGAAATGTGAAATGGCCCAAAGTCAGTAAGCTGCCTCTGTCTTATGTTTATTATTCAAAGCGTGGAACTTGGGTTAGACCCCAGGACGTAGGTGGTCAAGATCAGCTGCCCAGATCTACTAAGTGTCTCAGCACAGTTTGAATCCATCCCCAAAGAAGGCGGTTCAGGTGGGAGGGTGTTCTCAGCAGTGTCATCTGCATCCCGCCTTCATAGTGTTAGAGGTGCCATGTTTTCCTCCTTCCTCTCACTTCAGCAGCATTGTCTAGGTGGGAACTCCCAAGCTAACTCTTCATTTTATGGGACTCTTCTTACCTGAACAGGCAGCCGGGTTGGCATCCTTGGCTGTAGGTCCTTCGGAGGAGGTGCGTCCAAGAAGATAGTATTGAATCTCACACCCTGAAGTCCAGCCTGACTTAAAAATTGGGACTGCCCCATAAACACAAGGGAAGTCTGAAAGGCAACCCTGATCTTTCCAGAATTGTACTGAGAGGCCGTCCAGTGGACCATGATTGCTTCAAAACCTGGCTGCCCCAGTCCCCGTTTATTCACAGGAGGGAACTTGAAGTCAATGCTTGCCACTGCTACGTCTTACCTCTGTGGTCTCTTACAAGACGCCACCTTGTAAAAATGGGGAAATAGAGCCCATCTCTCAGTTATTGTGTGGACAAAATGAGATGGTGCATGTAAGTGCCCAGCCCATGGTAGGCTCTGAATGGACAGTGGCTGTTATTAGCATCATTATGATTATTCACATGTGCCCCGCCTGTCTATAGAGTTTTCTGGGTTAGTAAACCCAGGGGATCAAGGTCAGTCAGGATCTACCGGTATAAATGAGTTTTGCCTGCTTTTGTACTTTCTGTAAATGAATTGCCTTTCATTTTTGATGCACTCTCGGTGAAATCATTTCAGAACCTGGATGGCAGCTTTTGAGATTGAAACGGTTGTCTCCCGAATTCTTGCACAAGCCAGGCTTTGTCCTGGTGTTCCCCAATCATTCTAGGTTTTTTTTTGTTTTGTTTTGTTTTTTTCCTTAGGACATAGATCGAGAGGAGATATGTGAGCCTGAAGACCCTTAGGCACCTCCTCGGTGCAATGAGTGAAACAGCACAACCCCCAGCCTGTAGTTTTAGCAGAGCCCCAGCCTCACGTCCTCCCTAAACTTGGCAGTAAAAGCCCTGTTCTTCTATTCATTCCGATGATTTATATTCTCTCTGGGCGTCTAATATTAAACAGGGGAATTCCGACATGTTCCATAACACATTTACTGTAACTTGATACCATGAACTAAACTTGCTGTTATTTATCATTTCCTTTTATTTTCTCTCATTCCAGCATAAAGCCAAGGTAGAAGCAATGACCCTGGACCTTGCTCTGCTCCGGAGCGTGCAGCATTTTGCTCAAGCGTTCAAGGCCAAGAATGTGTGAGTGTTCCAGGGGAGGGTTATAGATCATCATATCTTGCTATTGTAATGTCTTTATCAGATGAACACAATTGGGAGAAGGCAAGGCTGTTGTGTTGTCTTGGCGTCCAAGCAGGAGGCTCATTTATGTTGGCCCTGTTAAGGTACACCGTATTTTCTTGACTCTCATTATGAGATGCGTCATCCATCTAATAGCTGCTTCCCCGATCAAAGAGGAGAGATGCCATTAAGGCACTAGGAACAGTGCTGAATAAAAGTCAGCTGACGGGGAGAGGCAGCCTGAGTATAGACGTTTTTGCAGCCTCAGAATCGAGGAAAAGTATATTTTGATTGCATTCAGGAACAAGGAACCTCGGCTATCTGGTTCAGCAAGGGGGCTGAGAATCAGAGCATGCGAAGAAGTTTCCACTGTTTTGCAGACCTGTGTTGATTTTATGTGCTGCATGAACGTGGCTCCAAAAACATGGACTCCCATCGTGAGAAACTCATCGTTTTCCTTCTTTTTGAGTCTTTCATAAGGCCCAAAGGAGGAAGCCATAGCTAGGGGCTGGCAAATTTTTATGCCATCACATGCTAACCTCCTTTTCTAACAGAGAGAGGGAGCAGGCAGGCCTCAAACCCAGCACTGAGGAAAAGCAATGGTGGTTAGCTCCATTTTAATGACAGGATTTTCTTTCCAAGTGTTTATTTTTACAGTTCCCTCCTATTTTTTAGGGCAAGCAATACCGGTTTCTCATTTAACACAGTGGTTTACATTTCATTAAAGAATAACTTCATCGAATATTTTTTTTCAGTGAGTTGATTTAAACATGAGGATTAAGTTAATAATAGTACAGTTGGTGCCAAGGATAAGATAGTTCCAAAAGTGGCATCACAATGATTGAATTTGGAGAACACTGATGCATGACAACCTGTCTCTGGGTTAGGCTCTGTTAGAACCTTTGGTTTTTATGGCTCTCCAATCAGATGAGGGATGTAAGGAGAAGTATCTTAAACCAAATATTCAGATGGTACCGTGTAGACCCCTCAGTGCTGTCCAGTATCCAATTCTTCTTGTGTCTCCCTTAGCTTCTCAGCTCTTTTAGATGGTGAAGAAGTCAGCTCTTTAAAGCCATTTCTGGAATAAGCAAGTGGCCTGAGCCCTTGAGGTTGAAATACTGAGTCCGAGTCTTTAGTGAGGTTTGCACTGTCTGCTTAATTGCAGGCTGTGTGCTTGTAGGAATAGATATCATCCCCAGCCAGCCAGCAGACCTACTGTGTGTGCTCTTTGCAGTGTTGGGCAGTATTAGCTGCTAGCCCTGGCCAGAGCTATCTGAGAGCCTTATAAGTCAGGGTACAGCAGTAGCTTTTAAGACATTGGTTCACTTACACCTTCACCGTCCATTTACCCTTGTATTCATTAATTTACCCTTGTATTCGTTCACATTTAATGAGTGTCTCTAAAGCCCCAGGCACCATTCTAGGCTCTGGGATGAGAGGGGTGAAGCACAGTTACCCTCAAGGAAGCCATAATCTCAGTTGTCAGCAAGCAGTGTTTTATTGCAAAGGGCTGACTCCTCAAACTAATATTTTTGTGGTTGTTTCGGAGGCAATAATAATACCAGTGACAGTAGCAGCAACAGCAGAGCATTTATTGCGTGCTTATTGTGGGCCACACACTTAAGAACCTTTTGCATGCATTTTCTGATTTAATTCCCAAAGCAACCCGTGGGCGTAGGTGTTTATTATTATCTCTATTATACAGATGAGGGAGGTGAGACTAGAAAGGGTAGGTTAGTTACATGAAGGCACGTGGCTGGGAAGCAGAGGGGCTGATCCTATGTGGTTCGTCACTCCAGGGCCTTACTTTACTGTAAGTAAAGTACGTGCTGTGCTGTCTTTCATTTTAAATGTGATGGAAACTGAGATGAGAGAAAACGAGTGACTTTCACAGGGTCACTGACAGGTTGGTGGCAGATGCAGGATTTTTATCCACTTTTGACTTTTTTGCTCCCTCCCTGATACCATGCTGCTCTAACAGGATCTTAGATGTACTGTCTCTTTCCACTTTCTCCGATCCTGTCAGACCACAGTGGAAGGAAGCAGCTTTGCTGAAGAGAGCCAACTGTTACATAATAGGACTATCTTCCAAGTCTTAGCAGGACCGTTGGTTTTTAACCATTAAGTAGTTCAGAAATCATCAAATTCAACCGACTTTTGTAGTAACCAAGCCCAAACTCTTAGGGAAAGCTATCACCCATTTTGCCCTAATCTTAGATTTTTAGCAAATGGCTTTGAATTTTTGAACTTCTAGGTTAGGAAACAAGGGTGCTTTTCCTTTTCAGCAAACCCTGTACCACAAACTTCTTTATATGTGTCTCTTGAGAGTACAGTTTACAGAACTATTGTGGTGGCAAAAATATGCATAAAAAAAGCGAGTGATTTCAACTTTTGAAATCCTGCCAAAGTGAAATCTCTCCTGGATAGGCAGATGACAGTTTAGTACTTACAGGTCTTTAGATTCTGAGAACTGTCAGAAGTGAATTTAAGTGCTGGTGACTAGGCTGCCAAAAAAAACATGTGTAGCTCTATTCTTATCATCACCTCCCATCTTTAGACATTAAAATTTCCTTGTGTGTAAAACATAATGACAAATGAAAGAAAGCCTGCCAGTTCAGAGCCCGTCTCTTTCTGTGCTAGTGGACCGGGAAGAGGAAAAACCCTTACATTTAAATTCCGTGCGGATGCCGTCCTTTCACATGCCGTTTGCAAGCCCGTCAGTGAGCACACCGGAAGTGTTACCAGGCTCCGTTTGCCTGTGTGCGTTCCCTCGGTGCATGTCCCAGCTCAGGTGTGTTTCCCCACCCTGGGGTAGACGGCATGTTGTGGAGCCTGAGACCGAGCAAGGTAGACCCAGGTTCGAAATGCAAACTGCAGTGGACACGCAGCTCAGTGCGCTAAGGAGCCAGCCACCCTCCCCTCTGCTTTCTACCCAGAGCAGTTGCGGGTTCAGCCTCTCTTGGGATAGCTGCTGCTGCTTTTGGGGGGTGGGAGGGAGGCCATTTCCGAATGAGCACCCCTAATATAGTTATACAGAAGAATAGCTTCTCATCCACTTTGTGTTTATTCTGTTCAAGGCAATGTGCTTCAGCACTTATACACGTAGTCTGTCTCTTAATTTCTTGCAAGGACCATAGGCATTGGTCATTTTTATCGCTATTTTACAAATCGAAAGGCTCCTGGTTTTCACAGAGAGGCTCAATGACTTTCCCAAGGTTAGCAAGTGGTGGAGGATCCAGGATTTGAATCCAAGTTTGTCTGAATTCAAATGACTCTTTTTTTTTTTGTTACACCTCACACTTCAGTCCTATTTTTCAGTATGGATTTCTGTATTGGTGTGTGTTGCTGAGTCCTAAGTTACTTCGAAGTTGAGTGGCTTAACACCATTTAAAACAATAAATATTTCTATTTTCTCTCAGTTTGTTTAAATCAGGATTCAAATAAGGGCAATATATTTTAATCAATAAGTTCTTTTCTTCAAATTTCTTCCTTTTTTTTTAATTAATGCAACATATTTGTTTAAGGGCCTCGGTTCTCCTCTAGTTTTCTGTAGTCTGTGCTTCAGTGACTGCATCCCTGGGGATGTCATTTATCACATTTTATTGTCTCCTATGTTTCCTGTGAAATCGTAGCTAACTCTAGAGGCTTGAACAAATTCCTGTTTACTTTTTTGGCAAGAATAGCTCACAGGTGGTGGTGGTGGTGGTGAAGTCTTCCATCAACAGGACATGCATGCCAGGTCGCTGAAGCTAGTTGTCTTCCGGCTCAGCACACCCTGACCCACCCATTCCTCTGCCCGCACTCTCTTTGTCTGCCTACCCCCGTTTTCATTCATTTATTGTGTTCTTCTCCATGCACTCTTCTGGGTGGTCAACCCAGGAAGCCCCAGCCTGCTTCCAGACGGTTCTCCTAGGATTTAGTGGTGGTGGTGGTCAGCCAGTGTGTCTCAGGTTGAATTATTTTGGGCATTACTGGAAAGTTCCAAACCAAAGCCTGTGGTAAGTCCCAACCAAACTGAGTTTTGAAGGATATTTTTGTTTAAACTGCAGCCCTGAAGAGCAGCCAGGCTCCACGCCGCCTGGCAGGCAGAGGCATCCATCCGAGTATGAAGTGCTGGGACCTTTACTGATCGTTCAAACCAAATGTCAGGGTTTTCTGTGGTGGGCTCTGAAATGATAGCACGTTGTCGGTGGTGCTTTTGCACATTTTCATCCATAGTTTGAGCTGCTTAGTTTAGAGAGAAACACCCATTTTGATTCGGCCTGACACAGTTCAACAGCCTTTATAACTAGGGGCTCCATAAATAATGTTTTCTTTTTCAGATAATGTTTTATAGTTTGAATTCCATATATCCCTGGAATAATGGATTCCTAGATTCCAATCCTGGAATTTTAAAAGTTGTTGATGGCACATAATGTAGGAAATTCATACTTGGATCTCAGTTACCAATCAGCTCTTATAATACTGATCAAGGGCTTTGAGTCATCATGGAAGTTAATTGAAATTGATAGTAACTTCATATTAACATAATACATGCAATTCTGAAGGTTTCTAGAACTTCCTTGTTGATCATGGATTTCTGCTTTCTCTTCTCAACTTTCTGTCTCCAGCATAATTTAAAGAAATTAGGCTTTATTTCGCTTAAAAATAATATAGGACAGTGATGTTTGAAATAAAAGATTAAAAGAACAGCTTTCTATCCCTTCTTTACTTTTTAAACATTTGAGGGGAAAGAAATCTTTAACAAGGTTATTTATTTTCACTTTTTACTAAATTACTTTCAGAACTTGAATCTACTTAATCCCAGATATAATATTCTTGGATTCTTATTCCAAATTTGCAAATCCTTCTATGGAAGTAGGTTATAAATTATAAATAAATTCTAAATTTTGAGGGATAAATTACCCTGAAGTCCAATGTGTAAATTACAGTTTAATCTTTCTTTTTCTTCACTCAATTTTAAGAATGATGTTTTTAGCCAACATTATCTGCATTACTCTTTGCTCAACATGAGAAATCCATTTCTAGGTTGCCTAACAGAGGATCATGTTGCTTTGCTTTTCTACACAGTATGAAAACTAAAAGAAAAGAAAAACAGAGAGGCAGAGTTTAGCTATAGTAAACTCTCTGAAGCTAGATCTTAATTATGACTTTTGAAGAAAAAGAATTAAAGTTTGCAGGTTCATTTTTCTCATCACATACACTTTTCCATCTTAAGTTATTGAAAAGCCATGCTGTGAAGCATTTACTGCATCTAGAAGCATCAGGGAAGAGCTTTTCCTTCACAAGTACATTTTCTTTTTTTTTTTTTTTGCCTTCTGACAGTTCACTGCTTAGGCATCAACTCTTTTTTATATAATTCTTTAACTCGAAGTAGTGCAGTGTACTGCAGGGGTTAGCCAACTTTTTTTTGTCAAGTCCTAAAGAGTAAATATTTTAGACTTTTTAGGCCATCAGATCTCTTTTGCAACTACTCAGCACTGCTTATGTAGCCTCAAAGCTACATGGACGATACTAAAATGGGTAACTATGACTATTCCAATAAAACTATTTATCAAAATGGGTACTGGGCTGGATTTGCCCATGGGTCATAGTATTCCAATACCTGATGTAGTGGAAAGAATACAAGTTTTGGGGATCAACTGAACTTAGATTTAAATCCCAGCTCTACTGCTTACAAGCTCTGTGGCCTTGGACAAAATCTAAGCGTCTCTGGGCCTCACTTTCTGGATCTATATAGAGTAGATTATCACATACACCTTTTAGTGTTGTTGAGAATAGCCATAATGCATGAAATAACCAGACACAGCTCAGTGCTCCGTGCCTATGGCTGTTACTAATATGTATTTGTTTCTTATCTTGACCCTGAAGTAATGTGACCAATTTTGAAGAATACATACAGTGTGACACATTAGAAATAAGATATCTACTTAAACAGGGAAAGGGGATAAAAGTGGACCAGTAAGATGTGATCTTAGAGAAAGAGTAGATCTTGTAAGGCCTTTACAGTCATTACACACTGGGCCTAAGAATGAGCTTTGAGATTCCTGTCAATCAAGAGAAGAGGGGACGTCAGCGTCACGGTGGTGCTATTGCCCACACGCTGTAAGCATGACAAGAACCAAGAGGAAATGGTGGTTACCATAGTGACGCTCCACTGAGGGTCCCAGAGCACTTACTACTCTACTGAGTAGTTTCCCTCCTGTTCTTTGTTATCAAAGCCATGGATGTAAGCGATACTTCACTGTTCTCCTTCAGAGTAAATGGCCAGGCTGTTTGCTTTGCCATTGCAACGCCTGCTTCTCTTGGCTTTGGCAGCTTCTCCAGGTGATCAGCGTAGCCTTCAGAGCAACCTGCTTTGAATAAGTGAGATACAGTGGGACACACAGAAAATATTGAGCTTGCATATTCTGGGATACCAAAGTAATCCTTCTTCTTCCCGGTTTTTTTTTTTTGTTTATTTAAAAAAACTTTTCCCTTCACCTCATTATTTATTTAGTGCTTCCAACAGTGCCAGGAACTGGACTAGACATTGGGGTTAAACCATTTGCCATCTCACTTCTCTCTGCTTTATCTCTCTTTTACAATAGTCATGAAGCTGAAGGACTTTTTGATAACTTTTCATGATGATGGTCTTCAAAAATATATGCTTGGTAGAGGAGAAAAATTATTAAATTAATTAGGGTCCATTTTGCAATTAACTTGGTCAGAAAAAAAAAATTTCAATGAGCCTTTTCACTATCGTTAAAAGTCATCACTGCTAAGGAATACATCACAACAGTGTTTGCAAAACAGAATTTTGATTTTCCAACAGAATTCTAGGTTCAGTCATCACTATCACATTTCAGAAAATCAAAGTGATGTATGTTAATTGAAGACACAAAGAAACTTCTCTTCCAGGAAGAATAAAAACCCCGCTTTGGAGAGTCAATATAATTACTGTGTGGTTGCCTCCCTCCACACTCACCATCCCACCAATGCATACATAAGCCAATGTATGTCTTCAGCTTGAGCAAAGAATATTTATTTTATTGCTGGTGTTCAACAATGATCTATTAAAGCCCTGGACTAGAGCACAAGTCAGCAAAGCTGTTCTGAAAGAATCACAGAAGTACATATTTCTATAAATATCTATGTAAATATTTTGCCTTTGTGAACCAGATGGTCTCGCAGCCATTCAACCAGTATTGAGTACATCCTGAGGGCTGAGTGGGACCATTGCAATGCAAAAGTAGCCTGATAAAGTGTAAATCACTGAATATGGCTGTGTTTCAATAAAACTTTATGTATAAAAACAGGAAGTGATTTGGGTTTGGGATTTGGCCTGGTGGTTGTAGTTTGCTCATCTTTGGGCAAAGAACTCTCTGTCCCTTGAAATGTAACTCATTTTAATAGCATTCTGTCTCACTATGAGAAATACACACAATTTTTCTTAGAAAATAGATTATGCTAGGTTTGGTCAAGATGAATAAGTATATATAGCCAATGTTGTGTGTTGTGTGCATAGTTAAGTTCTCTGCAGAAAGTACTCTTATACTTAGACGATGATAAAAGAGATAACAGTTTGAGTAGAATAGCATGCCCTGGTGAGTTTCGGAACTACTACCATGTGGGAACGCAGGTCAACTCTACAACTGAGTGTTTAAATACTAAAGATCCAGAAGCCCTAATTGAGGCTTGTAAGGATATAAATGATGATGATGATAGTAATTGCTAAAATGTATCACCTATTTGGTATGTATCAGGCACAGCTAAGCTCTTATATGCCATCCCATTTTATCTTCACGAGGACCTACAGGGTAGGTCAAAAATATTAGAAGAATGGCAGTGTCTTATTCAGCCACTTTTCATAGATCAAGAAATCGAAGCTTAAAGGGATTAAGGACTGTGACCAAGGTCACGCTAGCTAGTTGGTAGTAAGTCTACAACTTAGTCCAAACTCTGCTTGCCCACTGAGCTCAGCTTAGACAGTAGTTTGGAGATTCAGGAAGATCTCTCTCATTTGGACACATTGCTTCTAAAGGAGATTTGTCCCATTAATAGGATGGATGACAACCCCTGCCTACTGGGGCAATTATTAAGGTCACTTCAAGGTTGAAGGACATGCTTCTTCCAACCAATTTTCTATCACCAAGAAGAAATTATTTTCTGAAATATGTGGAAAAGAGGTTAAACAAACCCAGTAGAAGACAGGCTCATCCCCTTAGTTAAGGTACTCAGACTGTTTTCCACTAGATATCTAGAAGGTATCTCCGCACAGAGTCAGTTTAAGCAGAAATGGCAGCTATTTACTCTCCTTTGCAGTCGTATTTATACCTTTACTCCAAATGTCAGTGTTCATTTCCCCTTAGTTCCTAGTTGTCTTCATAGCGATGTTGATCAGTAGACAGGAGAAGACCAAAGGGTCATTCTGCTATTTACACATCTGAACTGCCAGCGTCATTGCTCTCAAATGCAAACCCATCCCTGACACTGTCCTGTGAAAACACCCTTTAGTGATGTCTTGCTGGCTGAACTGCAAAGGTTGTCCTTGCTGGTGTGGCCCACCAAGGCCTCTGGGGTCCGGCCTCTCCTCTACTTTCATTTGCGGCCATGTCTGTGCATCTCTGTGCATCTCTACTTTGCCCCTCACAGGGCTGCTTACAAGTCCTGCTTCCTGACTCCGGGCCTGTGCTCCTGGCTTGTGCCCACTCCCCTCCTACCTGTTCATCACCCGCTCGGTGGATGACATTGTCACATCCTCTACAGAAGCTCCCTGGTCCCCTCCTCTCACCTCCACACCATGGTTGAATTGACAAGTCACTTCGTGGAGCATCGACCACACACACCCAGTCATTTTGCTTGGGATACTTTGAGGATGCTTTTATCTATATTGATTTTTCTTTGTTAGACTGAGCCCCAGAGAAGCAGAAGGGTTGGCTAATTCATCTTTGTCTTAGTTCTGAATCTCTGTTCCACAACTTACTAAGATGGTGACCTTGGCAAATTCCTTGATCTCTCTGATCCTCAGTTTCTTCATCAGTAAAAGAGGGGGATGATGGTCATGGCATTGTGGAGTGGTTGAGAGGATTAAATAAGATAATGTTTATAAAACATAGTGCCTGACGATAAACACTTAATAAATGTTAGATTGCATCATTGTTATTTTCATTATCATCATCCTTTGCAATTATTACATTTACTGCATTATAGTAAGCTCAAGGGAGGGCATGGATGGGTGGGTGGGTGGNAGGGAGGGAGGAAGGGAGGGACGAAAGAAAGGGCAAAAATAGAAACACATAGTTCCATTTGGTGATTGAATTTTGCTTTTAAGGCACCAATTCTCAGCCATTCAAAGTTCTTGTTTTAATACCTCCGTGGGTGGCATGGAGGTTATACGTTTATAGATCTTGGGACACAAATTTTAAAGTAATCATATGTAAAGTTGTTATTTTAGGCAAATAACATAAAAGTTCCCTTCTAGGAATCTATAAACACACTTATCTGTTAGGAGCCAGGGCTTCCCTGGTGTGGCATGGGCCAGACCGTGTGACCGAGCCAGCCTGGCACTGCTTAGCTTGGACGGGGACAGACACCTCTGAGCCCTGCCAGGCCTGTTCTTTGACCTGCACTGAGACCACCTACACAGCCATTGACGCATCAAGTCTGTGATGTTAGGGTTAATGTTTGGTTACTCTCCGAGAACTCTCAGTTTATGTAAGACTTGGGAAAAGCATTTCAGTGTCTGTGGTTCAGAATTATATTTCTCAACTTGGCCCATGAATCCAGCTTGGTTTTTCTCCTTGTACCATCTAACCACCCCCATTGTCACGTCGGAATTCTACTTTTACATAATTGACATGTTGGGAAGTTTGTGCTTAAACCACAGTGAAATCACATTTTAATAACATGGAAACCATCTTTTTTTCCCCCAGTAAATTATTGAGAAGCTAATTCTTGTCAGCCTAAAAACTTGAATATATGTTTGAAATAAATCAACGGTGCTGCACTGTGGCAGCCTGCTGAAAATCCCCAAGGAATATTGTATTTTTGGTTTAACTACTTGTCACTGCACGGTGTTTTTAATATCATGAGCCCTTTCTTTGCTTCATTTTGTAAGAGCCTGCTCAATACCGTGTCATTCAGAAAAATAGAAACAGATCCTCTCAATTAGTGGCAAAGTTCTCCAGTTTGCCTTTTAAGCTTCTCCTGCTGTTACAGTTCAGTCACCAATTCACAATCAAAAAGATATTTGAGCTGACATTACGCAATCATTGATAACCAAACACAGAAAGAAGAAAGGCTTCTGTTTGTCTCAGAAGTACAAGTAATGGGGAAGTTCACAAACTGGCTAGCTTTGGGAAATGGACCTTGGCAGAACGTCTCCTGCCTGAAAGGGCAGCAGTGCCTCCATTCCCCACGGCAGATCCCCAGACTCCCAAGAGATTGTCTTTCGGGAATAGTGGTTCTCAACTTGTCCGTGCTGTGGAATCAGCTGGGGATGGTACATATCACTGCCACCCCAGACATTCTGATTTCATTGTCTTGGGGTGTGTAGGAGACATTTGGACTTTTAAACGCTTCCAAGGTGATATTCATGGGCTGCTGTATGGGGCACTGAGCACAGCCCACCTGACAACTGGGTCTCAAGTTCTGGTTTTTCTCTGTCCGTTTATCAGTGGATGGACACCTGGGCTGTTTATACTTTTTTCTTGGCTATTATGAATAATGCTGCTGTGAACATTGATGTACAGGTTCTTGTGTAGATATAGATTGTCATTTATCTTGAGTATATGCCTAGAAGTGGAATTGCTGAATCTTATGGTAACTGGACGTTTTGCTTTTTGAGGAACCGCCAAACTCTTTTCCACAGCGGCTGCACCATTTTACATTCCCACCAGCAATGCATGAGAATCCCAATTTCTTCACATCCTTGCCGACACTTGTTATTGTCCTTTTTTAACTTAAATTACAGCCATCCCTTTTTATTTTATTTATTTTATTTTTTATAGCTACCCTAGTGGGTGTGAACTAGCTATGTTACATATTCATATATTCTTTTGTATTCAAACATGTATATTTTTCTTCATACTAAGTATGCCATGGACATTTTTCATGTTATTAAATATATTTCTCTAATTTTAATCTTTAGGACTTTACAGTAATCCATTGCATATAGGTAAAGTTATTCAACACATCTTGAATTATTGGATGCTAGGTTCTAATTTTCTTGTTGTGCTATGATCATGTCCTATACATACCTATTTTGGGATCTCTTGTTTTCTTAGGATCAGTTCCTATAAGAGGAGTTTCTGGGTCAACGCATATGAATATCTTTTAAACCGTTGATCTATGAAACCAAATTACCCTCCAGTACATGTAATGTTTTTTCATTCCCTGCATCAAAACCTAGGCAATCCTATTCAGACCTGAAATGTGAGTAGTAAAACTTGCATTTATCGAATTAAAGTCAAATGTTGATTTCAACATGCAAGATTTCTGTTTGTTAGTCACTCAAGTTCTTTTTTCAGTTGCTTTTTTGTGTCTTCTGAGCTCATTGCAGCTGTGGAGAGGAGAAACCACTTCCTGGTGGGGCTGGAAGAGAAATCTGAGGTTTTCCTTCATTGGTGAGGAAGCCTGGGAGCTCAGTGGTGTCCAGTAGTGAGGAGGACGGGCAGAGCCCTGGACGGGAGATCAGGAAGGACGGGCTGTCATTCAGCTCTATCATGTAGCGTCATTTCCTACGTCCTTCTTTGTCTCAGATGATGGTGACCTAGGCTCCCACTTGGGCCTTTTCAGTAGTAGAAGCTCAGCTCCAGCATGTGACTCTGCTGATTTCTCAGGTCCTTTTCTCTGACTCAGCTCTGCTCTGACACAGAGAGTAGGACGTGCTGCCCTATTAGAGGTAAAGCTTCCCATTGATTTCGGACAAGTAGCAATGACCTTTGAAGACCCTGATACCAAAATAGATTTCATTGTCAGGCTTCTTAGCCTTGTTTGACCCTCAGGTGTCTGGGACCACGCAGATCTTTCTTTCCCTTCTTGGAGGAGGGTTTTCCAAGCTTTGTGGAGTCTTGCGTCCAGTCCATTTCTGTTTCATTTGCAGCCCCTCTTCTACTGTACTGTTGGAAGGGCGGGTTTGCTATTATTCAGTACCTGCATGGGGAGGCAGCCGGGTTTGGGTTCCCATCCTGCCTTTGATATTGTGCATGTCTTCCTAGGTGGCTTTTGATATGATCACATTGTCCTAATTCTATTTTGTTTTAAAAGGTTTAAGTGCATTTATGATTTTTCAGGCAGATGTTAAACCTGTTTGTTTTGGTGTGATTTTGGTACTATGTATAAATAAGGTGATTTTACACAAGTTCTGTGACCGCAAAAATGGTACATGTCCATTTTAGAACATTTAAAAAACTATGGGAAACCATAAATATGAAAATGGAAGTTGCCCATTTTTCTGGTCCTCCATTAATATTTTTTTTTATTTCTTGAAATTTTTTACCACATGCATTTTCAAATATACACAAGAAATAAAAGAGGTATACTAGACCTTCCCATACCCTTCACCCAGCTTCCAAAATTATCAACAGATGGTTGATTTTATTCAATCTGTAGCCCCTCTTACTAGATTATTTTAAAACAAATCTAAGACATCATAAGCGTATCCATGTATACACTATATACCCCTCTATTAACATCACTATTCATATTTCAGAATATCATCTTTTTAAAAAAATATCTATTTCAAATATTTTTTAAAAAACTTTTCTAGTGATACATTTTTTCCTAGGTTTCCCATAATCATTTCGTGAAGATGGTAAATTAGCAAAATAATACCATAAGGTTGTAGAAAATACAGTGAATAATGTGTCAAATAAATACATTTTTAAAAAATTTCAACCTAACCCTTTAAGCAATGGCTAAAATTCAGATGTTGAAAAATAAATTCAACTTGACATGGTAAAATTCTAATAATAAGCTGAAGTCATGTCACGGGCAAAAACCATGTAGCTTTGTGTAACCTATCAATTGTCCACCAAAAAATGCAACCTTATTTTCTTCGAATTCACTACATCTTGCTTGAGTCTCAGTTTTCGTTCATGGTGGAAGTACAAGAACAATATGGACAGGGCGTGGAGAGCTGTTAACCACAGCCGCTCGAGGGACGGGGGAAAGAACCCATCTGGGGCCTACTTACGTCATTCTGAGAGTTTCAGTGCAGGCTTCCCAGAACCCAGGGATTATTGTTTTTAGTTGAGATATAATTTAGACACTGTTAAATCCATCATTTTAAAGTGTGCGATTCAGTGGTTTTTAGTGTGCAGTTCACAGAGTTGAAGAGCCATCGCCACTAATCCCAGAACATTTTCATCACTCCACAAAGAAACCGCATACCTGTACCCATGAGTAGCCATCCCCTATCTGCCTCCCTAAGCCTTCCAGTAATCTTTCTGTGTCTACTGCTTTGCTTATTCTGGACATTTCATATGAAGGGAAGCATGCAATGTGTCTTCTTTTGTGACTGGCTTCTTTCACTTAAGATAATGTTTTTGAGGTTCATCCATATTGTAGCATGTATCAATACGTTATTGCTTTTTATGTCCGAATAATATCCCATTATATGGATAGACCACATTTTTTGTTTATTCATTCATTGATTGATGGACATTTGGGTTATTTTCATCTTTTGGCTACTATACATAATGCTCCTATGAACATGATTCTCACTGTTTTGCCCTCTTGGAAGCGATCATGATATTTAGGGGTTAAAGGTGTCGGAAGGCAGAGTGATTGGTGGGGATGGTGAGTCACCTCTTTGGGGGTCAGCATTCTTCTCAAGCTCAGCACAAAGACCCTTTCTGAGGCCCTCTTGAAGGAGCGTCCACTGGGACATGCCCAGTGGTCCTCTAATCACTGAGGAAGCACGTGCCCTGGGGAGAACTTTCCAAGTCTATGATCATAGCCAACAAGAGACCACGATGTTGAGTGACCCTTATTTGCTTTAAGAAGAGAGCATTAGCACAAAGTGACAGGCGGAGTCCAACTCGGGCTCAATTATTTTGTAAAGCCTTTCGTTTATTTGACCTCCCCTGACCCAGGAAATAATTCTAACCAATCAGCGCTGGCTCCCTTTGACACTGGGGTCTGGTTGCTTTATAGCTGATGACAGAGGGGCCACAGTGCTGCCACATCTGGATTAATCCTCAACTTGAGAGCCGTGTGCTGTTTTCTTGCAAGGTTGTATTTCTTCATTAGCTATTCCCAGGGCCCAGGGAGTCCCAGAGGATGTCAGAGTACATTAATTTTTATCATAACATGGACTCTTTCAGGTCTGAATGGCAGCACACAGCTGTCAGGGGCTTTCTGAACTCTATTACAGCTCCATATATCTCTAGGCAAAAATAGGAAAGAGTCCTCATTGGCAAGGAAATTTACAAAATGTATGAGATGTTTTATTGTTTGAGTGACTTGACCATGCGCTTAGGCACATTCCCCAACTAATATTTTGTTATTGTCCATGTAAGTTCACCTTCGCCACCACACATTAAACCCCTCTCCGTTCATTGTAACTGTATGAGGTATGTTTTAAATAAACTCTCTTTACATAATGGTAATGAAATCATCATCTGGTACAGCTATTCTACAAATACATATATATATATATATATATATATATATATATATGTGTGTGTGTATATATATATATGTAAAATGAATGTTCCCATGATTCTTTCAGCAGAATTTATGCATCCACAGTATTGCAGAAGTTTGTAAATAATGGCTTGTAATGCTTAATATTGCTTTGTGTCCACAAAATAGTCTTTTAATTTGAAGGAATGCTAATGCGTTTCTGGAGAGGCTAGTTATTTCTTCATTGCCTTTATTTTCCCCACTTATCCACTGAGTGAAATGCCTGCAGGAATGCATTTTACTGAGAAAGGATGCCCAGGTACCGTATTAATAGCAGAGCTGTCAACAAATGCCCTAAGGAACCCCCTATGTGTCAGGCCCCGTGGTGGGCACCGCATGGGGTGGGCACAAGGACCCTCCACCAGGGAAACCCTAGGATAGAGGGAAGGCACCGTTTTCAGTTGTAAGAGGAAATGTGTTCTTAGTTGGGACAGCCAAGTGGTTTCCAGCCGGCTCCCGTCCCTCACTTGAGTGTTCCTGGATAGTTCCGGTTTCTTGGTAAGAGATGTGTTTTGTAAGGCCATGTGGACTGTTAATTTCATGGCCCCCACTGCCAGGCAGCCTAACTGTACGAGCTCTATGAGCCGTAGCACCAAGCCCCCGGAAGCTCAGATATCACCATTTACACATAAGATGTACATAGGCAATTATTCTGTTTATCGTAACACGTACTAAT
Organism: Hipposideros armiger; assembly: GCF_001890085.2. Lineage (NCBI taxonomy): Eukaryota > Metazoa > Chordata > Mammalia > Chiroptera > Hipposideridae > Hipposideros > Hipposideros armiger. The sequence goes on along the minus strand of NW_017731452.1, from coordinate 549,838 downwards.
TGTTAAAACCCAAAACCAGAGCAGCTACCCCACTTAGCAGATGCTTTTGCCAAGGATGAGTTTGAGAAGTACAGATGAGCTGGTTCCCAGTGCATTTTAAAAAAATCCAACACAGGTGGTCCTCCTTCCATTTGACAGAATTTAGGCAAGTGGCACATACATGCCTGCATTATGGACAGTGGCGACATAGAGAGAGGCTCTATGGGTTAAAAAAAAAAAAAGTACTGACCGTATGCACTCAATACTTTAAAAAACAAATGGCAGTGGACTTAATAAATCTGAAAAAGATACAGAGGGCTTTCACAAGCGATATTTAATTTTCAGGGAGTCAGCAATTCAACAACTTGTTGTATGTGAGGCACGGTGCTAGGTGTGGGAGCACAGGGGTGACGTCCCTCAAAGGTTCCTGGTCCATCATTCCGACTCACTGTATTTTGTGTAGGGGAAAGCTGGGGACCGTGGTGAAAAGCAGGTTCTGTCTGCTCTAACTACTGCCAGCCCCAACCCTCCCCGTCTGCCAGCTTCTTTACTTCTTTCACTTACGTGAATAATAGTCACATTCTCTGAGTTCCCTTGTGGAGTTTACTAAACTCCCATTCGGCCTCCCAAGATTTCTTTCATATCACAAGTGAATTTCCTCAGGATGTGACCATGATTCATTTGTCAGATGAACACACAGGAATTTGCCAAGGGAGACTTTAGTTAATTTGCATTTTCTCAGTCTATGGGAGCTATGTTCAAGAGAGGTGGCTAGGCTATGAGTGTAGTTGAAGTTATGTAGCCTTACTCTCCCCATGCTCCCAGCCTTATTGCATTCATCATTGATAGTCCACTTTATTAAATATTCCCAGAACACAGGGCAATAAAGTACCAGATGCAAAGGGCAGGAGAAAAACCAGAAGGACCTGGAGTTGTAACACCAAAGAGTCAGACCTGCATTTGAGACATTGTGTCAATTGGATTAAGTGCCAGTGGTGGCGTAATTATCACATTGATGCATTTTTCCTAGAAAGCCCTCTTGGAAGAAGATGATGTGGGTGTATTCCTGTTACACGTTTGCCCCCATTTAGAATCAATGAGGTTGAGCTTTTGCTGCTGGGACTGCATATGATAGGATGGGGAAAATATAATCAAGATAATGGACATGAGGCAAAAATTTAAGGAAATAACAAAAACAAGAGTGTTTCCATTTTATGTTAAGTGTATGTACTAATGTCCTGGAATTCGCTATAAGAAGTTGTAAATGGTGCATGAAATGAAAAATTCTTGGTGGTCTCCAGGGGATACAGCCAGTGTTCTACTCTATTCCCAATGATTGGTTCGGATTATTTTCTCTATTCCAACTTGAAAAAAAAAAAAGTGTGGCTAGGTATCTTGACAGCTGAATACACTCTGGGTTAATTATTATTTTAATACTTGATGGTGTCCCTCATAGTCTCGAAATAGATGGGTCCTTTGCAGTTTTGAAACACAGCTGGATGGTCACTGACCACCTACACTGATGTTGATTTTGCGTGTTCATATTTCTCTTGTGTTACTTGCTCTATTTCCTTGCATATTTATTCAGAATCTTATCTCCCAGAGATATTGAGTAACAGCGTGGGAAACAATATATAGGTATTTCATAGATGTGGGAGACAAGTCTATACATATTTTTGTCTCTAAATTACTGATGGAGACGCAGTTCCCAAAGTAGAGCTCCAGGTCTAGGAAACAGGCCGCTGAGGAGAAAATGGCTTCTTTTAGGTACCCTCTCTGTCATGGCCCCTGCTGGTCACTTCCATTTTTTCTCTGATTGATTCTCACAACTATTAAACAAGGTGGGTATTATCATTGTGAGTTTGAGAGGCTAATTACATATATTTTTTTAATATTTGATTGTCAGCAAGTGTTTTTGAAGAGTTTGCCTTTATACCACCTAAAATCTTCGTGAATCTTACCAGGGGTGTGCACCCTGCATTTGGGGCAATTGCGGTCTTGGTGGATTGCTGGAGTGTAGACAGTCTGCACTGGGGGCGAGGTCACCGTAGAAGAGAATTGTTGTGTTCAGTTTTATGCTTCCTTCCATGAGTTCACCGTAAATCTGCCCCTAGCTATTGAAGCAGAACCCACCTTGGAATTCTATAATATTTGTTCCCCTTCCTGTTCCAGGAGAAAAAGACAGCTGCACACCAGGTAAGACGGAGAAACATTTGCTTTTGGGATCTGGGGTCCTTAGGCCCTTTCTATTGAATTCAGAGTATTTCTAAATAGCATGAATTCTTGTGACTCGCTTGAGAAATGCTCCAGATGCTGTGACATTCTATTTCTGGGAGGCACTGAAAAATATTTCCCTTTGTGAAACATTTCACTTAGCTCATTCTTCTGCTGTGTCTGAAATGGAATCCCCTAGGGCCACAACTGAGTTAACATTTCTTGGGATGTTTATTTAACCTGTAAAAGTCTGCATCATTTTTTTTTGTGTGTGTGTGGGAGGGGGGCATGTCACAATTCGATTTACAAATCTTCACTGTAACTCAACTGATAGCTGCTACTGTTCCTCATAGACTCTTTGAAAGCACACTTCTGAGTTCTCAGGTTTCAAATTATGTATCTGATTCTTAGGTTCCTTGAGTCATTATGAGCTGCTCTTACCTCCAAAGCATAAAGACTCTGTCCTTATTGATGAACTAGAACCAAATCAACTCTTTCCCTGTTCCTTATGTCCCTTTTTTAGGGAATAATATTGTAAAACATGGCTATGTGATGGACTGTAGACCACCTGTCATTGGGAAAATGCATTGACTCAGATGTATCCATTTAGGTGTGTGCAAAAGGCTAACGTCTAACTACACGCAGGACCTTGGGCAAACAAAGACTTCTCTCTCGCCTCATGGACATGGATGGTTGTGTACCGACAGAGAGAACGTTTGTACATGTCGCACGTGATAGAAAGTGTTGAATAATGTAGGATTGGACACATCCCAGACAGATGGGAAGGCCAAGCCTCCTGGGAGGTGCTGAACCTTAGCAGCTGATGTTCAATAAACACTCAGGGCATGCTGGGGTTGGGTTGTTGCCAGTTAGTGATCAGTGCGCAGACTAGTCAGTAGGGTTGAGAATGGCAATGGGTGCTTTCAGGGGATACTAATGGGGTCCTGGCATTCCCCCCACCGCCCATTGGGGTGGTATCACTGCTAGTGTGGTGCCTTGGTGGGGACTAGAAGGTCAGGGAACCTGGGAAACAGCTGTGTCCCTTGTCCCCTGTCCCATGCAGCTGTCTACTGGTAGTGAGTCAAAGGATCTCGTGGCCTTTGGTGATGCCTGTCTTTCTGTCAATCGCAGTGTCATCAACCTTATGAAAGGTCTAGGGAAAGTGTTTAGGAATGTCCAAAGAGGGAGATAGTGCTGACTTTTCAGATGAGGAGCAAGGCTTCTTAGAGGAAGGAGGTGTCTTCTGAGTAACGCTTGGGAGATGGAGAGGGTACCTGCAACAGAGTGAGGGATCCTGTTAGATCCATGTAAGTGGAAAACTAAAGGAAGACAAGAAAGCATCGTGTCAGTGTCTGCGCAGGGATCAGAAAGAAATGCGATAAAAATGTCATGAATTTCTCTACTGTCCAGAAATCCCCACTCTTGCCATCACTATGGATGAATTTTATCCTGTTCTGATTTCTTATTGTCCCACTCCAGCACTGCTGCTTGTTGCTGCACAGGGTGTGCACTGAACAACTCTGGGGTCACCATTTAGACAGACCACTATCTGTGTTCAACGTCCTGACCCTTGGTAGCACGCATTCCTATTCTCTCATTTTAAAGCCTGTGTATTTCATGGATAAGATGAGATTTCATGGCAGATAGTGCTGCACTTGAATTCTGGCTCCTCCAATTACTGGCAAAACATGTTCAAAGCTTAATGTTCTCATCTGTAAAATGGTGATGACATTGCCTACCTTGTGGGTTGCTATGATGATTCAAATGGAATTATTGACATATCAAGAACTATCAACAATGTTTTCTCAGATGGAAATCATGAGAACGCCCCAAGCAAGGAAAAAGCATAGGCCTTTCTCAGTTCATATTTTCCAGTTCTTGTGTGATCCAGTGAACAGGCATTTATTGAACAGCGTCTATGACCAGAGTCTCATGGTCAGCTTTACGAGTATATGATGACAAAACCGTGGGACTCCACCTCTTCTGTTACAACACTTTTAAGTAGGTCAGAAATCTATACAAGAAAGGATTTTTGTGATTGACCAGAAAGCTCAGAGAGACTTCTCCAACTAGCTTCGGCAATTGCCTAAAGAATTATGCAGATGCTAAATGTTTTACAAGTTCAGGTGAGGAGCCGTTCTTTCGGTTGTTGGGGTGGTCCAGGCAGGTTCTACAGGAAATGTAGGATTTGAGGTGGCCCTTGGAAGGACCGAGAACAGCCAGCATGAGTCCTGTAGACCTGACCCAATGTCCCGTCATCCCTACAAGGTTGTTTACCTGTTCTCTCTGCAAGTAGATTTTATTTTTATTTAGTTTTTAATTTTTTTTTTAATTTTTTTAGCTGAGCCATCCTGCCACCTGTTGGCAGCTCAGCGGCAGCTCAGCTCGGGCCAAGACTCAAACTGCTGTTGCTCAGAGCTTGCACTCTTGAGCGAGCTCTTAACCAACTGAGCCACTCGGCCGGCCCCTGCAAGTAGATTTTAAGTTTTCTTCTCAGTTGTTCTCCTGGAATTCAGAGCAAGGCGCATCATAAATAGTCCATGCATATCTTACTTGACGTCAGTTAAATTCAGCAGTTTTGTATGAGTCAGGAGCAGGGTGTTCTTCAGCCGCTCCAGAGATGTGGAGATGAATGAGTCCCCGTTGCTGTGGTCCCACTGGGTGTAGTTGGTACACAGCAGCAAATGACTCATCCTGAGGATGTGATCAGTACCATTAGGGACCACAGAGCTCTATTGTTCTTCTCCATTTTTAAATTAAGTTTCTTTGTAAATATAGTCAGAAGTCAGCCCTTTTATTCTGCAGTTCTGTGAGTTGTGACAAACACATAATCAGGGAGTCACCACACACATAGTTCCATCACCCTCAAATTTCCCCTGCACCCCTTGGTAGTAACTCACGCCTCTTTCACCCAGCCCATGGCAACCATTGGTTTTTTTTTTCCTGTCCCTAGAGTTTTTCCTCTTCCAGAATGTTGTATAAATGGAAGTATGCTGTATGTAGCTTTTTGAATTTGGCTTATTTCACAGAGCATGGTGCATTTATTAGTTATCTGTTGCTGTTAAATTATCCCCCAAACTTAGTGATTTAAAACAGCAAACATGTATTACCTCACTCTATTAGTTTCTCTTGCCGTTGTAATAAATTACTACAAATGTGTTGGCTTAAAACAACACATATGCAGCGTGTAGGAATATGTTTTCTGGCCAGCTTTTATTGTACAACATAATAAACGATATAATAATATTCCACATATACCTGCTAATTGGATAGGTAGAAATCTTATTTTTTGTTGGAAGTGGCGTTTAGCATCGTTGTTTGTAATCTAGTTTATAAATTAAAAAAAATCTCTTTGTCAATACGCCTGTTGAACTCATAGAGTGTTTTTAACTTGGCTCCAGTATTCATGGTGAGCCAGGTGAGGGAAGAAGCAGAGATGGTAAGGCCAGGTATGGCCTATCACAGTGACCAAAGCTAAATACACCAGAACCAGAAACATGGAGTAACAGTGTGTGTCTTTGCTTGGGGTCCCTAGTGATCAATCAAGCCTGAGACGGGGATGTTGGCTCAGATGACTTATTGGGGCAGTGTTTTCAAAATAAGAAAGAGGAAAACAGGTTGTAGTCAATTAGAGACTAGTTTCAGCCAGACCCCACAGGGAGCTCTGGAATTATACCATAGAGTTGGTCCTCTTTTTTCAAAGAGCACCTGGGTATGGGGTGCGGCTTTCCAGATATGATGACGCCCAGGAGTCAAGGACAATTTCCTGGAGAAGTCAGTGCTCACAGCAGTGGGGAATGGTTACACTGGCCGTGTAAATCAGAACGAGACAGGACATCCTAACACCCACTCCACTGGAAAGGTAAGGGACTGGACAAAATATTAGGAGTCCCTGGAAGGTCTAGAGATATTGGCGTTGACCAGTCATAGAGACTATGGGAAAAAAAAATGGGATAGTAGATGGTTCCTAAATGTTTCTATCAAGTGACTGGTTAGAGAGTGTCACCCATTGCAGAAACGAGGGCACCAGGAAGGGCATACGACTTAAGGAGAGAAGATGGAGAGGTTAGATTTGGGGGTGGGGGGTAGGAATGAGATCCTGGAACTTGGAGGAGATATAGGGGTTGGAGCTGTGGAGCACCATCTTTATAGAGGTGTCATTTAGAGTCTCTGGCTGGCTGAAACTGCGATAGGGAAGAGTTTGGAGATGGAATCAAAGGAGGCTGGAAACGGATCTCTGGGTAGAAGGGGAAGGGCTGGACGAGACAGAAGACGAGGCAATGGGCGCAGGAGGAGGAGGCCTCCCAGTAGGCGGTGTCGCAGAAGCCGAGGTAGGAAAGAGGTCCAGGAATCGGAGGAGCAGGGCCCCTGTGACAGAGGAGTCTAGACTCACCAGAAGGGAGGTCGTTGGATTTAGGGGTGGGGAGCCAGTGATCGCCACGCAGTTCTGAGAAGCTCTGGATGGTGAAGGCACAGAATTCAGTTGGCTTGGTGATAAGATGTGAGTTTGGGCAAGGAAAGAGATTGTGAATGGAGATGAATGTTTCAAAATGATAGACTGTAAATAGGAAGAGAGAGGCTAGTGCAACTTGAAAGAGCCCCAGTGTCAAGTAGACATCTTTCTTTCTCTCTTTCTAGCCCTCTTTCTCCTGTCTGTCTACCTTTCTCCTTCTTCCTCTTCTCCACTTTCTTTCCCCCTTTTCTGACTTTCTCCTGATGGCCAGAACATTCTGATTAGCCTGATAGACAGCAAGAATGCACCAGTGGAAAGGGAGAGACTGAAATGAAAGACAGGGAATAGTGAATGGATGGCTCTTGAGCAGTTGTATACCTGAAATGAGTATAATGTTATATGCCAATTATACCTGAATTTAAAAAAAAAAAGGAGGGAAAGCAGGAAGAAAATTTAGCGATAAGCTGTCTAAAAGCCAATAAGCCACAGCCTTTGGAATAGCACCCTCTTCTATTTGTTATCACCATTCAGTGTGCTTTCCCGTATCTGCAAGGCTTCTCTGGCTCAAACTTGGCCAATTGTCACTTGTATTAATGACAAGCAGCACTGGTAAATCATTGGAATCCCGCCCTTCTTACCATTGAGCTGTTGTTCTCTGGCACAAAAGAAAGTGTTGTCTCTAGAGAATGGAATTGCTACATTGCATCCCCAGTAGGTTCAGAGAATGCCCTGAACCTACTATTGGGTCCACTCAATAGAGAAGTAGCGTCTTTCTCTATGGGTAGGGAAGAACCACCGAGAACACACACACAGGCTGAGATCTTTGGTAAGCGAGTTTCCTTGCTTGATACACACACACACACACACACACACACACACACACACACACACACACACACACCCCTCCCCCCCCCACTGGAATCTCCTTTTGGATGACCTTTCCTCACTCACCCCTCACAGACCAGAATGCACCAAGGAAGGAAAAAACTTAGTCCTGAAAGTGCTGACTAACAGCATCAATTTTGGAATCAGAATGATACTATTTTTGTTTCCATTCTCTCTTTAGAGTTTGAACTTTCCTTTTGATATTTTGTAAATATTCATCACCTCAGAGAGCCTTTTGAATTGCAATGGCTTTTAGTCAAAACTGAGCAAAATGTGCCATTTGAATAATAAAAACCTCATTAAAGCAAGGCGAACGGAATTCTTTTCCTTTTGTACAAGCCAATTAAGTGTCTTTATAATTAAAAAAAAGTCTAGCACTTTTATAGTTTCATATTCCATAAGCCTGTTTTTAATTAATGGAGGTGACAAGTTTTAGGTACAGAGTACGTATTTTCCCTCCGGTGTTGTGCAATTAACATTAATGAACGGTATTACAATTTGGTGCAACAGGAAAGGGTTTCCCAGGTCCTCTGTGAGTTCTTGCCTCCAGGCTGAGGTCTTTGGTAAGCAAGTTTCCTTGCTTGATACAGTTTGCATTTCCTTGAGAAAATGTGCAGGCAAGGATACAGGTAACTAGAGGAGGTGTTGATATCAAGAGGTCATGGTGTCAAAATTCCAAATGCCCAGGCCTGTCTTAAAAGACAGGGTAACACTGAGAAAAAAATCGACTTTGAAGAATTTGATTTTCTCTTGTGGATATAGAGACAAAGGGACTAACTATGATTTAACCTGGCAGGTCCCTCTCTCAAGATACTGGGGCTTTGCTCCTGCACCTTTTTTCTGTTGTTGGATTTTAAGTTGCTTCTAGTTCATATACAACTTAATAATTCTAGCTCACTTATATATAATTATTACCCATTCTTATGTGTAAACTTTTATATAAATTTTGAGTATTTCTTTAGGAAAGAACCTTGGAAACTTGTGTTAGTTTCCTAGAGCTGCTATAACAAATTGCCACAACTTTGGTAACTTAACACAAGAGGAATTTAGCCTGTCACAATTCTGGAGGCCAGAATCCCAAATCCAGGCGTCAGCAGGGTTGGTTCCTTCTAGAGGCTCCGAGGGAGAGTCCATTCAGTGCCTTTCTGCTAGCTTTTGGGGCAGGTGGTCAACCTTTGGCGTTCTGGGCTTGTTGCGGCAGCACTCCAGTCCCTTACCTTGGCCTTTGGCTCTCCTTCTCTGTGTCTTCTGCCCTTCTCTTCTGCTGTAAGGACACTTGTCATTGGCTGGTTCCACTTTAGTCCAGGATAATCTCATCCCAAGATATGAATTTATGACCTTTGCAAAGACCCTTTTCCAAATAAGGTCGCATTTACAGGTTCCCAGTGGACCTATCTTTGAGGCTCCACTGTTTAACCCTCTACGGAAGCAGGAAGCAGTGACACATCAAGAAGATGAGAAGGGGCTGTGGGGGTGGTCTGCCCCATGTGTAGGCAGAAAGGGGGAGCATTGCTTGCAGAGAATTCAAAACCAATAGTAAAACGGACCAAGTGTTGCTATGCATTTTATTATCATCATGCAGTGGCAATTCTGAACTTTATCGATGGATGATACAGTATTTCTCCCTCGAGAGTGCTGCCACAGCACTGCCTCCCTGTGCACCTCACTGCTTGGAAACAGGATTACTGGGTGAAATAATGTGGATTTTTCTAATTCTCATGTTACATATATTTTCCACTTAATTTCCAGGGTGCAGGAATATACTCACCAACTTTATACGAGATAATAAACATATAATAATAATAAAGGCAAATATGCTAATTTAATAGGTAGAAAATACCTTATTTAAAATGTTGCCTAGTAAAGTTCAGCATGTTCAATCTGTACTGGTTATTTTGTAACCTAGTTTTATGAACTTTTAAGATGTCTTTGTCAATATTTCTGTTAGACTCAGAAAAATATTTTCTTATTGGTTTTTTAACACTCTATAGTAAAAATACAGGTCTTTTATAGCGCTGCACATATTTACCATAGTTTCTTTTTACTCTGTTTAGGTAACAGATTATTTTAGTTTTTAGACAGACTTTTCTTGATGCTTCTTTTTATTGAATGCTGGTGTTTGTTTTTTTAAAAACTCATGTCTCTTCTGCTACAGGCTACAGTCTTCCATGAGGATGGGACAAAATCAAATTGTCGCAAAAAGTAAAAGCTCTATGAAAAGTTTCTATGAAAGGAGCATTGGATTAAAAAAATAAATTATGGGAAATATTTCATTTCCTCTGTCACATAGGAAATATGAGCTGTAAGAGGAAACAGGACCATCAATTTCCAGCCCCCTATTTTACAGGCAGGATTCAGAAACTCAAAGACTTTGGCAATTTGTCTGAAACTGGGACAAAATGCAGATCTTTGAACTTTTAACCCTGTTCTCCTATAAAACCCCACCCTGTGTCTTTTCTTCTTGCTTTATTTGTTAGCTACGTTCCAGGAATGCTTTTTTTTTTTCTATTAAGCATTCATTTGATTGCATTTTTCCTTATTATAAAGACATCATATATGAATTATGGGGGCAAAATGAAGAAAATACAAGTGAACTTAGAAAGAAAACCATTTAAGGCACATTGGGTTCCACCCACTATAAGAAACAACTACTGTTAACATTTTTGTGTATCCTTTATACTGTGTGTGTGTGTGTGTGTGTGTGTGTGTGTGTGTTTGTGTGTTCGTACAATAGTATATGTTTTGTTTTTTTACCATGAATTTTTTGCAAGGTCGATAGGTTTGCTTATTTGTTATCGTTTTAATGGCTGCATAGTATTCTATCATTTACATATATTCTAATTCATTTAATGATGTCCCAACTGTATATTTAGCTTAACTCTAATTTGTTGCATTTATGTTGCAATTGCAAACACTAGATAGCCTTGAATACATATCTTTATACACTTCTCATTAGTACCTTAGGCTGATTTCCCACAAGTACAATTTCTTTATGAGGATTTAGGATTTTGATGCACAGGGAAGGCTTGCTTTTATGTTTTAAAATTTTATTATGAAGCAAATATACACTGAAGAAAATAGTATAACAGGCCTCCACTTACCTCTTCCTAAAGCTCATTTCTAACGTGTAGATTTAATCTGACCTCTGGAAGGAACATATTCAAGTAATAGGTGCCTGTCTCTTCAGAACATTTCTGCCTTGGTATGTGTACTTACCACCCATGCAGGGCTGCCTCCTGTGTCCACCTTTTTATGTCATATGTTCTCCTTTGTATCTTACATTTATCTGAAGGGTCATTTTGATTTTATAGGTGAAGAAGCTGAGACGTGGACAAATTAAGAAGCATGGATTTAATTAGGTGGTAGAACCTAGGATCCAGCCAGGGTGACCATCACACCCCAGTTTGCCCGGGATGGTCCTGCTTTTAGCACTGCATCCCAGCAGCCCCCTTGTCCCCAGCAACTTAGGATAGTTGCCAATTGAAGGTCCAAGCCCTTCCTCCAGCATGGTTTAAGGTTCGGCACTCTCTGGCGTCCCATTTCCAACTGCCTGGAATCTTGAAGATAGTGAAGAATTGCTTATTCCGGAGGGAGCATGAGTGATCCTGGGTTTTCGAGTGTTCATGTCTGCACAACATTGAATGTTTCGTTTTTCAGGTCTCTGCATGTGCTCGTGTGCAACGCAGCAGCTTTTGCCCTCCCCTGGAGTCTGACAAAAGATGGCCTGGAGACCACCTTCCAGGTGAATCACCTGGGGCACTTCTACCTTGTCCAGCTCCTTCAGGATGTCTTGTGCCGCTCAGCCCCGGCTAGAGTCGTCGTGGTCTCGTCGGAGTCCCATAGGTGTGTTCCAATTTGATGTTTTGTTCTGTTGTCCCTTTCATTGCATCAGCTAATGTTCCTCTGAGGTTGTCTTTCTCAAAATAATTCTCATTAGTCTTACTCTGAAAAGTGTGGGTGTATTCAACCTGGCTTGCTTAATTTTTCGAGGTCTTTTTTGTGAGTGTGTGTGAGATTGTGGGGGACTATTTTGGGGATTTTGTCTACAGCAATGCGTATTGCTTTTGCAACTGTACTTCAAGCCCCTCATTGATTTTGCTTTGAGATGGAATAATAATTGATTAAATCTGAATGCCTGACCTTTATTGATTTGTCATTCAACAACTTCAACATTTCACCAAGAAGAATGTGCAGTTATTCTAGCAGGAGAAACAATGCAATTAAAGACGGCGAGATGAAATCCAATTGTTTTATAATGAGAAATTAGGGAATTCAATGCAGACATTAGCTGTGTAATTGTAGAAAGGGAAGTACTGTAGTTAGAACATATTAGAAATCTGGCCATGCCTCTTTTGGTTAAAATTTCAATTAAAACATCAGATGGCACTTCTTTTCTATTACCATTAGGAGAATATTCAATGGACTAAAAAGACATTTGAAAATTTCATCGTATTTTCAGCATATTTGTTTCTGGAGTTGGGTAAACAACTGTTTGCCTAAAGAGAAGTGCTCAGGAAAGACAAAGGATTCTCTGGGTGAGGCTGGATTGAATGCATGTTGGGGAGATTTTCTTGATGTGGTTGGGAGCTTGCACGCTTAGCAAAAAGTAGCTGGGGAAACTAATGCGCAAGTGCTTATTTTCCCCTCTTCTTCTCTGCCTTAAGTCCTGAAATGTTTTAGTGACCCAGAATGAAGCTTATTTTTTTAATCATGCCTCCATAAAATGTAACCCCTGGGACTTGGAAGAGAGAGACCAGCCAAGGGTTAGCCTGAACCCTTTATCACTCCCAAACACAGGGGCTTATGGTATAAGTGACATACTGCAGATAGATTTACTCTTACCATTTTAAATTTATGATGGCCGAAATGAAAGGAAGATGCCCGTAATAATCCTCCCCCGTGTTAAAAGACATGAAACATCTAGTAATTAGGTGGTAACAAAATCTAGACATCCTTATCTTGGCAAATCACACCAGGTTTGTGAAAGAGAGTGGAGTGGCCCTGATAAAGGAGTAAGGGAGACTGCTGGGGGGGGGGGCAGGGGCTCCGGAAATAAATCTGCCAGCCCCAATCCTCGGCCAGATGTGGAGGGCACCACGGGATATGTTTAAATGAGCTGGTAGTTAATGGGAGATTAGGTTGAATTGTCAGCTGCTCTCTTCCCTTTGTAAATCTGTATCTCAAATGGCATTTCATGTGACGTCTTTGTTCTTCCCTTAACTGCAGTGTAATTCGTTCCTACCTAGGAGATCTGAATCTTAATTTCATTTCAAAGATGAATGAGAAGGAAGGGCCTAGGTCTCCTGAATTAGTTCCATTTCAGTTTATAGAGAAGACCTTCCTGAAATGTGTCTGGCGATTGGCACTGGTGTTCTGCTTTCTGATTAGCCTTTGCACGTACTAAAGAGTATTTCTCCAAGACGTTAATTCCACCACGCTGGTTTGTTGACTATGCTCTCACGGTTGCCCATAGCACCCGAGAGCCAGCGCACTGAGTGCACTGTGCTGAGAACGCACTCCCTCACTGCTCAAGGACCCAGAGCCTTAACCCGTGTTGTAAAATGGAAATGTTGATATCTAATTACCTCCATAAACCTTGGCGGAATCTCTTCGTTGGAGTCAAGACCCCCTGTTAGGGGAAAAATAAAGTCCCATGTTTGCAGAAAATATTATACCAGACTGCCCCAAGGCAAAATATTTATTAGCTTCCCCACGTCTTCACTATATTTTTGTTACTTATCCGGAGCCTGAGCCAGTGAGTTGAGTTTCTGCATACCTAAAACACATCATATTAAAAGGAGAACTTGACGTCCTTGCTGTGAAAAATTTTCAGATAACAATTAAAATAGAAGGAAAAGAGTGGAGCGCTGGCTGAACCACTCTAAATGGCATGTATTAAGATGAACGCCAAGCTACCACACACACACACACACACACACACACACACACACACACAGCGTCTGATGCAAATTCAGTCGTATTCTTTGAACATACTAGCTTTTGTCTACATAGAATCCAGCCTAATTACTTTAGTTTGGTGATTTAAAAATCCTCAGCTAAAAAAAAACACCTAATAATAAGAGAGCAGTATATATAGAAACATACAAGCTAGAGGTCCCCTCCAGCAGCAAATGTTAATGTCCAGAGAGCAAATGTTAACACGCTAGAGTACTGGTAGGAGAATCGTTCTATTAAGACATGATTGTTTGGCTTTGTCAGTTATTCAACTTAAAAATAGAGCAGGCAGCCTTTGATGAGTTGTTTTACTGCCTCTCGAGCTGAGAGGGGAATAGGGTCCCTTTTCAGGAAGCCTGCCCTGGCCCAGAGGAGTCAGAGAGCTTGTCCACCCTTCCTGTGTCCTGCACGACTGTCAATACAAGCCAATCAGATCGTAAAAATGGGTTTGCTGCCCAGGAGATCAGCAAGGCAGGAAGTCAGGGGTCCACTTAGGGTGGGGGCCTGGTATTTAGCAGATGTGCTTCTACCTCAAAATCTTCATTCAGCCTGGCTCCATCTAATTTCTCATCATGGGGGACGTGTGTGTGTGTGTGTGTGTGTGTGTGTGTGTGTGTGTGTGTGTGTGCGCGCGCGCGCGCACATGTGCCTTATTTCTAGATTGGGGTCTACAAAGGAATGACTTCTCTTAGGAGTTTAATCAACCCAGTGTTTCCCAGTCATGAACACTTCTACATTGTCTTTAAAAAACAAAGCAGGGGAGCCGGCCGAGTGGAGCATTGGTTAAGAGCTGGCTTGGGATGCCAGAGAGCCCCAGTTCGGATCCCACATATAAGGGCCAGTGACACTGCCATCTACAGCTAAGATGCTGAACAACAGCTCGACCTGGAGCTGGGCTGCTGTGAGTCGCCGGTAACAGCATAGGCTACAGCACCTGCTGCAGTGGGTTGCCATGGGCTACCGTGTGTAGCCGGCAGCCAGTGTGAGTGGCCAGCAACCGCAGTGAGCGGCCGTCCAGAAGCCGGCGACTGATCTGCCTCGCCCGGGAAGAGCGCAATGATGGTGCCAACTTGGGCCAGTGAAGCGACGTCCTCCACAGCTAGACTGAAGAACAAAAGGATAGCAACGTGTCTGTTCCCCTTTCCCCAATACCCCAATAAAAATCTTTAAAACAAAACAAAACAAAAAAAACCAAAGCAGGGTACTTATCCTAAACATTAGAAAAATGCCACATGCAAAGTGCCACATTCTTCATTGTCTCTAATGAAGAGCACAGGATCTGAACCTAATGGTAAAATTTGCATTTTGAGTAAGGCTTGAAACAAAGCTTTTTGTAATAAGGGAGACTTAGCCCTTAGTTTAGAATTCTTAACCCATGATCCAACTTCAAGTCTCTTAATTTGTATTTAGTACTACTATGTGTTAGGTATTAAACTAGGCAGCATGCAAAGGGCTCCCTATCCACCTAAGAATTCACAGTCTAGCATTGGAACCTTGCTGTCTGGTATGGTAAGGACAATATGCAGACAAATTGCAAAGATGACCTGATTTGCTTTGTTGCTGATCTTGGAGGGGTGGCAGGGTTATTGACTACTAGGCATATCATGGACTGGGGTTGTGGAGACTGGATACCTAATTTCCCTGGAAACATGTATTTCAATCTGGTTTGCATGGCATTTTTCGATATGTCTTCCACTGCCATCAACGTGAGGACCGGCAGCGGAAGAGTTAGTTAGGGAGAACTTCCTGGAAGAAATGGGACCTGAGCTGCGCTGGACTAAACAAATATGCCAAGCAGGGTTTCCAGCAACAGGTGAGGAAAAGAAGAGTGGAGAGTAAGAATGGAGGATGTTGTATTTATCCCATAGTTTTTAGATATTGTCTAAATCCTCAATGCTCTTTTGAGCTCAGAGTAGGTAGCATTGCTAAGACACGGCCCTTGTCTTGGAACACTGGGTTCTCAACTCAACAGTTGATTTCTATAACAACTTGTGTGTAACACCTTATTACTATGTAGTTCAGAAATAATGTAACTTCCCTGCCTACATATATCTTAATTCAATATGCTAGCTTACTGTAATATAAAGGAAAAAAATAAATGTGAAGCAAAATCGCATTTGTAAATCAACATGTAAATGCTTGGGCAGGGCTCCAGGAAAGGTAAGTAATCAGATGCCGTGCCCTTGCATAAATCACCTGGACTGGGATGTTCACAAGTGCGCACTGGTAACAGGCCTGTGGCATTACAGACTCCACTCCCGCCAGCACCGACTCAGGCCTCACCTCCCCACCCTGCAAAAAAATCACAAACTCTGAAAGTGATCCATTCCTCATTTACATAATTGTTGCACTACATTTCTGGGAAGTAAGTGGGTGTTACTTGTGCATATATGTAAAAAAGAGTGAGGCTCTAGGTTCAGATAATTACACAGAGGCCCTTCCTCTGCATGGCTGTCCAGCGCGGAAGTCCTCACTGAGCAAGACCCTCCCTGCCTTGCAGGGTATCTGCCATCCCCAGCCCCCACCGGCAATCATTATGACAACCAGGAAAAGGCTCCCATAAAGTTTCAAATTTCCCACCAACTTCCACTGCCTTAGACAATTAAGCTTCGAAGTCCAGGCTCTTCCTGTGGTTTGGGGACTTGGAAACAGGCAGCCGACAATTAATTTCAAGGTCCCATTGCCATATCCACCATGGTGTTTCTGGCCATCAAACCTGCTGATGAGAGCAACAAAGTCATTTAACACTAGAAATTGGATGTCACTGACTGAGTCCTGGAAAAGGGATATTTAATTTCCATTAAAACATGCATTTCATCTGCCCCTGTGATGCTTTCCTGGGTCAGAGTTCAACTGAACTGCCCATATTAAGGAACAAGCAGATTATTCCATAATTTCCTTTTACCTTTTGCTTTTGTTTTCCGTAGCAGTTGTCGGGATTACTCTTATGCTTCCTTATTACTCAGTGCACATGCCCAGAGTTAATTTAATGAAGCAAACTATTAACAAAGGTTCTTAACAAAGATGAGACCATCATCTAGAAAATTCCTTTTGTTATGATCCATTTTTTTAAGTAGTAAGGGCAATTATTACTTTGTTTCATTTAAAAAGGGAAAAGAAGAGAAAGAAAGAAAAAAGGAAGGAAAGAAACAAACAAACAAACAGCTGGTGTTTAACGACTCCGTCAGACCCAATTATAAAACATCAACTACTTACTTTGATTTGTGTGTATCCATGCCATGGGTATACTTAAAAACATTAGGCTCTGCCAGAACTCATTTTGGCTTTGTTTATATTTGCCTTTTAAACATATAAGACTATTGATGGCACCTCACCAAGGTTATAACCCCTTTATAATCATTAATTTTTAATCTTGAAAAGAGTCTTGGAGGCAGCAAGACTCATCTATATATTTACTTGGATGCTCAAATGAAAATATACAGGACTCAAGCGTTGGCTAAAATAACCCAGGAAAGCCCCGTCAAAGGTTAGGAATGTGATATCTTTCTGTTTCCAAAAGCAGCAGCCCTTTATTTAAGATGCTTTTCCATTTAATTGAATTATCCTTGAACTTCCTGTTGAAGGTTTTGAAAAAAAAAATATGTTAGAGGCAGGGTGGGGGGGGGTGAGGGAGTGGGGGATGGGGACTCAGTGTTCAGTATGTTAAGACCTCTCCATTTATGAGTTTGGGCCTTTATTGGGTCTGTCTTTGGGTCCAGTTGGTTTATATTGTTAAATCACCATTGTCTATTTGCAAGGGAGACTTGGTCTCGACGTTTGCACAACTGAGTTTTCAGTAGTCTCTGCATAGTTTTGCAGATTCGTAATAAAAATTTTAACAAAGCTATATCAGAAGTCAGAGATTGGCTGCTTCATGTCATGTTTCCTATTTTTTTTTTAGATTTACAGATATTAACAATTCCTCGGGAAATCTAGACTTTAGCCGCCTGTCTCCATCTAAAAATGACTACTGGGCCATGCTGGCTTACAACCGGTCCAAACTCTGCAACATTCTCTTCTCCAATGAGCTTCATCGCCGCCTCTCCCCACGTGGGGTCACCTCCAACGCAGTGCATCCTGGGAACATGATGTACTCCTCCATTCATCGCAACTGGTGGGTGTACACGCTACTGTTTACCTTGGCCAGACCCTTCACCAAGTCTATGGTAAGTGGACGGCTTCTGTCACCGCAGACACCTTCAGTGTGCCTTTATGGGAAGGATCCTAGAGAAACCCAGATGTGTGTTTTCTGCAGCCTCTGGCTTCGTGTAATGATGAGTCTGTTCTTGATAATCACATCATCAGGCCTATTAAAACAGTTGGAAAGGGCTCTTGAACACATTTCCATTGACTCTAGGTTGCATCTGTTTCTCTAAAGGTGTCTCCGAGGGCCAGATAGAAGATGTGGTTTTTCAATATTGTGTTAAGTATGGCCGAAAGTCTTGATGGCAATGATTGGTTTTCTTTCTTTTGATGTGATTTTTTAAAACTTGTTATTCAGAAAGTGTGGTACTTGGAAACTGTGTTTTGTGTTAGTAGGTGAAAAACATGGACTTGTGACTATTGAATTCTCAGCTGATGCGACTCCTTTGTTTCCACTGAGAGTCTGTATCTGATGTTCTATATTCTTCTTTTAATGGGTGTAAACCTCTTTTGGGGTATACTTCGTCGGCGAGAAGTGTGTTTTATTCTTTATTTCCCCGAAGACAAATCCTTTTGGATGAAGCACACTACTGTGGTTAGATTTGGAAAGACTCACAAAGGTAAATATGACGATTTTACGTTTTTGATGGCCATATATATATATATATATATATATATATATATATATATATATATATATAACAACTGTATCTTAAAACTTCCTCCATGAAAGCGTTTTAGTAAGAAGTAGCTTGAATGAAGAATGCATATTTTATACAATATATTTGGTGTGGTATATTTCTAAACCATGGATCTTAATCTAGCTAGTATGGTATCCGCTGGACACATATGGCTATGGAGCCCTTGAAAAGTGGCTAATATAACTGAGGAACTAAAATTTTAATTTAATTTAATTTAAATTAATTTAGACTTAAATAGCCAGATGTGCCTAATGGCCGCCATATTGGAAAGCAAGTTTAAATAATGTGTGTAGCACAGTGTCTCTTGTGTAGAAGATGTGCAGTACTTCTTGTCATGATGGTTGTTATTCTTGTTGTGTTACCTTGGTCCTCAAGATTATTTTCCAAAATGCAATTGCTGCTGATGGATACAAGGGTCATGGAACTAAAGAACTCTGTAAATTAGGAGTCCGGTGGTGGTGTTGGGGGACCTCTGTCCCTGGCTCCAGAAGCCCAGGGAGAGGGTGATTGGCAACATAGGAAGGGTGCCCAGGGGGAGACGTCTTGGTTCTCCAACCTGTACATCTGATTCCTGCAGAAGCCATTGTAGGGTGTACAAGTGATTGCAAAACAGCATCTTTTAAATGTCAGAAATGTCTTTATTTTAGATACGCCTATAGATTAGGAAGACTATGAAATATGTAGCTAAGTTTAGATGTTTAGGAAAATTCTCTCTAATATCTTTTTATATTTTGGTATGCGGTGGTATTTTTTTATCCGTCAGAGTTCCATATGATTAAGTTTATAAAGAGATGGAATGGGAATTATGAACTCACTTGTCAAATTCACAGCCGATCGCTTCTTTTTTCATAAACGTTTAGGGCTCTGTATTCCGAAGAGGAATCAGCTTGAGTATAGACCTGGGATCACTGTATTTCACTGGTAGACAGACTGGGCTTATTGGAAAAGTCACCCACTTGTTTTATCCTTCTGTGTGTTGCTTGGCATTGCTTCCATCATGATAAGACTTCTGTTTCATGGATGAAGGTTGCACTTCTGCCATTGTAATGCGAACATATTTTTGGACACAAGCCATGTAGTTGCATTTCTGTTCCTACCCCATGTAAACATGGGATTTCTAAATGCTCATGAAGAAGCTCGGCATAGATTCAGTGTCCCCGTCACCAGATGGCTAGTGTCCTGTGTGCTCTGTCACCCCTTTCTGCGTTTCACTTCAGAGACAATGTTTTCCTTTTGACATGAGTGTTGCTGGAGTGTACATTCCATTACACAAGGTCAAGGAAACAAGAAACACAACCCAGCCTCGTGCTTGGAAGTCCTGCCCTTCGCTTCTCCACTATAGCTGGCTCCCCTAAGTATTAAACAGCAGTATTGTAATATCAACGTCCCTTTTTTATTTGCTGTGACTTGCTGTGACTATGGTGATTTTAGTTACAGTAATTAGGTCACCCTTCATGGAGTCAGGCTATTTTAAGTGCCTCTTTAAGGAATATTGTTGCAGATCAGTAATTTTACAATTGGATGTTCTTGTGCAACTTTATTAAATGTAATCTGTCTTTTAAATGTTGCCCTTTTACAGTTATACATTTCTAATTGTTGCTGTAAATGCATTATCACTTTGAAATTAATTAATTTTTCCATTTTGGCCGCCTGCAGTATAATAATCACTAATGAGAAACTCATAGGGATTAATTCTCAGCACAGCGACCCCCACTGGTAAAGCCCTGCCTCTGCCACCTCTTCCTCTTGAGGTCTAATTAGACGTTTTGTCCCCTCTCCCTCCAGTTTATGATAAAGTCAAAATAAGTAGATAAAAATGGGAATATGATTTTTTTTTAATGTTTAAAAAAATGATGCAGGATTCTTCAACTAGCTGCTTTT
This sequence comes from Hipposideros armiger, assembly GCF_001890085.2. Lineage (NCBI taxonomy): Eukaryota > Metazoa > Chordata > Mammalia > Chiroptera > Hipposideridae > Hipposideros > Hipposideros armiger. Next base: position 529,627 of record NW_017731452.1, on the reverse strand, counting down.
GAAACATCTTAAAAGGAAACTAAAGTTTGCCGGAACCTGTCAAATAATCAAGTCACCTCCCATCATGTATGCGTTATATGTTTATTTCCTGTCTCTTTTTTATGCAATTAGAATAGTCTAAAATTATATTTTGCACATGCATGCATATATATATACATATTATTATTATAGTATGTTAGTATATATGATATATTCATGCACACGCATTGCTTTATGGGGCTGAATTCATAAAGCCAGGCAGATTATACTTTCAAAAATAATTTTGTCCCTTTGCAGTGGTTGCCGTGTGTGATGACTTTGGATTCCGGCCACACTGTCAAGTAAGATGCAACCTGACAGCGTAGGCCAGGCACCGTGAGGCTTTATGTATCTTAGCATATATGTCTTCATGTGTCTCACAACCGTCGTACAATGTTAGAATTATTATCCTCATTTTGCATGTAAAAAGAACAGGATAAAATAGTGTTTCCCCTTCAGCCCCTCACCAGCGATCAATCCCCAAGCCCACTGTCTTTGTCTAGTGCACCGCAGTGGACATATCTCGTCGTTCAGGCACGCTCGCTTTTTCAACATGTTTGAAAGCACCTTTGCGAAATTAACCCTCTGCCCATCCGTTCTGTTCCCTACCTAAGCTTTCAGTTCTGGTAAACAACCCCTTAGCTGGAGTCCCTAGGTCCACTCCAGCTTTTTGCGGGCCGGCGTGTCGATGGGAAGCTGAGCACTGTCACGTGCCTCGTAGGGCGTTTTGTGCAACCAAATATTTGTGTTGGAAGGTAACAGTAGAAAGAATATCTTGTGTGAGGGTAGCGAGAGCTTAGCAGATGTTTTAGGGAACTGCGTTTTCAAATCATTGTACATTGAAAAAAAATAGCTGGAGTTTGTAGAACTTCTGAAACGATTGGGTTACGTTTCCTGGGGCCGTGTAAAGCCAGTCATTGTGCTGAGTTTTAACAGATGTGCCACTGCCCTGCTAATGGATGGGCCTGCGTTGCTGGTTCTGTTGCACAGTTATAAATTATAACTAGAAAAAGCACAAGATGTCATTCTTCTAACCTTCGGGAAAGCCAAGCTGGGTAATTCTGCCCTTGAATAACCTGCTGCAGGGTGATTTATAGTCGGACAATTTAAAATATAATGAAGGAGATAATAGATGTTGATTTGTTCTTTAAATTAGTAGTTTAGAAAAATATGCCCCCCCCCCACCTCCCCTTTAAATACCTGCAGCTGACTACACTCTAGATACTATCAAGGGCAAAAAACCCCGTTTGAATCTCTTGACACATTGGAATAGAAAGCAGGGGCCGTCTTTCTGTGTTGCAGGGAGGAAATAGGATTTTCAAAGTGGAAATTTCAGCATATTCTTGACTAATCTAAATATTTTGAGACTCCCTAGTGAGGGTTGAATTCTCTGGCCGCCTTGCTCTTGCCAGTCCAGATATGTTAGAAAACCCAGGCTCCTAGGACTCCTCTGTGGTTGGGCCACACGTGAGCTTTCCTGCAGAGCCCCACAGTGGACCTGGTGGCTGAGCTTTTCTCGCCAAGGCCACATCCCCGTAGTCTCAAAATTCTTCTGAACTCCAGCATTATCATTAGCATTGGTTTTATTAGTCATCTCTCAGTTCTGTCTGGAGTTTTACGGTTTGCAAGGTTTGCTCAATTCTGAGTCCAAGAGAGAGGGTAAAGTGAAAAAGAACAAAGGATTTAGAATCACTAGGCCTATATTCAAAACTGAGGTTTCCTCCTTTTTTTTTTAGTTTTATGATTTTGTAATTATTCAGCCTCTCCGAGGCTCATTTTCTACATCAGTTCAGACGTTTTGGGCCGTGAGTTATTATCACCCAGTTAAAAGTTGTTGGAATAGTAGGAGATTTGATTTTCTCATATACCCAGAAGTCCTGAGGCGGCTAGGAGTGTGTTTGATTACCATGCAAGCAGCTCCTTTGTGATTGTCTAGGTTTTTCCCTCATGCTTATGAGGTGGCTGCAGCAGCGCCAACCATCACCGCATCTTGCATGATAAGGTCTGAAGACAAGATGGGAGGAATGGGGCCCCTCCTTGCATGCCTCCCTCTCTTATTAAGAAGGAGAATATTCTGTGCCAAACTGGCCTCCCTAGAAGACTTCATCTGAGCTCCCACTGGCTAGAATTGAGTCACTTGTCCATATCTTGTAATGCAGGGGAGACTGGGAAAGTACATTTCTGGCTTTTTGTGTCTCTAGGGTGGGAGACGAGATCTGATGGCAAGGAAAAAGAGTGGAATAACGGCTCTTGAACAGGCACTATTGAATAGGTGTGCATACTTGTATAGTTTTCTCATAGGTCGTATGGGAATGCTGTCTATTTTAGAGGGTCATCATGAAAGCAAGTGAGGATTGAATGAAAGGCACCTGGCCTTATCTGGTCCCCTTCCTTTCAACCAGCTTTACCTCAAGCCACTTTCAGCCCCATTCTTTTTTCTTCTTCAGGATGTTAAAGCATACTGTTCTTTCGTCTAGAATACTCCTTTCCTCCACTCTTAGTTACTTTCTACTCATCCTTCAAATGTCAATCCCATCGCCCCTCCAGGAAGCATTAGATCAAGATGTGGTCAAGACGTCCCCTTATTAAGCTCTCATAAGAGTCAGTTCTTATAATACAATACTATCTGATGTATAAAACGTACTGAATGAATGAATGAAGGGTCCTTGGAATTTCTCCTTCATAGCATTTAACACAAATGCCATTTAGAGAAATGATTTCTGTAGTGCTGTATTTAATGTCTGTCTCCCACTCTCTGGAAAGTGCTGTTTTTGCCTTTGCACTGCTACTATGTCCCTGGTCCATAAAGTAAATGCTCAGTAAATATTTGTAAATGAGTAAACGAAAGATGATTAGGTGATTAATGAATGGCAGTCATTAGTATGTTCCTTATCATTAGTCTTCCTGAGGTGCAGGGTATTGAATCTCAAAATCTGTAGATAAAGAAGCAGATGAGGCTAGCGAACCCACCCAGAGTCGCATAGCTGGTACATAGGAGAGCTGGGACCAGAACCAAGGGCACCCCCCAGACTCCTGGGCAAGGGACACATGAAGGATCTATGCAGATGTGTGTGTAGGGAGGGAAGATATTTAAGAAGAGAACAGCAAGGGATAGGAAAGACAGGATAAGCTTTAGAGCTGGGCAGCTCTCAGGTTCAACCCCAGCTCCATCCCATGCCAATTCTTAGGCACACTTCATACCCTGATTAAAATTCTTGTGTAAAACTGAGATGTTATACCTACTTGTGCTGAGACTTGAAGGAGACCCTGGATGTATAACATTTGGAGTGTGTAGATGCTTGATAGACATTCACTGGTATTATGATTAACTTGTGTTGAGAATTAAAGATCATGAACACGTAGTAATCAGAACATGCTTGATACTCAGTAAAAATGTATTATTATTGTTATTGTTATTATTATCATCATTATTTGTGCAGACGAGAAAAGCCTTGCCCAGTCTCATAATGATGGTGCTGTGTCTGTCACAGAAGGTCTCATTCTCCCTGTGAATGAACATTAAGCATGAAAACGTCATAATAGGAGTCAGAGCAAGCGCTGAGGCAGCAACCTGCAGAGTGGGAGGTAGGGCTCAATGGGTTTCCATCGTGTGTACTGGAAGGCCTCCTGGCTGCTTGTGTAAAGCTGCCCGCAGTCCACCTTAGCTTCAAGGAATGCTGAGCCCTTCCTCGTTAACAGCAAACAGAAGGAAAACATGCCTGGCTTTGTGAGGCCGTAGTGTCTCATCGCTGTATTTTTCTCTGCCTCGCTTTTTACTGTTTTGAGCCTGGCTAGGCCTTTGTTCCCCAGTGAACACCCGGGAGGGGAGAAAAGTGACTATCTGGCCTTAATATGTGTGAAAAATTATTTAATGAACATTTAACCAAGATTTGAAATTCCCCTAGTTTTATCTTCCCCGTTGCCTTTTCTTCTGTGTCCCCGTTGGCGCTTGGGTAATGCATTGCCTCGTCTTAACTCTCTTTCTAGCTCTTTTATTGCTTTTAAGTTAGTGGTGCCTTCTTTGATCCTCCCCCTTTCAGTTTCCTCTTCTCCAATTTCATACTTCTTTCCAGTGATTTTTGGCCACAGCGCAGTTTAGACACTGGAGGCCAGCACGATTAAACAGATGCCAGGAGTTTGCGTTGCCCCACGCTGATGTTTCTGAAATGTTTCTTCTATGAACATTGATTCTTGTATAACTCACCGGACACGTTGATTTTTCCTTGTGAGGTGGAAGGGAATGTTTTTCTAGCAGCAATAAAGAGAACTCGAATCTGGTGTTCTGAATTATTCAGAAACTAAAATCCACACCCCGCCCCCTTCCTACTACACGAAGATTAATGAATACCTTGAAAATCAGTGGATTTCTGATGTTCTCTGGATACCCAAGAACTTAACTAAGTGCCAGGCTCCATACTCATGGGCTTATATCTTTGTATTTCGTTTCATGTATTGTAATTTTCGAGTTTGCTGTACATAAACAAGTGTGTGTCTATGAACAAGTCACTTGCTGTCCCTGGTCCTCAGTTTTCTCATCTGTAAAATGAGTCTATTAACTAAGATTAGTTGTCGTGTGGCTTTGGATTTTACGGAAGAGTGCAGGTTGAAAGGAAATTAAAACAAGAGACCAACGCGAGTTTACACTTTTGATTCTGAAAACTCTGGGTGAAAAACACACCCACCACCATCCACCGTCACCACCATTTTATAAAAGAATGGGTAGTTTAATGCCAAAAACTGTGCAGGACATGCTTGTGGGACAAAAAGCAGCCCTTTCAATTGAATTATATACATTCGACTTCAGGAGAAACCCACTAATGACAGTGTCGCTGTTGCTGATGTTGTCATTGTTAAAATGCCAGGCTTCCTTCCGCTTGGGAATATCTAACCTAGCAGATTCCAAAGGTACCATTTCAGCTCCGAAATTCTTCTGTGCATCTTTTGGGTCCAGCTTCCAAACTTTCAGTAAAGCTCAATTGCACTTGAATTAATGGAGTGATGAGCCGGAGGTGAGCCCGTCTGTGAAAGGCAGACCATTCCAGACCTGCCATAGTGGAGTGAAGGCAAACAAAAAGATAGAGCTTTGAATCACAGCGTCAGCTGACCTGATGTGTAGGGTTGTTGTTGTTTTTGTGTGTGTGTGTGTGTGTGTGTGTGTGTTGTTTGCCCTCATAAGCACCTGTTTCAGCCTGTGTCCTTTTATAAATTTCACACCCTATCTACTTACTTCTCAGTTTCTGTGGGTCTCGGACCTGGACATGGCTTCACTAGGCCCTTTAGGGTTAGTGCACAGTTGTCACAAATTGAGGTGTCAGCCAGGCTTGTAGCCATCTCAAGGCTCAACTCCAGAAGGGTCCACTTCCAAGCTCACGTGTTTGTCGGCAGGGTTCGGTTCCTTGGGCCCAGTGGAATGAGTACTGTGGTTCCTCTCTGGCTTTTAGTGGGAGACCCGTCTCTCAGTGCCTTGTCACACAGACCTCTCCAGCATGGCAGCTTCCTTTATCCAAGTGTGTGAGCCAAGAAAGAAACAGCCTACCAGCAGGACAGCAGTCACAGTCCTGCACAACCTGACCACGGACACGGCATCTCCTGATGTTTGCCCATTCTTTTTGTTAGAAGCATGTGGCTCTGACCCACATTCATGGGGAGAGGATTTCACAGCGGTGTGAATACCAGGAGCCAGGGAGTACTGGGGATCATCTCAGAGGCTGCCTATCGCTTTTTATAAGTTCAGTTTCGGTTTCTTTTTTTCTTCTTTTTTTTTTTTTTCTTTCTGTGTGCTTTTTGGTAGGCTATAGGGTGGCAGATTTATTCTTTGGCCTTGATATTTCCTGGCCATAAGCCATAGCTTTCATTATTGACACGTTTCTCTTTGCCTTGCTGTTCTCCTATTTGCGTCCTTTCTGCATTCTTGTCCTCCCTCGTTCCGGGATAAGAGGGGTACTGGATACACCCATTTTGTTTTTTATGTATTTATGCCTTTCTCCCTCATGATGGGAGATAAGATTTAGTCCTTTAATAAGAGAGCTTATGAAAAGAATAAAGAACTGTGTGAGTTATGTTTCCTAAAGTCAAGTATTTGTTTCATGCTGCTTTAGTTGAAGGGGGCTGTGCTAATCGATGGCCCAAATTTTCTTTCTAAAGAAACATGTGTTGCTGAGTTTTGATTTCAGTTTCGAAAATTGGCCAGAGACCCTGGACTTCTTTTAAAGCCATTAAGGTATTAAGGCTCACCGATCATTTCAAAGCTCGTGTAGCATATTATTCTTATTTCAGACTGTGTATAATCTTTAGGATTTAGTTGTTTTTATTTTGTTTTTGATGGTTTGTTTTGTTTTTAAGTAGGAATCTAAGAAACAAAAGCTTTTATTTTGCTGTTTTCAGAAAATATTGTGGAGATTGACTTGGAATGCTGAAGTTTGGCTTTCATGTTATAAAGCCACTCCCGTTAAAATATGTCATAAGTAAAGTATCTTATTTAATACTGTTCTAATTTCCGCTGTGACACATCACGCTCTTTTACTGAACTGGGGCTTTTTGCTTCTCCACATACCTCCTTGTATAGAATCTGCACCACTTGAAACATTTCATCCTTGAGTTTCATATGATGGAGGGGGAGGGGGTCTCTTTAATCATTTACATTTTGAAGAAAGACAGTGAAATATTCTTTAAGAAGCCAAAGTCATCCACGGAAATGTATGGTGTTTGTTCAGCTGGATATCTTATTTATTTGAAGTACTGAGAGAAATCTCTTCTGACTGCTCAAAAAAGGCAAGAATAAACACTGACACTGTCCAAGTAATCTGAGCTAGAAAGTCCCTCCTTTCACAGAAAAGTTATAAAAAGTATGTTCTCTGGATCCAAAAAAAATACTGTGTATCTACTACTGAGACCTGCATAATGTTTTCTTAGTATTCTCACTCTTTAAAAGAAAAAAACAAAACAAAACAAAACTATAAAATCTGGAAAGTTAAAATTTTTTTGATGTTTTAATACTCCTAGGCAGGTGAACGCACAGAGGCCTGTTTTTCCCTCTGAGAACATAACCTCTCTTGTCGGCTTTTGTGTCATTTCTCTCTTTGTTGATTCTCTATGACCATTCAAGATCAGGTAATGAAATTAGCGCGGATGAAATCTCAACATTAACCCTGAGCACATTTCCTATAAAGGAAGCATTAAGATGTTTAAAAAAAAAAATCAGAATTAGATTCTGGAGCTTACCCATTCTGGAAAATAATATATATTTCTTCTCTTTTTTTGTCTCTGTTTCAGCTGTTAGGAATGAGCTGGCATATTTCTTGTGGATGGAAAGTCCGGGACATACTGGATTCCTTTCTCCTTCACCTGGAAGGGTCTTTTCTCTGCTGTAGTTTGCTTCTCCCTTAAACTTAAGCTTGCGTATCACGTCTTCCAGTGCCACTCTGTCTCATTGCCAGGCTCAAGGCTCTGTTAGGTTCATGTATTTTTAAAAAGTTAAAAATTAAGTTTCTCTTTGCCAAAGTCCACCTGACCATCGACATGCCCCCACGCACCGCTGTAATGAGATTTGGCATGTATTGGATGCAGTACTAGAGATTCACTGTCAATTTTTCCCTGAATAAGTGTATGTTCTGTAGGTCTAGAGGACAAAGACAAGCAGAAATAACAACAAAAAAACAGCAGCTCACATTTATGAGGGCTCACCTGTGCCAAGCAAGCCCTGTTCTAAATACCTTCTCTGTGTTAACTCAATTATTTCCCATAGTCTACTCCCAACAGCACACAGTGGGTAGGCGCTGAAAAGAGCATGTGGATCTGTTTGGTTGGAGAAGAATGCATCACAATGTAGCAGAAAGGCCGTGCGTGGGATTTGAACTGAAGAAACCAGGCTCCGAATCCCAGCTTTTCCTTTTGGTGACCCCCATCATTGTGGGCAAGTCACACTTCCTCTCTGGGCCCCAAGTTTTTCTTTCCTTGATAAAATGGAGATAATAGTTCCCACGTCTTTGAGTTATTGTGGGGGTTAAGGCACAGGTCCACCCTAAGACAATGGTAGTCACTCAAGAAATGCTCGTTTTGTTTGTATCCTCCCAGTCAAGTTTCCTGAAAACTTGCTGATTTTTAAGGACATATAGGAAGCTATTGTCAAGGATGGTGTCTATTATTGCATGACCCCAAAACATATGAATTTATGCCACTGCATGGGAGAAATACTCTTGAACTCTGAACTCGAAGCAAACCTCCTGAGGAACTACCATAATACCTTCTGCTTGATAATGAAATTATAACATGATGTACTATTGAAGCTCCTAGTCCAATTGTATGCTTTTTCAAACCATATTAACGTTAATGGTTAGCATATCAACTTCCTCTGTTTTTTAGTGACTCTGATGCATTTTGTTAACCTTGTTCTAAGCTTAGCCTTTCCTTACACCACCTTAGATCCCTTTTTTGGAGGCCGGCCAAATATGAATTAATAATGTAATATAGGTTGAAATACAGGCATAGCCCACAGACTCTCTTAATCACACCACACCAAAAGCAACTTCATCTTGGTCCATACTTTTGGACATATTTCTATATCGTCCATGTTCAACCAAAGAGATTATACACTATGGTCTGAAAAAAAATGGATATTGCATTAAAATCATTTCATCTTCAGATTTTTGGAAAGCTTTCACCTTTTTTTTTCAACTTTTCTTAAATATTAAGCATTATACCAGCTGTCCAGGTGGTAAATCTTTTATTCAGATATGTATGTGTTTGTGTATATGTAGATATGTAATCACAGTTCTTCAAGGAACTAATTAATATATTCATTCCCTTTTTGGCCTTTTTTTTTCTATTTCACAGCTATTCTCTTTCCCCTAATCCCACTATTGTTTTCCAGTGATCTATTTATATAAGTATATCCTTTTGAAAAATTTATTTAGTATTCACTTCATTTAAAATGGTTTATAAAGACAACAGGAGCTAGCAGTGGCAAGGCACTTGATTACTTACAGATAGTAAGTACTCCATAAGTGGGTTTGTTTCGTTCTTTTGTTACACCATGTGGATAGGCATGCACATTTAGAAAATCTGTTTGGGGGAAGGAAGAGATAAAGAATTATTTCAGTCTCTTATTTTGAGCCTGAGGCTTTTTTTTTAAACTGTGTGTTTATGAATAAAACATTTCAATCAGAACTATATCAACACTGATCAATTTTTTTATGTGGAAGTCTAATACAGGGTGAATTCCATTAAGTCAATTAAATACCTTGATCAACATATATGGTCAATTAATTTATGACAAAGGAAGCAGGAATATGTAATGGGGAAAGGACATTCTCTTCAATAAATGATGTTGGGTAAACTGGATGGCCACATGCAAAAGAATGAAACTCGACCACTGTCTTTTACCATACACAAATATTAACTCAAAATGGATTGAAGACTTGACTGTAAGACCTGAACCCATGAACTCCTAGAGGAAAATTCAGGTCGTAAGCCCCTCCACATAAGCCTAGTAATGAGTTTTGAATCTGACTCCAACAGCAAAAGCAACAAAAACAAAAATAAATAAGTGGGACCACATCATACTAAAAAGCTTCTCCACAATAAAGGAAACCCATCAGTTAAGTGAAAAGGCAGCATACTGACTGGGAGAAAATATTCGCAAATCATGTATCTAATAAGGGTCTAATATACAAAATATATAAAGAACTCATACAACTCAATAGAACAAAATTCTAATTTAAAAATGGGCATAGGATCTGAATAGAGAAAACATACAGATGGCTAACAGATACATGAAAAGATGTGCAACATCATTAATAATCAGGGAAATGCAAACCAAATCCACAATGAGCTATCACCTCACACCAGTTATAACGGGTGAGGAAATAGGAAATATTGGGCAGGATGTGGAGAAAAGGGAACCCTTATGCACTGTTGGTGGGAATGTAAGTTGGTGCGGCCACTGTGGAAAACAGTAGGGAGGTCCCTCCGAAAATTAAAAATAGAGTGACCTTATGATCCAGCAATTTAATTTCTGGGTATTTATCTGCAGAACATGAAAATTCTAACTCAGAAAGCTATATGAACCACCATGTTCATTGAAGAATTATTTACAATAGCCAAGATATTGAAACAACCTAAGTGTCCAATGATGGACGAATGGATAAATTGTGATAGATAAAGATGT
>NW_017731452.1:461889-517785 GCF_001890085.2 Hipposideros armiger | reverse complement strand
GAGGGCAGTGTCACTGGCCCTCATATGTGGGATCCGAACCGGGGCCCTCTGGCATCCCAAGCGAGTTCTTAACCATCATGCCAATTGGCCAGCCCAAGAATTTTTGACTGAGGTGAGATGGGTACCACTGAGGCATAGTGCTTTTCTGCCTTGGAGGTATTTACACGCGTAGTCAGATAAAGTCGCAGAGTGGAAATGATACCTTGACTGAGCCTTGAAGGGTAGGTGAGAGGGGAACATGTAGGCACCAAAAGGAGAGAATTTTAGGTAGATGTTACAGCACTGGTAGAGCCAGGACTGAGATGATTTGGGACAAAATTAAAGAGAGGCTGAAAAACATGTAATCGACATAAGATTTGAATGCACTATTTGAAAAAAATCAAAATGAATGCAAAAAAAATCACGAGGAGCAAAATTTTAAATCGAGACAGGATCAGTGTTACGGCAAATGCTCAAGTGATGAGCATGGATTTGTGGTGAGCCACGCAGGAGGTGACGGCAAAAGCGGACCACACCAAGGACCTTCCTAAGGATTTGGGATCTTACGCTCTGCTAGTCAAATTGATGGTAACGGTGATAACACAATGATGGCGATACAAAAAAACCTAACATTTACCGAGCGGTTGCTATATGCCAGGACCCATGCTACATACCTTTTCTGTTTCTCATGTTGTTTCTTTGAGAGTGGTATCCCTGTTAATATGGAGGATTTCTGAAGGCAACAAATAACCTGCTCAGAGCTGCGTCACTGAAAGGCGGTGGGTGGAGGGAGATTCAGGCCCTTTCCAATACAGTGAAGTACCCAAGCTCTAATCCCCACCATCTACAGCCTCTGTTGGCTCCCGCTTGTGCCTGGGCTGCACAAAGGCCATTTTTATGGCAGGAGGGAAGTGAGTTGGGAAAAGGAAGAGTTTTTTAGCATAAAGACCAATAATATAGAGGCTGAGAGAACTGGCTTCTTAGAAATTTTGTAGGCCTGTACAAAAACAGTGTTGGGGGCCAGGAGGCCAGAGAAAGAACATGGATGTTGCTGAAGTAGAAACAACTTTTGATGTGTTAACTGGATATGGGAGATTAATGGGTAAGAATACATATGGGATATATAAAGTTCTGAATGGATCTGTTGCTATCCCCGCATATGCATACATGCATGCACAAAGGAAAATATCTGCTATTTGTTTTATTTGGTGCTTAACCAAATGTTATGTTGTCTTTTTTAAAGAAGTAGCATTAAGTTCTTGCCTGAAGGATATCTGACAGAGGTAATATGGAACTAATATGTTTTAACAAAAAGTATTTTTCCTTCAGATAGGTACAGTATTTCCATAAATAATGACTGGAACTGTGAATCTGTATTGACTCGGAAACTCTTTATGTCTTTCTGTTGAGGACATTTAATGAATGATGTAAGAATGATTCCAAGAATATTTACAATATCCATATGTGTCAAGTCCATGATACATATAAAATTATCATGCCTATTCATTATTTAAATAGCTGTGTCCTTTTAGTGAACACCAACATTAACAAACCACGTTAACATGATTGAAAATATGTAATGAGATTTGCGATGCCATCTGATGACGGAGCCATCAAATTAGCACCCGCCGTGTTGACTGATCATCCTTATAAAGAGCTCCTTGCATCGTGAGCAGGGAAGAGGCACTTCCCCTGGTGAGCTGGCAGCACTCTTGCAAGTACTATGTCTTAAACGGTGCCACTGGAAGGGTGGCACATTCCATGTTGAAATGTCGCACAATGTGTGTGTCTCCTACGATTTTCATCTGCTGTGCACTTAGGGGAGTGGACGTATGTGCAGACCGACTGCTAGAATTTTCTCTGATTGTGTGTGTTCACCCTCGTTTTTGTTGATTTTGTTATTGCTGTCCTCATTAAAGACCTTTGCAGAGCCTTCTGCCGATCTCCGATAACGACCCTTCCGAAGCAGGATTATGCAGGGGTAGCAGACACTCTCCTACAGACGTGCCATTTCACCACTTGGAATACAAAGGCGAAAAGCATTTTTGTTCAGTCAAATTTACTATTTGTTCTCCTGGTCCTTTCAAAGCAGTGACTCATTACAGGTCTCAGGTTACAGAGCATCCCTATGCAAGCATCGCTTCGTGACTTACACATTTGTCCTGAGCCAGTGAAAGTGAATTCCACCCAAGTGAGTGGATGGAGATATAAAACTCTTTTTCTGGTTGTTGTTTTTGTTTTTTAGCTGAGCCATCCTGCCACCTGTTGGCAGCTCAGCGGCAGCTCAGCTTGGGCCGGGACTCGAACCACTGTTGCTCAGAGCTCGCACTCTTGAGCGAGCTCTTAACCAACTGAGCCACTTGGCCGGACCTGGTTATTGTTTTTAATTCACAATTTTTCCCCCAAATGCTAAGCATTTATTTTTTGGGGGGTGAGGGTGTTCTTAATAACCCTTCTTACAGGATTCTCTGCTTTTACACCATTCATGCAGATCACAGAGGGCACATGTAAACAGATGGTGAACTTAGCAGTTTTCACCAGACTCGGGAACTTTCTTGACTGCCCATGCTGGAGGTCACATTCCCTTGTTTCTTGATGAGGAAACTCAGGAATCCCCCAGAGGTAAAGGGTGTACAGCTTGATCTGGTTGAACGTGGTCTACAGAGCCTGTTTCAGTATTTATTCCACCCTCACCACCAATTCATTGTTCCCTTGTAGGGCATTGCTTGTCTTAAACATTAACTTATTTTCTTATCTCACATATATAGCATATGCGATCATTTTAAATTATATTCCTATGCAGCATTTTAAAAATAAATAAAAATCACCTAATTTTTTGGCATTAATAGTAAGACCATCTGATATTTGAAACTGTATTTGTGTGTTTGTATTTATATATGTTACATACCTAGGACTACATACACAAACTCATATGAGTACCGGTGGATGCCCATAGGTGGTGCTGTGTTTCATCTGTATGTGGGTTGCGGGTGGAATTAGCTCCTAGACTATATAGGGGGTTGTGGGGAAAGATGGAATGATTAGTATATCCTTATTGGGCTTGGGGAGGAAAAAAAAATCTTCATTTCCAATAATTTCCGTTCCCTGTGTCACCTCGGTATTTAATTTACTTCACTTACACCACTACTTGAAGTTTTCCCAGGTTAGTTGCTCCTATTAATTATAACCTAGAGGGATAATGTTAGTAAACTAATGGATTACAGTATCTAAATGGAGGCCAGCAGATCACTCTGGAAGAACTGATCTGCCAGCGCCGTGTGTGGTAGGATAAATCAAGGCTTCTCTTAGCAGTCTCAGGCGGCCATAGTTTGTCATAGCCTTAGGGGTTCCCTAGACCAAGGCATTAGTTTAGAGATTAAGAAAGTGAACTGAAATGTTAAGAGACAATCAGGTTTACAGCAAAAGAGCATCTTTTCACTGCACTATGAGACTTCCACTTATTTTACATTTTAACTGATGTGGCATTACCATTATTTGGCAGTAATGCCATTTCTTGCATAACTGGTATTTCAGAGTGGCCTAGGAGCTAAACGGTCTGTTACAAATTCAGTTACTCTGTCTTCTGAGTGAAAAGGGCTGTGATGGTCCAGGATTTTATCTTTCATCACGATATGCAACTTCCTCCTCTTCTTCCTTCTTCCTTCCCTCCAACCATTGAGGTCCAGTGTGGTATCTATCATTTCACCTAGTTTTGCTTTTCTTCTGATTTTCTTTAAAACCTGTGCAGGCAAGTGTTGTGGTACGTGGTTTAATTGTAAACTACCAGGCATCAATGGCTCATTATGGGGCAAAATTTACTTTCTGTGCTTGTCTGTGGCATTATTAAAGGCTGCTGATATTACCAGTGGATATACTTGGAAATCATCTTCTAGTTTAAATGCAGTTAAATATTTAAAAATGTTATCAGTGATTTGTTTGCATTCTCATTCAGATGGAAGGCCTACTTGTTGTTATAAATGAAAAAATGCAAGACTCAATTTTAAAATTCTAAGAAGTTGTATATGATAGAATAATGAATGACTCTTTCCTAACCTACCGGTCCCTGACAAGGCTCCTTTAAACTGATTTTGGAACATCTCAAAATCATCTTTGATCAGCTTGCTCACATTTTGCCTTTTTTGTTAATTAACCCAAAATTTAGCTGTGTGGTAACTTGCGTGCTGCTCTAAGCCTGTAGGGATCTTCATTGTTCAGTTCCAGAAACCATTTTCTTTTGAAAGTCTTTTCCTCTCAGTTTCAGTAATTTCTGTGTATCGAGGACAAAAGCCACAATTCATGTGCCTCTTATCCAGGTTGGTTCTAAAGCTCTGTGGGGTACGTGTTGGAGGTGGGGGTGGTAGAGCTTGGAATTTCATACCAGTAGGTACATTTTCCAACAAGGCATCTGCCGGCCCTGTACACATATGCGTATTTTTATGGACATACAAAGTTGGGGAAATTCAAGTAAGCAAAATTTTAAAAGAAAGGGTTTTGAGAGAGAGAGAAATACCTCATTGTTTCTCTTTATGTAAATCCAAAGTGATTTTCTCCCGGAAAAGGACTAAATATGTACTTCGGCTCTCTGTCTTCTCTGTGAATTAATCAGTGTGGTTGCTGCCTCAACTTGCTCAGCTGGAAGCCACTAGTTTGTAGGACTCCAGGCTCATATGACTGCCGAGAGTTAAACACAGGGACCACCGAGTATGGAGATGACACGGGCTATTCATAACATCGGGCTGTGCGCTTCCCAGGAAGGTGACCCTGCAGCCGGCTGTGTTTCTCCAGTGTCCATAAAACCCAGCCCACACAGCAGCGCGATCTGTGGGTGATGGGGATTTTGCTGATGGTTTTAAGATCAGGGATAGTTTATTATTATTATTTTTAGGCTATTTTAGTATACACTTTTTACACCTGGTATTAAACTACAGCATTTTCAGCAGGAATTAAACTGAATGTCATCATTTCCCTGAATGTCACTCTGCCCCCTTTGACATTAGCCTCTCTCCTGTCACTTAGCACATTCATTGTGACTTTTTTTTGGTATGAATTCATTCTCGCTTTACACATAGGGATCTGGGGTTGGGATGGGGTCTACGTGCAACAAATGGAGATGGAAATGCATATCACACAGGTGTGGTGTCAGTCACCTGAGAAAGTAAAAGCCACCTGTGAATTCTCAAGGCAGCCTTTGAAGTCTTATTTCTGTCTATATGAAGCTGACTTAGGAGAGAAGCAATGAGTCGCAACTATCATTTTTCATGCTTTTCTGTAGGTTCTGGGTAATCAGCTTGTCAACATGCATCTAAATGCACACTATTAGCTCATAATAAATCTCATTTGCTCCCATGTTTAAATTGACTCTGAAGCATGGGAGACAATATCAGATAGATTAAGTCATTCTTGGTGTGTACACCGATTCCCAGAGAGTCCACATGGTTTTGCATTGAAATCATATTGAAAACCGCAGCCATCTTTTAGAGTGGTCCTGTCTGTGGTATTCTCATTGGATCGTCCTTTGGATTATTTTAAGAGCTGCATGAATGGCCCAGGAGGACAGAGAAGAGGCATTTGTTGAGTGCCCGGCAAGTGGGCCAGGTAGTTTTTATATGTTGTTCCACTTACTTTACTTCCCACAGGAGCCTCCTGAGTTTTGGGTTACTATACCCAGTTTACAGAGAGGAAATCAAGGCCTTCGTCACTTGCCTCCGTTGCACAGCGAGTCGTGGCAGAGCTGAGCGTCTGAGTCACACGTGTGCGCCCTCCCTGTTGTGCCTCACTCCTTCCCTAAGCGCATGCTCCCCGAGGCTTCTGCCGGGCCCTGTCCCTGACCCTAGGGTGAGCATGGTTTTGGGCCTGTGTTACGGGTCACGCCTGATGTCACCGCCAAAGGAAGTGCTCTGCCCCTCTAGACCCCCGTGGTTGGGAGCAGGACTTCAGGGGGTTGGATGGGGGCACACTGTAAAGATGGATCCAGTGCTGCCTTTTGAGATGTGTGATCTGAGGCCTGAAAGGACTCGGGGAATGGAGCGTATTAGTGGGCTGCGGTTTTAACATTGCTGATTGCAGTGGAGGCAGTCGCTGCTTTATAATTTCCGTGGTGGTTCTTAATCTAATAACCTGTCTTTCAGCATACTCTTTCTGTGTCCTCTTCTCTCCTTTCCTCCTTGAATACTTGGGCTTCACGTGCACTGATTTCTCCAAGCCTCATGGAGAAGAGAACAGAGATCAGACTGGAGTAGCCGCCTGAAGCTTCCTGTCCTTGTGTGGAACAGCTGCCTCAGTGAGTCAGATTTGCAGTTTGTAAGAGAGGAAACGGGTGTGGCGTGGGGCACATGTATCCAAAGACCTGCTGTGTTTTTGCTTTTGAAGAACTAAAGAGCAGATTGGACGCCGTTTAAAACATGAAATGTGTGTATTCCAAACCGATCCAGGTGACACAGCAAGGATTGGACCTGTTAGAGGGGCTCCTTGAGCAATTCACTATTAACTATTAAATGGACGCTTTGAGTTGAGTTTTTAGTTTGTTCTATTATATTAGGACACATCTCTTGTATCCCACTGCAAGCTTAGAAATATTTTCCTTGGAGAATAATGCTGATCCCAGATAGCCATAAGGATATGGATGTTGCTAATTGCGTTTATCAAATTCTCACCACAGATAGAACCCAGGCTACACCCCGAGTGCGTACTTCATTAGCGGGCATCTGGCATGACGTTGGTGACTCTCAAACCACCTGGTTTGCTTGTTACTGTGCTGCCCTCCTGTGAGCTTGGTAATATGACAAATGTGCATATCATTTTATGTGTGATGTATTGAAAGCCCTGATTAAGATGACACATGGTATTTCACTATCCACGAAAACATAACTTGCACAGATAACCTCTTTTAAATCAGAGAGTGTACCTCAAATCCTGGTTTCCCCCGGGCATCCTGTATTTCACATAGGCCTTCCTAGCATTCTGAGTCACCATCCACACAGCTCTTGCATTGCAATTTATCCAAATGAAGAGCTAATTAGTAAGGCCAGAATGAAAACAAAACAAAAACAAAAAACACAAATGGGAGTGTATTTGGGGAAGGGAGAGAATTCTGGGTATGAGAAACCCATTTAAGCAAGCCAAGTGTGTGTGTAGTTGGGACTCGACTTCTCATTTAATGAAAGAAGAAATAAAGACAAGCTGTAGAAGGCCCTTTGCAAGGATCCCCACATGGGTATGTTTGACCCAGGAATGGGTGAGGGAGTCGGGAGCAGCTGCTTTTTGAGTACAGGGCTGTTTTCAAAATCAGAGCTCTTTGCAGTCCAACAACCCTTGCAGGTCATGCCTGAATACCTTCAACGTGCCCCCTGTAAAAACACACTGCGAGCCGATTGGACATGCCCTATGAATTATACCTTATTTATTATCATTGAGCCCTCCCTTTTTCCGTCATGCTTTAGAATTATGGGCTGGAGCAGTTCTTAATACTCTATTTATTTTAGGGGAGGAAAATGTTTTTCTTTAACCACAACATTCATGCAGTACCAACTGCTGGCAGTTTCCCCAGCATTTAAGGAAATATTGTTGTAAAGGCTTTTATGCTCTGTACTTCAATCAGCCAGAGCCAGCAGTATCCCAATAGAAGGACCCTCAACAGACCATTTTCAGCATTTTGCTACAATTAAACTCCTCTGGTTTTAGCCCTCAGGCAATTTAGTACCTTTTTACATATGCACATTATGAACTTTTGACCAGGGTCTAGCAGCCATATATTAGAGCGCTGCTCTTGAAAGCAGGCTTAACAAGTTCCTCTGAGTATTGCAGTTGGAGTCAGTTGTGGAAAAGGTAATTTAAGCAACTTGCAGCGAGGCCATTCAGAATCTCAGTGATGATCCTAAATATCTCTCTCTTGCTCTCTCTCTCTCTCTCCCTTTTTTTTCTTTCCTTGTTTCCTCTGGAAGCTGGTAGCAAGAGCTTTCAAAGTCTGTGATTGATCTTTTATTCAGTAGCTAACGAGGGCTGTGATTCTATTAGCGTGCTACAAGGCAAGAGAACAGTGATTTAATGAAGTGTCTAGTGAGCCGGCCATAGATTTATCCTGTTGTCGCTAATTTGCAGGGCCGTGGCGAGCATAAAGGAAACTGCACTCACACTGCTATTAAGCAGGTATTTTCTTAGTAAATTGTTGTAAGGTCAGGTACAGTTATCTCAGCAAAAGCAATGCCTTACCTCTTCAGTGTCTGCAGATGACAGCCGCCGTGCTGAGCGCTCGCCGAAGCGGAACCGTGAGATCAGAGGTCCGTCTCCAAGTCGCCCTTAGCGGAGGCAGGAGCAGATGAACTGCCAAGCAGGAGTAATAGAGTCATAATTGGTGATTAGAACAGGAAAGGTGCAATAACATCTTAATACAAACTGGCGTATGTTACAGTTACTGTCAGTTGTTGTAAACTCGCGCTGCCGCCTGGACTAGTTACGTTTTTCTTGATTAGCCCTGAGAAAGGAGGCGGCAGGTGCTGGGGACAGACACACGGAGAACATCCAAACTGTGGTTGCTTCCCAGGGCCCTGCCCTGTCCCTGCTGTTTTTCTTGGGCACCGGCACCTGCCCCCCTTGGAATGTGCCACGGTAACCTTTTCCCTCCGCCCTGGGAGAACCGCGATTCCAGAAATGTCCTCTGATCGCCCCCTTTCCAGGCGAGGTGACATTTATGCACTCTGGCTTGGAGGCTCGTTGAACTTTTCTTTTATTTGCCTTTGCTAAGGGGAGGTATTTGCCTCATGTCAAATTCATATCCCACTGCAACTCTGTGTTCACAGTAACAGATTTGGTCTTGCCATGCCAGAAGGAATCCGTGAAAGAAAATAAATACAGGGCACTGAGGAACTATGCGTTTTTTTCAGAACACAGGGGGATGTTTTTAGTGCAGTGCCTGTGTCTGAGAGGTGCCTTTGCAGGGATGTGCAGGTGGTGTCCATTTGCAGGAAAGGCGAAGTGGAGAAATTATTTTATGATGCTCTTTGAAATGCCAGGCTGGCAAAAAGGACAACCCTGGAGAAATGAGGTGTCCAACTGCACGTGGATACGTGGCTGGAGATATTCTGTGCTCTGCAGCATATTCTTTAGCTTCATGAAAGAAGAAGCTCTCTAGCGTTGTCCAGACATGCTGAGCAGCCATCATTATTAATAAATATAGGTGACCGGTCATTTGCATTGTTTGGATGGGGTTAAGGCTTGCCAGGATGCCTAGCAGTGAACAATGACATGAGGTAAAGAGACAGTGTGGGTGGGTGCAATTTACTAATCTGGCACATAGTAGGTTCTCAGCAACTTTTTCTTTTATTCTGCAATTAGTTATAGAATCTCTTAGGTGAAGCCTTGGCATTGGGTTCTCACCCTGCTCCGTAAAACCTGAGCAATTCTAACACTTACTTCACCCCTTCACCCCAGGGCCGCTGTGTGTTAGGTTAGTTAAGGTTTGTGGTCAAGTAAAGAGTTTAAAGGATAGTTTTGTAATGGCGCCCTGTTTGCAGATGATCATCTGTAGGATTACAAAGAGTGAGTCATACCTCCCGATTTCCCAGTATGGACCTTTGGGCCTCAGGACAGTCATGTTCAATTTGGAGCTGCCATCTCATCAGTGGGGTCTCCCTCCCGTGGAACTGAAATCTTAGCTCGTTGGTCTGGAGAGTAGAACCCAGGACACACAGGTAGTGGCTTATTGTGGAGGAGATGAAGCAAATCAGAGCACAGCGACATCAGTGAACACCTGGTTAGCTCTGACTGACCTGTTTCAGAGTGGGGTGGCATAAGGAATGCTGGAATGTAAGGCTCATTGCTTAGCACCGTGGCCAAGGGCACACTGGCATGTCTAATAGTAAATAGAATTGGAGGCAAGAGCGGACGGAAGGGCGAGAGGGAAGGAGGGACAGGCGAGCTAGAAAGGGAGGGACGAAAGAGTTCATTGAAAGCATAGTCAAAAGTCATGTTCACCGTTTCCTGTCGTCCATACAAAGTAACTTGACTTAATAGGAATAATAGTGCCAAATGACTAGAATTTTTTGAATGCTTACCATGTGTCCATATGTCATCGAATCTTAATGGCAGTCCCCACTTTCTACATGACAAAGCTGTGGTTCCGAGGCCACGGCAGAAGCAAAGGCAGGATTTGAACCCAAACCTGTCCATACTTTCCCCTCTACCTGCAAATGCAGAAACGCCGCCCTGTTACAGTGCGCCCCTGCCCATCCTCCCTGGGGGGGGGGGACTTCATTCCTCTAAAGGTTTGACAAGGCTAACGCCCTCCGCTTCATTTCTGGGAAGAGGGGAAAGGAGGGGAAAGAAGTAGGTCACGGGATGAAAGAGAATTTGAAGAACTCCCATTTCTAAAGGGGATGAATCATCTGGATTGAAGATTATATAGATTCAGACCTACAAACCACTCGGCCTGCCTTGCCATTTCCCTAAGTGGCCCTGAGGAGTCATTTATTCTATGACCCCAAGCCAAATGTTGGGGCAATAGCGCTGAATTATGTGCCTTTTCACTAATAACTACATGGACCCATAATCTCTTAATTTAACATGCTGTCCAGGAAAGTGTTAAAATTTCCCCTTAACACAATCTGTTTTGGTAATAAGCTGCCCATCTAAATGGACCTTGGTAAATAATACCCATCATGAGAGGGCGCTGGTAGTGTAATCAATTTATGCTTTTAAAGTATTTATGTTTTATGGATTATTTTTTTCTTTTTGAAGAACTGATCTTTAGAATCAGAGTTACATTCAGACGAGCTTAATTTTTTTTTTTAATTAAAAGAGGCTAGTGCATCAGACACAAAAGGTCACATATCATATGATTCCATTTATATAAAATATCCAGAACAGGCAAATCCAGAGAGACAGAAAGCAGACTGGTGGCTGCCAGGGCCTGGGGGCAGGGGTAATGGGGAATAGCTGCTAATGGCTGTGAGGTGTCCTACTGAGCTGATGAAAATGTTTTGGAGCTAGATAGAGGTGGTGGTTGCACAACACTGTGGATATACTAAATGCCACGGAATTGTACACTCTAAAATGGTTAATTTTATGATATGTAATTTTCACCTGAATAAAGGAAAAAAGAAGTTAACACATAGGAAAAATGTTTTGGCACACAGAGCATACTAAGCTGTTTTTTGGTTTTTTGTTGTTTTTGTTGTTTTTTCCTTTTCTCCCATCTGTACTAAACAATTTCGCCATTACACCACAGGAGGAGATGAGTGGGCTGTGTGTAATGCCCAGGTAAACAGATCTCAAAGCAGTAACCCAATCCATACCCTGTGTGGTGTTAGGCAAGGGGCCCCTGCAACACGTGCTCACCTTATCATTTCTTGGCCATGCTATTGATTAGTTATGTGTTTGCCTGTGTTATTAATAATGTATACCTTGAAAAATCTATGTGCATTATAGTCTTTGATCTTGTCATGAGTTTCAAAGCTGAAGATTCCATTTTCTCTCTTTTTTTTTTAATTTTCAAAGAGGTAGAATGGAAATAATTTTAAAACTTTCCTCTCCTCTTTCTAGTGGGGAGCTTCCTGCTGACCTTCATCAGGTTAATGAGCTGTGTGTGTGTGTGTGTGTGTGTGTGTGGCGCATATATATATATATAAAACACACACACACACACATACACACACACACACACATATATATATATACATATACTTACACATGCATATTTAAAGGAGAAAATTATAAAACAAATATTTGGTTCAAGCTTACGTATTCTAGAGGTGAAGAATATTTGAATACAAGACTTATGCATCTTATAGATTAAAACAGAAATTAAAGACTTTAGACTAAGACACGATCAAAGGCTCTCTTTTCATTGTTCTTACATTGTTTATTGACTTCAAAAAGACTTTTTAGTTTAAACTGACTTTAATGTCTCTTGAATGCTCTTTTGTATAGTGACTTTGAAAACTTGGGGATAATGTCTTCATTAAGTGGAGAAAAATCTTGGGGAAAAAATATAACTGTAACTTGGCTTTCATTAGAGTAGAAAGAGATAAAGCTTTGCTTAATTAATATCTGTTTTCCCTCTGTTCAGAATTATAAGGGAAAAGGGGGTTGAAATTAGTGCTGATAAAAGCTTGTAACAGACATAGCACTAGAACTTTCTCTCTCGCTTCCTTAGAATTTAGAAGAACATAATTCTTAGAACTCTGTGAACAATATTGGGATATTCTAGGTGCCCTGTCTTTCTGGCTATGAAATGACTCTGGACCCAGTGGCACGAATCATCCTGGCTCTTGCCATCTTTGGTTTCATTTCCTTTCTGTTTGTTTCCAACACCTGTTTAGAAATTGATGATTTTGTCTGTGTGTGTGTGTGTGTGTTTGTGTGTCTATTGATATGTTTTCCTTTCTATTAAAAAAAAAAATCAAACTCTCTCTGCTCCTTTCTAAGCCACCAATCAAAACTCATCCCTTTCATGAAGTTGTTCCTGATTGACCCCTCAGAGCATCCCTGACCTCTGGGTACCCAAGGATTCCTTTTGCACTGTTTCTTCAGTTTTCTGTGATTTTCCACCTGTTCCCTGTTCAGCTTCTCTTTCCTACAGAGCAGGAAACTTAAACTTAGGAATGCTTTTCAGGCTGCTTTAAAAACAAAAAACAAAAAACAAAAAAAACAACTCTGTGGGGAGCCTAACGCTGGACTACTGAGGCTTCACCAATAGTGGCCAATCGTACTGGCTGCTTGATTCTTTTTTCCATTTTATTAATAGCAAAAGGGAGAATTGTGCATAGGTCACCCGCCCATCAGAGTTCAAGCTGATTTTCTGGACCCATCATTTTGTTTCCACACATCCCGTGGAAGGCACTAGAGGAACTATGTCATGGTGCTTTCTTGGCTCCTCTTAGAAAGGATGCCAAGCCCTCCCTTCCCTGTAGACATCAGTGATCCCGCTGCTTGATAGAGAAAACAGCCTGGTAAGATGAAAAAAAGCACAGGACTTGGGATAAAAGAGAGCTAGGTACAAATCCTATGCCTGTTGTACATCAGCTCATCAACCTAGGGTAGGTTGCTAAACTTCTCTGAGAGTCAGTTTTCTCATCTGTAAAGTGGGGATAATAGTGTTTGCTTCCAAGAGTTGTGACGGGTCAAATAAGATAGAGCGTACTGCCGTTATAAGATTATAATCCGTATTCCGATTTTAGCAACAGCTCCCCAGTCACCTAATTCTGCATTGCAACAGATCTGATTTCTTTTTAAGTAGCTAACACTTGAAAAGACTTCCCTTTTTACCTGCTTTCCCCCAAAAAAAGTATATTCAAGAGGGCAGCTTTTGATATTGTGATGTCTCACACCTAGTGGCTCTGAATGACTTTGCTATCTTTACTGTGTCTCTCAATAGATAGACGGATGGGTAGATTGATTGTGACACCTGTGCAGTCCTGCTGGCCGTACTCTTTTCTGAATGCCCGAGTGCCATGGAGTCACGGGTTTCTGAGGCAGATGTAAATACTGGGTTTTTAAGTGGCATGGAGGAGGCCCCGCGACTCTGTTATGTAAACCCTCAGGGATATTTATACCCTCTACTGAGAAGGGTAATTGAGCCTCCAAACCACCCACCAAGATTTCTGCCTGTAAAATATTTAAGGACTGGTGCTATAAAGCCATTTCCCTTATGCAATTTGTTTTCCATCTAGGAGCAGGAGAACAAGGAAAGTGTGGCTCAGAGTAACTTATAAAAGCCAAACTCTTAGGCTACAAAACGCGTCTCCTCACAATAGCACTTGGAGAAGGGCTGAAGGCCGACAAAAAGTAAACAGAAAAGGGACCCGGGTTCTGAAATTGAGATGACAGGGCTCCACAATGCAGCCTGATGATGGTGTTATAAATCACCCATTCAGTGTGGAGCGAGACTTTCCCTGGAAGCCTATCATGGGGTGTGCAGAAGGACTTTTTGATAAAAGGAGCCTAGGTAAGAAATGTGAAAAACTGAACTTTAAGCCCAGAGCAGGCTGCCAAGCACTTCACACACTGAGGCAGAGTCCGTGGATTCAGCTTACACATGGGCAGCCAGGCCGGACCTGCCGGCCCTTCACGCTTTTCTCTCCTGGTTGGCAGACGTGTCATCAGGCACGCTTTTCCTGAGAAGACCATCAGCCAAGATGAGTAAGCTGCAGAGGCAAGGGCGAGGTGATGCTTAGGTGACACCGAGAGATGGTCTAAAACACACTAACATGGGTAACCTGGGGTTCTAAAAAATTCCCAGAGACTCGAACAGACATGTAAGTTGTAGACTGATGTATCATCAAAGGTAACACTAGCTACCATGAAAAGCAAGTACAGTGGCGCAAACATGGTAAAAGTTTATTTCTTGCCCAGATACGGCCCCAAGCGTCTGTTCTGGCTTAGCTAGCAGCTCTCTTCCAAGTGGCGATTCAGGGACCCAGGTAAACAGATCTCTTTTCATCCTGTGGTTCAGCCATCTTCCACCTCTGGCTTCCAAGGCTGCCTTGGTTGTCTGCATCGCGCTGGTGGAAGAGGCAAGAACACGGGGTATCATGTGGGAATATCTACAAAATGCAAAACGTACATGTCTACAAAACGTAGTCTAGCTGTGTGCCCAGGAAGAGGAGAGGGGTTGGGTGAACAGATCACGACTCTTTGCCCCAGCTGATATACTGTTGTTTGTTTGTTTGTTTGATGTAAATCACTTTGGATTCTCAGTTCTTTATTTTTTTCACCCAAGTTCTTCATGTAGTTGACTCTGGAGATAGCCTGAGATAAGTAAGATAAGTAAGCCATGCTCACTGCTGTCCACTGTGTTAGCCTCTTGGGGAAGCAGTCTTACTGTCCGGTGTGCCAGGCGCCTTTGCCTACCTTTCACTATAAACACTGGAAAGGATGGCACTGCACTCACCTTCCTGGCCTCCCCATTAGCTGAGGGCAGCCACGTGACAGTTCTCACCAGCCTGCGAAATCAAACTCCTGCAGCAGGCCTTACTGAAGACCTTTTGCTTGTGGATGAAAAGGCAGGTGTTTTCCCTCTTCCTTTCTTCCTACCCTGAATGCAGATTTGATGCCAACAGCTATAGCAGTGTGTTTGTCCACAGGAAGCAACAAATAGGAGGGGAAAAAAAAAACATCAAAGAATGGCCTAGAGAATGGCCCTCACATCTCAGGAGCACTCACTAGAGTCAGCAGCTGCATAACAATCAGGCCTGTTTCTTCATCCACCTCGTACCAATTAATGCGCCACTGATAAACATATTGATGCAAATATGGAATACAGGTTTAAGAGGGATTCTGGATAATCCTCAGGGGCCAGGATTCCTTGAGAATGCAACTGTCATCCTTCACCCCGTTTGCAAGTAGTAGTTATACTTTGCTTCAGATGAGGAACACTCCAGTGCTATGTTTCTAGAAGGTAACCAGTTTTAACATGGGAAGACTTCCTTCACCATTCGGATTTTTCTCACCAGCCCATATTTGTTGTGGTGATACGGGATGCGATGATTTCAGAACTTTGCCTCATGCATGAAATCTCTGAAGCAACATTTGAACCACTTGCCTTTCCTGTTCTTATAGCCCCTTTTCCTCTGTGACTTGTACTGAGACTCATTTATATTATGGTAACTGACTCATGGTATTTAAAAATCTTTATTTGGGCCACATTGGTTAGAAGATAAAAATATATAAATACTAATACCTCAACGTCATTTGACCTGAACTAGGCCACCGTTTCTAACATGTTTATCAAAATAATATTAATAATAAGGATTTTTCATGCCGAGGAATAGTGTAAATATCATCATGAGGTGGACGTATGACTTATTAAAGAAACTTTTAAAGCTATTTAATTGATCAATTTGCGGGCCGGTCAAGTGGCGCATTGGTTAAGAGTTGGCTTGGGACGCCAGCTCTGAGCAGCAGGGCCCTGGTTCGGATCCCACATGAGGGCCAGTGACACTGCCCTCTACAGCTAAGATGGTGAACAACAGCTCAACCTGGAGCTGGGCTGCCATGAGTCGCCGGCGATGACGTAGGCTGCAGTGGGGCTGCATTGGGCTGCCATGAGCTACTGTGAGGGGCCGGCAGCCAGTGTGAACTGCCGTGAGCCACCGTGAGCGGCCATCCAGTGGCCAGCGAGCGACTGCCTCACCCGGGAAGAGCACAATGATAATACCAACATGGGCCAGTGAAGCGACATCCTCCACAACTAGACTGAAGAACAAAAGGACAGCAATGTGTCTGTTCCCCTTCCACTATTCCCCAACACTGTTACCCTCCCCAATACCCCAATAAAATCTTAAAAAAAATACATCAATTTGCAATGTTTTTTCCCTATTTACCAAAACTATTCCAGATAAGTCATCAGTTTTTTATTCTAAACATGCTTGAAATACTACAAATATGCTTCTTTAGAAATGCAACATAATTTAGACTTTTTATTCAGTAAAGCCGTTCCTTTGATTATTCCAACTATTTATTACAATGTCAATTTATGCAGATATTTTTCTTAGGCACCTATGCTTGCAGTGGTCAAGGGCTGATGAAAAATCAAAGTTGAAAGAGAGACAGGTAACACTGTAAAGATCAGCCTGCATATATATTTCTAATTAAAACCCCGGCCATGTAGAAGCGCCAGTGCGAAGGCTGGGCTGCCTCTTGCAGTCCTACAACCTGACACATTAACAATGGAATTACTGAGCAGGGCCAGAGGGAAGGTGGTCAGCCCCTATCTCCTAAGCCAAGGCTATGGTGTCTCCACTACTAAGTCTTTCAAAGTCGTTAGTTCCAGAAGCCTTTGTTTACGTTTAAATAATGCAAAACTTTGGGGCCTTGATAACTGTTTCTTAAGGAAGAAAGTCAGCAAGTTTAGAGTACAAATTTCTGTCAGTAGAAACTAAGTTATCTTGCTGTTCTGTAACGTGCACACAGTTTGGAATGTATGCCATCAACTTTTGCCACACTGAAGGAATTCATACCATTTTATCATCAGAGTATCTGGTGCATGAATCCAAATTAAGATGGGATTAGTGGTCTACCTCTTTGATGGCTAGTCTGGTGTGGCACAAGAAACAGCAAACTATGGCCCCCCTTGGGCCAAATCTGACCTATTACCTGTTTTTTGTGCAGCCTGTGAGCTAAGAACTCTTTTTACATTTTTAAATGGCTGAAAAAATATGGAAAGAAAAACACTATTTTGAGATACATGGAAACTATTATATATGGAATTTAATTTTGTCCATAAATAAAGTTGTATTGGAATGCAGGCTTGCTCATCCATTTATGTACTGCCTGTGGCTCTATAGCATTACAACAGCAGAGGTGAATAGTTGTAGCCCATAAGGTATGGCCCACAAAGCTGGAGATATTTGCCACCTGCCCCTGTACAGACAAGTTTGTCAGCGTCTGATTTAGAAGATGTGCTTACTTGTGAGCAGAGACGATGAAGAGATTTTTGTTCCCCTTCTTCTCTCAGTGAGTTGAGAGAAGGTTAGAATGTGTTCTTGCTCCCATGGCTACTTTTTGGAACTCTTTCTCTTCAGCAAATCCCAACCTGACTTTTCCTGTCTACCCCACTCTTTTCTCCCAGTGGTGGTGGTGGTGGTGGTGGTGGTGGTGGTGGTGGTGGTGGTGGTTTTTCCAGGGTCAACAGTACGGTGTTAGCTAAGTAACACTGTAACCAACCAGTGGTTTTCTGCAGACCCACAAGAGTCACCTCTAAGATTATTGAGCTATCATGTGGCAGAGCAGGTCAAATCCTTGTAACACGCAGGCTACCATTCCACTGTTCTGTAGTTACAGTATAATTTAGGGATGATGAGGGGAAAGTGGTCTCTCTTTATCTGTTAATTCCTTGGAGGAAGTTCTGTTCAGAATGAATAGTCTCGAAATGTGTAATAAAGTTACCTATCAAGACCATTTTTACAGAGAGATTTAAATGTGATAATAAGAATAAAAGAAAATGAAGTGACATTGAGGGCGTCTTCTTTTATAACAGCTCTTGGTCTTGACTGTTAAGCACACTGTAAAATGACTTTTATACATTTATGGATTGAAATGGTTCTGCTGAAATTTTAAGTGTTAACATTGTTCAAACTTCCATTACTAACACCTCTCACATTGTTACAAATGGCTTCATATTTGACATTTTGATCATACTAACCAGGGACATTTTATACTGAAGCTCTTATTTCATGGGATAGGAAGGTTCTGCTTATTTTGATTTCAGCACCAAGGAAGCCAATACATTATGTTTGCACATCTTACCCTGATGCATTCTATAAACTGATCATCACAGAAGGTGGAGATGGAGAAAGCTTCAATGTTTCGTCAGATTATTGTGGGTAGAAAACAAAGATTTTTTTTTAAAAAACCTGCTTCCTTCTTTTTCAGATTTTTTTGTTTGCTTTTCCTTAAAGCTTCTACTATTGAGACTGCAGTCCATAACTGCACTTTATTATTTTTTATAACAGCTTTATTGAGATATAATCTACATACCATATAATTCACTCATTTAAAGTATATAGCGTAATGGTTTTTAGTATATGCTCAGAGCTACACAACCATCGCCACAATCAATTTTAGGTCATTTTTAATAATCCAAATAGAAAGCCTGTAAACCCTAGCCCCCCACTTCCTCTGCCAGCCTTAGGCAACTGCTAATCTGTTTTCTGTCTCTCTAGATTTGCCTATCCTGGACATTTCACATAAATGGGATCACACAATATGTGGTCCTTTGTGACTGGTTTCTTTCACTTAGCATCATGTTTTCAAAATGCTGTGCCTTATTTTTCATTCCCTTGCTTTTCACATTTTTTTCTTACAAATTTAAAAGAAAGAATACATGTGTGTACAGAAATATTTAATCTATTTAAGCATGTGAGATCTATTGGATTCATCTTTGTGGCCACCAAGGCAACTGGCAGTGCCTAACACCTCTTAGACTTTCTGTGAGTGCTTGCTAAGTACATAAATGACGATAAAGCTGATGTTAACACCTAGGGCCTTAATATCTCCCTCAGCACAACTGTAGGCACATCCCAAAGAAAAGCCAGCCCATACTAGGAAATGTGAAGAATTGTGCTTTAGGAAATGTAATGTGAACACCACCAATATCGCACACATCATTCTTTCTCCTTGTTTCATCTTCTCCACCATGTGTAGTGAAAGCAGGGACTTCCTTGTGCCGTTTGGGGCTCTTTCTGGTTACCCAGGTTGGGTGTAAGAGCACCTTCTTAAGGTATTACTATTCCTGAGAGAGGAGTTTTTGGTACATGGATAAATTCGGGTTTACAGATATTTTGCTTATTTTTTTCCCCAGTTTTGCAAAGAGAGTAAGGACTTTGCTAGAAAGTAGCCCTTTATAAAGTTTGCCCTGTTTTTGTAAGGCTCACTTTGGTTGAAGATAACTCAAGCCATGATTTTCATTTTGATGGACACAGAGTGCTCACTATACCTTTTAGAAAAAAAAAAAAAACCTTTTCAATAAAAGTAAGAAAAAAGTGTTAAAGAATGGCTCTCTTATTAATTTATTATACAAATGGGAGTTCTGCTTTGGACCTACGTGGATTCCTTTTTTCCTTCATCCCTCGCAGTGTACCCTCTATATGATGATCATTTTCCAGTGTACCAGGAGTGGCCCATGGAAACTGGGCTGGGGTTCTAATTATTACCAAACCCAAGCCGATCTTGGCTGTGAGACACATGGTGAACTTACTGGGTAGAATTTGAGCATCAGCTCTCACTTTTAAAATCTGTCCGCCATTATCATGGAGGATGGAAAGTCTGCTTAAGTTATAAGCTAGCTAATTACTTCCTTCGTTGAAGACCCAAATGAGTTTGAAAGTGAAATGCGTGTCTCCATGTGCTAAGGAGCCAACTTACAATAGACAATTGAGATAGGGGAGACTAATTTAGAAGAGGCTGCTCTGTTCTTTTCTCTTTCTCCACTCTCTTATTCTCTTTCTCTCTCTTGTCTCCCTCCCTCCCTCCCTCCATCACTCCCTCCCTCCCTTCCTTCCTTCTTTCTTTCTCTCTTTTTCTGTCTCCCCTTCCTCCTTTCCCCTTTTCCTCCTTTAGTTTCTTCTTTCTTCTCCTGTCATTTAACTGTTATAAATATGATGGAATTGTGCCTGTAGGCTTTTGCTGGTAATTAAATAAATTATTTATACATTTAACACAATCTTGAATTACTAGGTGATCATCTTAGGCACTCAAAAGTATAAGAGCCCTTGAAAGCAATATCCCAGCATAGATATTCCATAGCACGTCTTACAATCTAAATATTGCTTTTAGTGTAATCGAAGCAGCAAGAGTAGTCACAGCAGTTGATGGACTATTTTTCAAATTGATTTCAAAAATGTATTTAAGGGGATGATCTTCTAGTCTAGATTACCTATTGATTTTTAATATGAAAAGCTCATTATGTAAGCAGTAACTGCATATAAAAACCTAGCAAACCTTTGCATAAATCCTTTAATTGAATTTCCAGAGCCTGTGGTTCTACTTTTTTTTTAATTAAATCTATTTCTTTTTTTAAGTGTTACTGTGTAATTTGCATGCTGTGAAGAGGTCCTGTCCCAGATAAAGTGCCATTGATCCTTATTAAACCTCACCTCTGGGCTTGCTTAAGACTAACTGGAAAAATTAAAGTGTTCATGCCGCAATGCACTTATAGCTTGTGTGATAGGATTATGGAAAAAATAATAAAACTAATTTCCAGATGAGAATTTATAATGGGAGATTTTATTTTTTTCAATTTGATAATTAATAGTGAAATCCTATCATATATATAAATCAAATTTTAGCCCATAAACTGAAATGGCAATTAGGAAAGATAATATATACTTCATGTAAAACCATCATGTTACGTGGGAATAATCTTTTGGCACTTTAATTTTTTAATTGTAGAAGGAAAGGATTATGGATTCAAGTCAGATACCTTAAATGGTGGGTTTCCTTTGAAAAATCTGATTCTTTTACTATGTAGAATACTAGTAGACTTTTAATTTTAGTGTGAGGAAGTATAAAAGATACAGAGAAAGATATTCTGGTTATGTTTGTGCTAAAATGTATGTATTAGAATTACCAGGGGAAAGAAAAATATAAAAGCTGCAATAGGTTTTTCTATTTTTTAATACCTAACATTTGTTATTTTAAAAGCAATAAAATCCCCTAAAGAAATATTCATAATCAATAAGAACACAAAATATGGAATATATTAACTGAGTTATAAAAATGTTTGTAGTATAGCACAAAATGAAAAACACGGCAAGTTATGTACGGTTTAAAGTGTAATCAATTTTGAGGTTGTATACAAGGATATAAATGATAAACACAAGTAGTAGCATTTTTAGTAAAGGCTGTTACAAAATACTGTATTTATGGCCTATTCCATTCTTTTTATAGCTCATTAATGTAGAAAACAAACACAGTGTATCCATCTTCTCAGACAGCTTAAAATTCCCTTAAATGATATTTTTAAATGGAAATACTGAACTCATTTGATCTGTTTCTTCTTTAAGCATGCATTAGTTTCAACAGGCATGTACACGGGAGTTCCTTTTCAGACTCTGGAAAGAGCAAGCGTTGATCCTGCTGCATGATTGCCCTCCCTGTACAAAACAGGGCCAAACCTAACACCATTACACATAGTTCAGCGCTATCCCCCTCCTCTCACGGGGCTCCCTGCCCACTCCCTGCGCCCCACCCCACCCCAAGGAGAACCTTCATACCTTTGGAAGCTGCATTAATTCTTCCGGGCCACAAGGGGGCTGTTGAGTTATTGGTTCACTGCACTTGTTGGCAGGAGAGAGTTTAAATGCTAGTTCCAAAGGTGCTTGATTTCCTGTGGTACCTATGAATATGCATACAGTGTGTACTCAGCAATCTAGCAGTTCAAACTAGACAGGTGGTTCTTGTGGTGAGCTTCCCCCCCCACCTCTCCTTTCCTTGGACTAGTCCTTTCTGAGTAAGCTGAATCTGTAATGTAATTTCATTAACTTATTCCCAGTATTTCATTTGGTTTTGATGTTTCCGTTGTGGTCTCTTTTTTTCCTTTCATTTTGTCACTGCTGTGGAAGTCACTAGCCTGTTATAATTGACGGAGCATACTTTCATGGCTGTCAGAGTCACAAACTTAGATATCCCTCCTTCCTAAAACATAAGTAGGATTTAGCAATGCTCTATTTGTTTCCTATAAGTTAAGTGTATTTGGAGAAGAAAAGAAAAAGAGAACAAGGGCAAATAATTTGAATTGTTTCCTTTCTGTCTATTTGGATTAATATACAGTTCAGCACTACATAGGTTGTTCCATCCATCCATCCATCCATCCATCCATCCATCCATCCATCCATCCATCCATCTATCCATCTATCCGTCCATCCATCCATCCATCCATCCATCCATCCATCCATCCATCCATCTATCCATTCATCCATCCACCCATCCATACATCCATACATCCAATATGTAGTGAGTACCACCAATGTGCAGGCACTACTTTAGACAGTAGAAATTTGAGTCTGCACCAGTCATTGCCTTCAAGAATCTCTTATTTAGTGGAGAAGACAAAGACATATGCCAATAATTTTAACAAGTAGGCTCTGAGACCTAACTCAGCCTTGGGTTAGAGAAGGCTTTCATTGTAATGTTGAAAACTTTTTTATTTATGATTATAGTTTATTTGGACTTTATAATTTTTAAAACAAATGCTCTTGGAGGTAAATACCATGATACTGAATACTATGAAGATTATGATTTTAGAATGAAGTCTTTTTGTGGCGTGACCATATAGTAGAAGATACTGTACATAGTGAACATGGAACTAGGATGGTTCCCATTCTCTAGAATAGACTGGCATTGGTCTGGTTGTCCCAGAGCATCACGTGGCCACTGTCATAGGGAGTGTCAACACAGAGGTCCATCTGTAGAATGTTGACAGTCATTTGCAAGTTGAGAGCAGGCCAGGGCACCAAATAAAATGCTGTGAGTATCTGGCCTGGAATCCTGGACAGTGGTCAGAAGCAAGACCCAAACCAGGAAAAAAAGCCAAGCTGACCTAGGAAAAGCCCAACCAGCACAAGTTAGAGGTCTCCAGTAATGCTGACGCAATAGTGGCCCCAATCACTGCCCCGTCCTGAGGACAGAGCAGCCAACAACAAAGAAATAGAGCATCTAAGAGGCAAGAGAACTGAGAGGCTAAAGTGGTGATTCTCTTGGCTTCAGAGCCCAGAAACAGGCTTGCTTGCAAGCAGCCATGCCTTCCTTGAGGCAAATTGATGGCTTACAAAATTGAGCTCCATCTTATAGAGTATCAGAGATAGTTAACCTGGAGCTCCATTGTCCAATATGGTAGCACCTTTCCACACATGGTGATTTAAATTTAAAATAATTAAAATTAAAAATTCACTTTCTCAGTCATACTAGCCACACTTAAATGCTCAATAGCTACATATGGTTAGTGGCCACCATATTGGGTGGTGCCAACACTGACTATTTCTGTCATAGCCGAGCACTCTGTTGGGTTGTGGCTCTAAAGCAGAAGTCTCCAAAGTGTAAAGGGTGACCAGCTGGGGTTCCAAGAGAAAACATTACAACTTGTATTTATCCATTCAACTCTTCCATTTGTTATTAAATATCTCGGCGCGTTTAGCAGGCGGCAGTTACTCCTGTTTTAAGTGCTTACCATATTTACCCATATCATCCTCTCAGATAGCCTTTCAAATGTACACTGAGGTAGTACTGTTGTTATCCGTATCTTACAAATGAGGACACAGGCACACGGAGTAAGCGGGTGGCAGGGTGGCGATTCCAACTCAGGTTGTCTGGCCCCGGCGTCCTCACTTTTAACTGCTCTATGATATTGACTCTCAATTAAGAAGCATTGATCTTTACACAGATTACACAGATGTGTTGATACAGGTCACAGATGGGGAGGAGCCATGTGTGATCTGCGAGGTGTTATGCAGGAAGTCTGGCCGTTTGCCCAAGTGGAGAGGCCATGGTGGAGCCGATGCACTCCCAGCATCGGAAGGTGCATTGTCATTTCCCACGTGTGCCCAGTTAAAGGGACTGAGATGTTCGATTGTCTGGTTTGAACCAAAGCATCCCTCACAAAATGAACAGAAGGCTTAAAAAGATTTCTGCAAAAGTGACCAGCGTTTGAAGATACTACTTATAATGTAAATACAAGCAAACAGTAAGAAAATAATAGCGTTGGCACTTTAGCTCCTCATAGTAGGAGCCCGTCATCTGTTTCAAGGCAAAGACTGAAGGTTTGATCAGATCTTAGCAGTCAATCAAAAAGCAAAAATCTAAATTAGCAAAAAGATATGAAATTGTGTGCATGAATTTTAGTGATGGATATCATTCTAACCTTATACCATGCTTTGAGGTATTAGCTCATAGAATTATACAAGTTATAATTTACAAATAAACAGATAATTATTGAGGTATCTACCCTGATTTTTTCTGACAAAGGTACACAATTAAAACAGACTGGAACCTCTAGGGTTTTAAGAAGAGCCTGTGGCCTCTGCCTGTCTTGGTTTTCCCTGTTCATTTGAGTCCTGCTCTGTTTATCTTCTGCTTACAAGGAGAACATCCTATCAATAATGTTGAAAATCCTAAAATGAAAAGTATTTTGCATGGAGAAAAACAAAACAAAACTGGTTGAAACAAAGTGTCATGCCAGAGGCTGAACTTTTGATGGAAACTTTGCTGGATACGCCTTTATCGTTAATTATGGGAGCGTTGTCCCTACCTTCCACCCCTAAATTTAAAGGTATTTAAATTTTTTTTTTCAAGTACATCCTGATATCCGCACATAACTAACTGCACTGAGCCTAACTGATAGAAGTCTGAAAATTGCAAAGATAGAGGTTTTTCCCAGCATTTTGGTCAGAGTCTCTAGAACATTTTCAAGCATGCCAAGTCTTTTGCTCAGAGGATGGGAAGTGTGTGTGTGTGTGTGTGTGTGTGTGTGTGCGCGCGTGTGTGCGTGCGTGTGTGTGTGTGCGTGTGCATGTGTGTGTGTGTGTGTGTGTGTGTTGTGGAGGTGATAGGAGAGCTGTTTGTGAAAACTGTGCAGGAATACAAGTATCTATGAAACTTTTCATCTTTCTGGTGCTGGTGCTTTAAAACACAAAATATAATTTCTGTGCAGAAAGGGAACCCTTATTTGCCAAAAAATTTCTTAAATTCTTTCTGCATCCCTGGTTAATGCTCCGTTACCCAGCATCTACTTTTTGATATGCTTTGCTTTCATATGCTTTTTGGGGGCTTGAAAAATCTATTTCTAAAGAATAATAACTTAGAACCTGCTTGTTATTATCACATCTGTTCTGAGAAGTAGGTGGATATGATACCTCTATTTGAATGGGATGGTAGATCAGATGGCTCCACATCTTTTTACATCAGATTTCTGTAATCACTGTTAGAGTGAAACAGAGGTTGTGAGAAGTCACTTGTTTACCCCAGTGTTATAATTTTTTTTTTTTACAAAAAATTAACCAACGTTTATTGAACGCCTGCTGAGCCCTCTGCTAAGTGCTTTACATTTGATTTCTAATCTCCTGACCACCCTGTGAAGTGGCTACTATTATCATTTCTAATGGTGTAGAAACTGAGGCTCAGAGAGGTTAAGTAATTGGCTTAGTGTCACACAGCTGGTCAGTGGCAGAGCACTTCCTAACACCAAGACTCTTGACCAGGACCCATGCTGTAGGAGAGTGGATGGTATGACAGAGACCACGTGCTTCATTTTTGTAGGGAAGGACTCCGTCCTATGCATGTGTTTTGCCATATGTAGCAACAGTGCCAGGCTCATAGAAGATACAGATATATGGCACAGCCTGTTCAAAGAACGAAAGCTGTGAGAAACAGTCATTCATAGGTGTTCCTGGAAGTGGTGGGAGGCACCCAGGCTTGTGAGGACTGAGCTCATGCATGTTGAGGGCCTGCTTTTGGGGGGGGGGGAAGGAGCCTATTCAGTGTCTTGGAAGAAGCCCATGGACACGAGGGTCCCTGAAGGTTACTCTCATCAGCATCTAGGTCGTGCCAAGGCTGAAATGTCACAACACCAAGTTGGAGACGCCTCTCTCAATGTCAATGAGAGTGGTTGTATCCTTGTATCTTTTTTTTTCCCCCACCCACTCAAATATGAGAGCTACTTGCACCATTTTGAGTTTGTGCTGAAGTCATTTGAAAAATACTCTGAATTTGTGCAGCCACCTTCTGTGAGAGAGACCGGCTCCCAGAAAGCGTGCTTCCGCTTTCAGGAACGCCCTCCATCTCCAGAAGCATTCTCTGACATGGAGACTTTTAAAATGCTTTCCTTTCTGCCTGTATCTGGGTAGAATTTTTTTTTTATTCCAGTAGTTTCTTAATGGTCTTTAGTGAAGGAAGTAAGTGACACTGATCAGTGAAGGTGGACAGTAAGATTTATAATGTATTTGTGCTCGCTGATTGCCAACAGAACCGGCCTTTCCCAGCGGTGCTGTACGCAGACTCAGAAAATCAATAGGGATTAACCTCTGACCCCCTTCACATACTTATACTGTGGGCTGCATCGCTTACCAATATTTCATCTGTTCCACTTAGCTGCTGTTCCTTACTCAATAATGTGTGGCCGGTCTCACCAGATACTAATTAATTTTTTAAAATGCAGCATCACTTGAAGCTATGATAAAATAGCACACCTTTGGAAATCAAGGCCCTTTTGGTGTATTTATTCAACTCACATTAATTAGCCTTAATTAAAAAAACAAACAAATAAACAAACAAACACTGGGGAGGGGGTAAGCTAAAACTCCAAGGTTTGCTTTGCTCCAAAACTCCCCCACCTTGTGGTTAAGAGTGGGGGTGGGGACCTCAGTGACTCTTAACAGAACAGGTGTCCCTTGATGTCTGAGTTGGAATATGGGCCCCTTTCAGGAAAATTGCTAATCTTACCTTTTAGACACACTTTTTATTTCTGTTAAAGGGATATTTATACATAAATAGATAAATATGGCACCTTGCAATGAAATGAACCCAATGTATAGCTTTTTAAGAAATCAAAATTAATTTTCACACCTTGTCTACTTGCAAACATATGCAAAGGTTTGTGTAAACATGTATTTGTATACACATATGTGTTTGTATAAACATATGTGTTTGTATGAGCTGCCCTATGTTATCATTGCATAGGATGAAAAAGCAAAATTTGCAATAACATGCTCTTTTTTTTTTTACCTTTCCCTTAAAGCTTTGGCATATATTAAAGTGCTCTACATTTGTCTTAAAAATTGTAATTGTTGTAGACCTCCTTCATCCAAGACCCTTTTGTTTGCAGATTTTTTTTTTTTGCAAGTATACCTATTCCCCAGAGTTTACTTACAGTTTGCTATTGATCTGGCAGCTGGTATTTGAATTGGTCGATGTACTCTGTAACTTGTTTAAGATACCCTACCTGAGCTATTAGTTTAAATAATGTATTCATAAATTGATTAATCATTACAGTAAGACTTATTAGCTGCATTTATATCTGCGTGTTATCCACAATTGACTTGTAGTCTAATAATCACGCATACTTAAGCAGAAGTTGGGTTTTACATTACAATTTAATAATTATCGAGGTGAAAAACAATAGTATTTGTGTAAGAAGCTGAGTGGGTGCAGGGCCTTAGAGGCTGGGCTCACTAAGCAGATTGCTGCTTTTCCTTTTCCTAGGGAAAACAGACAGCTCTTCCCCCAAAAGTGAAATATGGGAAGTGGACCAAATTCTGTCAGCCTCGAAGAAGTGATTGAGTTTGCTGATGCTGTCCCGGCTTCCCAGGCCTGGAAGATGGATGGGGGCAGACGGAGGAGGATTTAAAGGGATAATGCCTTTGTCTCCACTCCTCTACCAGCTACATCATGGGAAGAGGGTGGGTCCTCCCCCGTGGGCTCTCAGGGTATGCACCCATACCACAAAGCTTATGTCCCTGTCCTCCAGGGAGACTGACAGACGCAGTGCAGACGTGCGAAGTAATAGCCCGGCGAGGATGCCTTGGAATCGAGTATGCCCCCACAAAACGGGGTGGCTGTTGAAAGACCGAGCATGTGTACTCCCAAGCTGAAAGCAAACAGTTCAACTGAATTCAGGACTTAAGGCTACATGCACTTAAAAAAAATAATAATAGTAAACTTTATTTTTTAGAGCATTTTTAGGCTCACAGCAAAATTGAGTCGACAGCTTAGAGTTCCCATATATATACTCCTTACCCACGCACCTCCAGTTACACACACTTGTAATCAAGCTACATTAAAGTTAAAAACAATCTTTCAGATGGCGGCATGTTAAATCATGGCTTTGCATCGGGCCTGCCCTACTGGGTAGTTTCTGATTCCTTGGGTAACCCCTTTTCAGGTTTTTTTTTTTTGGGGGGAGCACAGATTTGTCAGACTCTTCCAACTTCACCTTCTCTGGGGGCCAAACCCCTTTTCGTCTCCCTATGGTTGGAAAGTCATGTTGCCTCATTGCATGATTTTTTGACTTCATAAATCCCCCTTTCAAACATTCTTCAACAACCTGCTAAATTAATACAGACCGTGTTCTTTCGGGAGTGGGGCGGGAGTGGGGGGAGGGCTGTCTTGCAGCGTGCATTTGTTCAGCTGTGTTAAAAGAGCGCTGCCTGCCGCGTGAAGGACACCTGCTCACAAGTGAGCAATTGTGCTTCTGATCCGGGGCAGCACCTTCGCCTCCGTGCCGCTCCAGATGAAAGAACAGATTGCCTAGGAGCCGCTTTTCCAAGGAGCCCTGTCCCCAGCATGGGGCTTCATCCATTATTGAGAGCAAACCTACTTTCCACTGCCACTCCTCTGTGTGCTTGTTTTGCCAACCTTATTCACAATGTCAGCATGGATCACTTTTCTACCAAGGCAGAACGGGCCAGCCAGGAAGCCTCAGCAGATAAATTATTTACGGCATTTAATTATCAGCGTACAGCTTTATTAAACGTGTTGGTTACCAAGGAGCCCATGGTGTGACTGAACAGAGTTTGCTAAACTTTGAATAATGGACATTTTGTTCCAAACAGAAACCCATTGTGCATGCTGCTACCCTATATGTGATGTCGGTGTGAGGGGTGCTGGTAAATGGTTAACAACTGGCCCTTGGGGAGGGCAACACACCCTGATTTGCAGCGTTTGCCCATTCCTGTGGTGTAAATACTCACACCGCAGCCAACAGGAAGTTATGAAACACAGAGTTGGGATGAGATGGGATGCTTGGTTGCCTGTCATTGTGTGTGTGTGTGTGTGTGTGTGTGTGTGTGTGTGTGTACTAGCTCCACTGTGCAGACACAATAGATGTAAATAGCCTCATTGCCCAAAAGCAGGGACAATAGTCAAACATACCAACATTATTCAGAAGTATTGAGTTTTCAGTATTCCTTACCTTTGTTTTTCATATAGTTTATTTAATCATGAGTTTACATAATTTAATATTTAACAATGGATGTGTCCGACAACCAGCTCAAAAAATTCCTGGAAAAATTGAACAGTTGGCTCTCTTGAGCTGGTTAGCCCCAGATGCCGCGCACCACTGTGTGTTTGACGACCAGTGTTAAATTACATCCTGTGTTCTGCTGAAGTTCATGATCTACTACTGATTCAGGCTCATTTCTAACAGGGTGGCCATGCACAGTTTTACGCTGGGGTATGATGAGCCGGTTGGCATGCTGCTAAGTGTCCTCGACAGCAAGCAGACACATGTACCCTGGCTGGTACATCCCAGACGATCCTGTTGTACTGATATTAAGGACAACAGTATTTTGCCAGGAGCTATAATGAGACGATTCTGTAACAACAGCATGGTGACACCAGACTATGTTTTGCAATTTCCTTTAATATTTATGCTGGATAAATAATTTATCTCTGTGTTTTCAGGGTTTTTTTTCTTTTTCTTTTTTTAATCTCAAACATGTTGCTATAGACAGGTGCTGGGTTTTCCAGAATGACTCAGGCAAGGACTGGGTTATTTGCCCCCCATAAAAAACCAGATGCATCAGCAGAGGTGAGCCTGTGGGAATTGTTTCCACAGTCCGCATCCCATCTACTAATATGAACTAATGAGATCTATTAAGGACCAGCCCACGTGTCTGAAGGGAGTCACTTATTACTGGAACATCTTTGCATGGCATTATAACAGCAAGACCATCATGCCCTGAGGTTTTGGGAAACTCAGAGTCATGGCCCACCTGGTATTATGCATTTGAGGATTACTGTGGAAGCTCCTGCTAGTCCAGGGCTTCTCCACCTCGGCACTGTTAAATCGGGCTGGATCGCTCTTTGTTGTGGGGCTCTGTCCTGTGCATTGTCTGTGTTTAGCAGCATCCACAACCTCCAACCACTAAATGCTAGGAGCAGTCCCTCTCCCTAAGTAGAGATAATCAGAAATGTTTCCAGACATTACCAAATGCCCTCTCGGGGGCAAAATTATCCCGGGCTGAGAACCAGTGTTCTAGAGCCTCAGCTCTGAACCACTGAAGCAATACAGGAAAGTAAAAATGGCGATTGTCTCATTGTAGTTAGCCCTCTCCCCATCTGGTTTCCAGGAACCTCCAACCCCCAAACACTAGGATTGGGAATAAGGCAGCTTTGTGTCACCAAATCAACCTCTGTCCAGGGGACCTGGACTGGAGGGAGACAAGCAGTATTTTCACCCAAGGACCCCTCTCCCACATCCCCTAGGCTCCTGAAGAAGTGCAGGCATCATCAGGGTTGGGGTCTCTGGAGTGGGTGGAGCTGGGGCCTTTCCTTTCCCAGATGGTTGCTTGCTATGGTCACAGACTAGTGTCTGAACTGTGGAGCTGGTGGGCATCTCACTGAGGACGGGCAGCGGACACAGCGGGAGACTTAAAGGCTCTCTCTGCCCTTGGCTGGGATTGAGGGGACATGGGAGACAGGTCTTCATTCAGAGGAAGTTCTTTATCCTGACACCCTTGAAGGTGACATCGCCTCAGCAGTTAGTGCAGGATGAATTTCAGGATTGTTCTGTGGATGCTCCAAGGCCCCTCCTGCAGCAGCAAAGCAAGTTGTGCGCAGCTCAGCTCAGCTCTGGGTGAGGGACACCCGCTGGAATTGTATCATGTTGAACCTATGTGGGGTATGCCCGAGCCCTTTCTCAGGCTCACGAGGGCTGAGATTGAGCTTTTCCTGAGTGTTCCTCTGCAAACACGGGGCTCCCTGACTTTTCAGTTATGCCTGACAGCATGGCATCTGAGCATGACGGGCCTGACACCTTGTTGGCCCTACCATGCACCTGGGTCCACAGGTAGCCGATCGAGAGACTTTGGAGCCGCAGTGGTGGGCGACGTCAGTATTCCGTGCTCATCAGGCATCATCTGAGACAGTGAGTGCCATGGGAGTAGGCAAGTGCAGAGTCAGGCAGACCTGGAATGTTCTTTGTGGGCCTGTGTGACTTAGGAACCGTGTGACCCTGGGGCAATTGATTTCACTCTCTGAGTGTCAGTTCCCTTCCCTGTTAAATGAGCATAATGATATCTATCTCCAGGGGCAAGTCCTGGGGTGATTAGCATCTTTCTCAGCTCTGTTGCAGAGGAGGTCTTCAGGAAGCCACATATGTTGTTGTTTTGGTCTTATTGCCACTTAGGTCATTCCCTCAAAGAAGAGCGCTAGGCTGCCTTGTCCCCTCCTGCCTGTAGGACATAAAACTTCCCAGTCTCTTCAGTGTGCCTAAATCCTACCTCGAGTAGGTCCTTTCAGAAACAGTTAAGGAGATCAATAGTTATCTGCTTACCTTTCTGGCTGAGATGAGATTTTATGCTTGTTACTAGCCGATCAATAGTGAAAGCACATTCTGTTAAGGTTTCCTTAGGAGTCATTAATCTCCCCCAGCCTCAGTTTCCTTACCTGTAAGGGGAGTCTAACCAGGATGATAATGAAGAGCTCTGTCAGATGAGGTTGGCAGTCAGACACCCACGGCCGGCTGCAACATCACGGCGCGTGTTCGCTCCATTCCCCCAGTCCAGCAGCGGGCATTCAGCTTGCGGTAATGAACTGCCATGCTGAGGAATTTTTTTTTTTTCCCTCTCTTTACTTGGCCAAATAGCCAAGCTGAAGCTCTCACTCTGAACCTGATGACATACATTTCAGTATCACAAAATGCCATTTGAGAAAACAAAGCAAAACAGGGACCTCTTTTTTTTCATGATCTCTTTTTTTTCTTCTTATGACTTTTCCAGTGAGGCTTCAATTCTATTTCTCCCTGAAAAGTTTTCAAATATGTATGTATGTATGCATTGGGTTGTCGGAAAAGTCATGACGTATTTTTTTCTGTTTTTCATTGCAAAAATGTGTCATGATTTTTCCGACAGCCCAATATTTAACATACATTTTCCACGTTTGGATATGTAAACTGAATTTGGACAGGCCTTTATATTTCTGGAAAGTTCTAACTCTGGTTCTCTGTGATTTCATCGTCTCGCTCTCCAGGGTACGAGAATAGGGTGGACATGACCATGGGCCGAGCACCCAAGCTGGGGCTTTTAATGATGAGGAGGTGCCATGCTGGGGTCTTTGCAGCGGTCAGAGAGGAGTTTGGAAATCCTCAGAACAGGTTGTCTGATATTTGAGACCACGGTTCTGGCTGGAACACTTGTCACTAACGCTGCTGATAACCACAGGGTGAATCGTTGGTGCGGGTAACAGTTGTTGGGGGAGTTGGGGCCGGGGGGTTGGGGGGCCGGCCGACAGATAATCGGATGATTTTAATGTTTATATTCCACTGGGGTAAGCTCTAACAAAGACCCATCATTTCCCAGATAACCAGTCCTTTTAAAAGAACATCTGTTGAAACTGGCAATTTACATTCTTCTTAAAATACGGAGCGACATAATTAACCCTCTGGGGAGACTAATATTAGTTTATTAGAGACAATTTCTAGTTCTGTTTATTTTTACACTAAACGATTTGTTCAGATTGGAAAAACATTTTTTTTTTTTTTAGTTGTGGTTTGGGTTTGCTTTTATTTTGGGTTGACTATTCCTTATCAAGGACACACAAGGTGAATAGCTAGGCAATAATATGTGGTCATGATGATCATCAACCATGAACTGTTAGAACATGCTCGATGTTGTTTGACATTTGAATAACTTGGCATTGTACTAACTTTTGGGTATCGTCTATTTAACATGACCTAATCTGTCAGTGGATGTGTGCACGTGTTTCTGTGGGTCCCTTTGTCTGCAGGCATGGCGTTGGGCTCCTTTGACACCCATGGTTGGTGGGATTATCTTGCTTTCATTGCAGTAGTCCGTCTAAATTGATTTCTATTCTCCACAAGAAGATTATGGACACTCAGTTCTTCCCAACATGGGACTAACTGCAGACTTCTGGCTTGTTGTGGGGCAGAGATGAGAGAGACTGGGCCTTTTGACATTGTGCAGAGGCCAGATGAAACGGTCGTCGCTAATTGTTCAGATGTCCTTCTTTGAATTGGGAACCATCCACTCGGACATCCGCTAATTTCTCCCTCAGTTCTGTATCCTGCAGCAAGCTAAGTTGACCCCTGCTTTCCTCAGGATGACTCTTCAAATGTTCCCTTCCCAGGTAATAACCCTTTACTTCTACTCTTCTCCAAGCTCAGCACTCAGTTACTCAGTGAAGGAAATGGCTCCAAAAAACCTTCCCCCATTACCTTTCAATCGACTGCAAAACAGGACTCATTAACAGGAACTCACAAAAGCCATGAGCTCCTCGGCTAGGCTTACTAGTCCTGACCTGCCCCAACCTCCTTTGCATCCACTTCTCCCTACTGGTCAAGTTTATGCTTCAGCCAAACTCAACTGCGCTCACCAAGCTGACTTATCTGGGCTAGCTGTACCCTCTCCCCAGGCTTCCCTTCCTGTCCTCTGTTCATCTGGCTGTTGGCAAACTATTCTTCATCCTTGAAAACCCAGCTCTTGGCATCATGTCTTCCATGAAGCCTTCCCAGGTGACCTTTACTCACCTAGATGACTTTATCACCTCCTCCCTCGGGCTGCCCCGACATTGTGGGCATTTCTGTATCGTGACTGTCCATCTTCCCCATTGGATGACACGCTCCTTGGGGAAAAGGGCCATGTTTTATTCCATTTCTAACCCTTGCCTGACGCCTAATAGGTGCCCAGAGAACAGTTGTTGAATTTAATTCTTTCCCTTCCCCATGCTAATCTGTATTTAATGGCACTTGGTGTCTTATTTTCAGTGTAGTGTAAGAGGTGGATCACATGTGTGTGGGAGCTATTACAAAATCCAGTCAAACTGGCAATCGCTGACTCACACCTGGAGTTTCTTTATTTGCAAGCTGGAAGATGAGAACTGAATTTGAAACCCCTGGAGAAACTTTGAGCATATGAAGCTATTTTGCATAACCAACAGTCATTTGAGGATTGGAGAGGGGGTGGGCACAGATGCCCCTGGAGACCTGAGAGTCACCCCCCCACACTGCATTTCCTCCTATTCCACTGGCTCCTCCCTTAGTTACCTTCCTCAGGATGCTGCAGCCCACAGCACTGCTGACTCATGTCTCCACCTGGTGCTCCCCCTGCACCGGAAATGTCTTAAGTGTAGTGGGTGACACTGACTCTAACGCAG
The DNA here is from genome assembly GCF_001890085.2 of Hipposideros armiger. NCBI lineage: Eukaryota > Metazoa > Chordata > Mammalia > Chiroptera > Hipposideridae > Hipposideros > Hipposideros armiger. The sequence goes on along the minus strand of NW_017731452.1, from coordinate 483,213 downwards.
AGTGGAGGGTGTGGGCGTGCACTTCGGGGTTATTTTCTGGATTTCTGAAACTTGTCATTCTCCCTTGAAGAGTCCTGGGCCACTGCTTTCATAATCACAGCTAAATGCACACCCAGAGCACAAAGTGGTGCCATACCTCCAGTGGCATTTCCACAGTAAGGAAAAGAAATGGTTCCACAGACACCGCGTGCACAGCTTACAGGGGTGAGGGGACGGCTCGAACCAAAGGCCAGTGGAGACTGAGCGAGGCATGTATTATTGGCCACACAGTCATCAAAGCAACATGTCTTCTGCAGGTGTATGTCATGTGCATATCTTCAAACTGAGTGATTTCTTTTTTTTTTTTTTCCTGTTCACCAGCCACTGGGCAAGCTGACCAGGACCTGGTCCACTAGACAGACCACCTCAATGACTCTTTAGCCATGCAGCCCATTCCTATAACTTCCTAGCCTTGCTTTTCTCATTGTATATAAAACCCACCTCACAGTGTGTTGGAATCAAATATACTCAACATCTGATCCACATTGGATCGCTTGTGTGTAATGGAAGAGCACTTTGCCACATGTGGAACCATGACAGCGAGCAAGAGGTGGCGTGTGACCTTGGGGACAGAACCCAGGGCCTGCCACTAGAGGTATTTACGGAATCCATGGTTTCTTTCCCTCCCCTCCCAAATGAGACTGGATTTATGGTGAAATTTTCTTCATATATTGGCTTAGGGAAATTTTACTATGGTGCCAATGTGCCTGAATAATTTGCAACAACTTACAGAGTTATAATTCAGGAAGTAATTGGTTCTTAGAGAATATGCATCATCATATCAAAATGTGTTTTTTTTCCCCCTCAGTTTTCAGCCTTTTCACAAATTACCGGGAGTTTTATCTCTGGTATGCTGAATACTTGTGCACTATGAGTGTGGCTATTATGAGTACCTGGTGTGCGTGCACCCGTTTCCCAAGCCCTTTCCCCATGGCAGGCATCACTGATCAATCAGGATCATGCTCAGCACACTACTCCCAGCAACCAGCACTAATCACCTGGAGTCAGTGCGGGGGATTCTCTTTACCTACCATTGTAGCAAAGCAGCATTTTGATAAAAGCGTCACAGTTCTTCCTGCAGAGTATAGACTGGCCCCCTGTGTAGCAGTCACACCTTTGGGAATTTTATTCCCAGTGATGCTTTGCAGTCAGAGCTTGGCCTTCCTCCTGGGAGAAGGCTGGAAAAACTTCGAGCCACTTACCTAATGGAATAATATATGTTTTCCACTCCCTTTGTCTGCCTGGGCCTGACACTCACTCTCCAACCATAAGCTGGAGCTGCATAAGAAAACAGTCCTACATTAAGAATTTGCATATCAAGACAGGTGGCTCGCATTGGCCTGGCCCAGAAACTTCCCTGGAATAGAAAGGATTCATTGCAAGATCCATTGCAATGGCAACCGTACCGAGTTCATTGGAAGCATGATGTGATTTATGCACACCAAGTTTCAGAAACATATATGTTGCATCAAGCTATGGCCACTTGTGCAGGTAATTAATGTATGCGTCTGTTATTCCCTTTACAGCAGAGAAGAGCAATTGTATTCAGTCATTCTAGGTACCTACAGTGTCAGTTATTTGTAAAATATCTTCAGGGTATTTAGAGAGAGTCATTCTTTTTATAAATTTAGGTTAATGACATAACAATGAGAGCAACATAATAAATATAGTTATCATACCTATATATCACTCACCATGTGCTTATATATATGTAAGTGTATAATACACAGCGCTCTTTCTGCATGCTTTACATAAACGAACACTTCGCCACAATGCTATCCCCATTTCAGAGACCAGACAACTAAAGCACATGGAAGATGAGTAGCCAGGCCAAGAGCACACAACTGAAATAATCTCCTGACCCTCCAAACCCTGTGTTCTCACCCACTGCATGACATATGATCGTCCAAAATGTTCTCTCCGCTGGGATAGATTAATGCTAACCCTTCCTTGCTAAGCAGGGCAAGGATTCCAGACTTTTTACTATGATCGGAAGGTAACAAAGTTGGGAAGCAGAGGCTTAGAGAAGGCCTGACTCTCAAGGCGATGTCTTCCCTTCTTGCATTTTTGAACAGGTCAATAAATAAACACAAAACAAACACAAAGCAATAAGCAAACAAAAGAAAATAAAACCAGCAATAAATCACTTTTGTGCCCCTTCAAAATTCTTTTGTCAGGGAGCCCTCCACAGACCTGTCTGTTGCAAAGGCCAGGAGTCTACTGTGTGAAGCTCACACGTGCTTTGATTGGAAATACCCCATCTCTTGGGTCTGCATGCTTGTGGCTTAATGGACGGCACATCAGTGGCTTTTTGAGGAAAAGAAATTTAAGGCTTGGCCATCGGTCCTTGAGTCAGCACATTGAACTTTTTGTCAATTAGCCGCTACCCCCATCTTTACGGTACGGCCTTTCCTGTAATTACAGTCAAGATCCTATAGCCGGAGGAAGGCCTGTCAATTGAGTAAGAGGCTGATGTCCATCGTGTAGTGACAGCCGGTTCTGAGGGTTTTAGGCCTGTCCTTAGAGAGGCTCGTTATTTCCTCCTTAGGTACTTTGCCTCAACCCGGCTCACCGCCATCAGATGGACGGAGGTGTCTTATTCCGTGGCGGAGCCCAGGAGGTCAGGCCCCTAGGACATGACGTACTGCAGAGTAGAGATGTTTCATCGATTCGTATTGTTTTTAATTAAAAATCATTTAAAAATCTGCATCTGTGTGCACATAGAAAAAGATCTAGAATGATGTGTAGCAGATGTTTCATCAGCTTTTAGCCTTGGAGAGTGGGTTGGGGTAGGAAGCCATAGGAAAACAATTACGTTTGACTTTAGACCAATCTGTGCTAGGGTTTTTTTGTTTTTTGTTTTGTTTCTTTCAATAAGCATGGATTATTTTTATAATTTCAAATTAATATATAGTTAAAGAATCAAAATCAGTACACTTACTTCTAATGGTCAGAAACTCCCCAAGAGAGGAACATTTAAAATGGTAAACCACAGTCTCCTGAACACTTTGCGGGGGTGGGGGTATCTTAAGCTGAATTATGGGTTTTTGTTATTGCTCCCCGAATTCGTGGCCAGTTAGAGCTTGTACTTCTTCTTGACTGTTTTCCCGCATGGGTTTCTAGCTTCTCTGGCCGCCCACACGCCCACTCCCCATCTTAGTTTCCTCCGATTCCCTGAGTCTCCGTGCTTGTTGCATCCACCTGTCACTCCTTCTGAGCGCTCGAAACACAGTCTCTCTCCTCAGACGGGAGTGTTTCTTCTTCCTCCCATTCGCTTTTCACTTTTTCTGTCTCTTTACAAACATCGCTGAGGATGGCCTTGTGATAGGTGAGCCCTGTTGGAGAATTTTACATCTGTGAGGAGGTGAAGGAAGAATTTAAAGGCGGAATCATGTCTATTACTAGGGGTTGGCCTTCTGTCGGTCAGTTCAGCTAACTTGGCCATGGTCCTAACGTGAGAGATGTCTGTGTCACTCTATGACCGTTGCGTTTCCATGGGCGTGTTTTGGACCATGGCTTTGTGCATCCCTCTTGCTTTGGGGCATGTGGACTTGAAGGCAAAGATGTGCTCTGCACACTCCGAGTTTCTGGTTTTCTGCTACCAGAGGCCCCTGTGGACCATATTGCCAAAATATTAGCTTTCTCATTACAAATTTGTGATTGCTGTTCTCAGGGGGATGGGAAGCTCTTTGATTGCCAGAGCCCAAGCCTTGGGCAGTCGATTCCAACCTCCCTGCAACACCTTCCTCTGGGCCATCTTCCCGAAAGGAGAAAAGTTGAAGACAGATGCTCTCGCCCATCAGTTCTCTCCCTTCCGGCTCTGTCATACCACCCAGGAGGAGAATGCAGTACTCAAATATCAAAGGAGTTAAATTTTTCCAAGAATGATGTCAACTTTGGAAGAAGGCATAGGCAGGAACGATTCCACAGGGAGCTACGGGGGTCTTGGATGCTAAGGACCGAAGCCCTCAGCAGAAAATGACTGATGACCCTCTGTTAGATATGGTTCTACTGAGGCTTGGCATGGTGGTGGGGGGGAGACTCGCAGGTGCATATGTATATGTGGGGAAATGGGACCAAATGATGCCGTAAAAGTATAGAGCCATAAAACAGGCTCATCTTTTGCTCTGAAAGCAGGTTTTCTTTCTCTCTTATTCAGAATTTGTTCCTGTCAAGATTTTTTTTTTTCATTTCTTAAATAGGCTATTTTTTAGAGAAGTTTTAGGGTCACAACAAAATTGTGAAGTACATTGATTTCTCCATATACCCCTTACCACCACATATATACAGCCTTTCTCCCTATCAGTATCCTCTACCAGAGTGGCATATTTGTTATGATTGGTTATTTGGCAATGTCCGAAGCTGGAGTGAGGTAGCACCTTATCATAACCACTGACTATCAGGAGAAATTTGAGACAAAAGCAACAGCTTCTCAGGTCTGAGTTTATAAGCTCTGTGTTCATGAGGCCAAATAATTTTAGCCTGTGAGTCTGTTTGGGTGTTATACCAATGACAATAATTATTGAAACTGTAAATGGACATTAGGATAGTTGGAATGGTATGTTTATATTTCCCCCTCACACACACACACACACACACACACACACACACACACACACACACACACACACCTTATTGTATGTTTAGTAAATACTTGCCTGATTGGATTTAAGCAGTCTTCACCATTAGAGAGTCCCACAGCCTGAAAGCTTGGCACTATAACACAGGGACAGTGGCTAGGGACAGAGATATCACCCTTAGCTGTTTTCCACAAGAGTTCTGTCTTATCTCAAAAAAGAAAAAAAAAAATTAAGAGGTGGAACTGGAGGAACTAGGACATAGAAAAAAATATGTTTTTAAGGAAATTTGATATCTTTAAGAAATCATCAAGATTGTCAACATGAAGAAAAAAAAAGAACTTGGTTAGACTTCCTATCTCACACTTTGTGTTTATTCTTATTACTTTGTAAATTTCACACTGTCATTAATGGGGATCACTCGACTGCTTTCAAAGCGGGTAGAGTGGGGGGTGAGGGTGGGTGGAGGAGGCATTCTCTGCCCCCACCGCCACCCCGGCTAAGCTCAGGGTGTGCTGGAGGGATCACTTTTTCAAATTACACATGCCCTGCTCACAAAGTCTGTGATAACATAAAACCTTTCCCATTGAGAAGCACTATGTATATTACCGTTGCCGGAAGCGTCAATGATGCAGAGAGAGAAAAAGACCTTTTGCTCAAAGAGAAGTGAGTGACATGGAAAAATTGGGAGCATTCCATGATAATTCGGAAGGAACATGATGTTGTTTATTGATTCAGTAAAAGTGCACAGAGGTATTTGTTTACGGCTATTATCCCACATTCTTTTTTTCTTACATAGAAATGCCACTTCCTCAATTGTCTCTCTCCTTCATTGGCACCGAGAGATAAGCACCATAATGACTGAGTTAAGACTGAATATTACGAAGGCTAGAGGAATAATTCTGAGGACTTTCAGTCTATTAACTATGTGAGGCTTCTTAATAGTTTGGCTTAAGGCAAAAATGATTTTACTCTAGTTTCATCCTCGTTGAGTCAATAATTAACCGAGTTTGATTAAAACTGAATTTTACTAAGTATAAAAGCTATCTGGGCCTTTCTCCTTTCGTGTGAAAAATGGCGAGAGTCCTTGTCTCTGAATAGTTCAAGGTGTCCGGTCCAGGGCTGGAAGCAACAAGCTGGAAGCAACAAGCAAGATACTCTTTTCCATCTGGACTTGCTCCTGATGGACGGGTGGCATACACAGTGCAGTCTTTCTGGAGGGCATCGGTCCATAGGAGAAGCCATGGCTATCTGCCAGCCCCTTCGTAATTGTCTCTCTCTTTTTTTTTCCCTTTCGGCCCCTATTCTTTTTACCTTCATTAACCTTTATAAATGGCCAGGTGGGGCTCATGGGGATTTCCTGTCCTTTGGTGACCTGACCGGCAGAGACTGCAGGTCACTATAGCAGCTGACTTTGGGTCCATGATGCTGGGTTACAGAAGGGCTCCCTGCATCGTGGCTCAGGGCTCCTTCCCAGCTCCTATCAGAGCTCGACTTGCACCGTGTGTGCAGACACAAAATAATCCTTGGAACGATGCCTGTCTGTTGTACAAGTAACTGTGCGTGTGGCTTTCTCTCCCACCATGCCCAGTCTATTCAAGAGTTAGGATGGTGCCCGCTCTCTCTCTCTCTCTCTCTCTCTCTCTCTCTCTCTCTCTCTCTATCTATCTATCTATCGATCTATCTATCTATCTATCTATCTATCTATCTATCTATCGCTCCAGTATCCAGCACAGGACTTGATACCAGCACATGTAAACTACATCCATGGAATGAAATTGTGAAAAATATATAAGGTCAAGGCAATGTAGGTCGCCTTGTCTCTGGATGTTGAGAACTTGAATTTCATGCCATGGGTACCCTCCTTTGCATTCCATCTTTATGTGCTATAAATAGACATTCCTCTGTGGGCTACCTGGAATTAAGTAGTACCAAATGCTCCTTACCATTTTGAGGCCTGACGGCTTTGAGTCTTTTACACAGTGAGGACGGGGCATTTAAATGTATAGACGCAAATCTGCGTCACCGGTCTACAATGTGTTAAAAAGGAGGTAAGCGGGGCAGATGGAGAGGAAGTAGGTTGATACCTGGTTTTTGCATGGTGGAGAAAGAGAAACAAGACAAAACAAAGAAACAGAAAAGCGGGCAAGACTAGCTTTAAAAGGAAGTTAAGGGCTTCAGTGTGTGATGCCAGTGAACTGAACCAAGTGTAGCTTTTCAGTGGCGAATTGTGCCTGCCCAGGTATGCTATGACTTATAGGCAGCGCAATACTAATTGTTGGTGTGCAGCGGGGAAAAGATAGGCCTTTCAAAAAAATGTGTGGATTCCTTGGCATTTACTTTGGGTGTTCAGTCTTAATTCCAGTTGCCAAGATTAAATTGAATTGTCCCCACGGCTGTTCCCTTTTACTCTGTACAACAAGTAGCCAACATTTTTGTACTTTACTCTCCCTCCCTCTTTTCCTTTTTTCATTCCTTCCTTTCCCCCTTCATCTCTCTTTAAAAAAAAACAAAAACAAAAACAAAACCCCACGAAAACACTGCACACTGCCTCCCTAAGTTGACCGTGGTAGCATTTCACTACCGTTGAGCAAACCATGGCAAGATGTGCCAGCCGCATGCTGTTGGAACACCTGGCGGAGACACCTGAGCGTTTTTGTATGACTGGGGGTGGGTAGACAACTCGTTACAATTTACAGAATGGGGGCGCTCAGCTTGGGCGTCATCTTGAGTATTTCCGAGCAGCCTTCCAGCTGGACTCGCTTTTCGGGAACACATGTATGTTTGTGCTGGAAGCCCCAGTAATATCATTTAATCCAAAAGCTTTTTTCTGTGATGAATTATTCAGGCAATGTTTTCCAAAATTGTCATTGATCAGTACAGACCCAGAGAGAGCAACATCCAGCAAGGCCTGTACCGGGCCTGTGAAGGAGTCGATATTTTCTGGCTCAGGGAAGTTCCAAAAGAAAGAATTCAAAGCCAGTGTGTTTCTTCCTCTGGGCAGCAAGTCAGGCAGGTACCACAAGCAAGTTTACTGATGTTTAGCTTGGATTAAAACCCAGCCAGGGAAATGTGCACAGCCGTGCTGGGGTGGAGGGGCAGGGTGGGGGCGGGGCTTTTGTCTTTAGGCATCCAGCAGTGAGGAGTGCTGGGGAGGACGAGGGTCAGCTGGGAGCCTGCAGGTCTCAGTTAATGCCCAGAAAATTCTGACCTCTGAACACAGACACCCTCCCCGCGACATGCACTTTTTTTCTTGGAACAATGCCTGTCTGTTGTAAAAAAGCAGACAAGTTGGTCCAGATATGTTTGTTTATGCAAACGTTTTGGCATTGTTTGTGAAAACTGCCCTCTGGAGACTCCAAGATGACCACGCCCCGCCTGTTGCCACTGCACATAGGCATCTGTGGGGTTTTAGACACGTACAGAGGAGAATGGGAAGAAATAGAAAGCAGAGACTTCCTGCAAAATAGAATGTAGGCTACCATTTCACCCTGCTTTTCCTTCTAATTGTACTCTGGCCTTTTTGTTGGCTTGTTCCCAAACAGTGGTCCTCAGCTTGGTCTGTGCGTTAGAATCACTTGGGAAATCCTTTAAAAATAGTGATACCCCAGGCTAATTGAATCCCGATCTCTGGTGAGGGAGGATTTTTTTTTGGGGGGTGGGGAGGGTTGGAAAGGGGGGGAGTGGCAGTGACAGCTGAAAACCCCTGTAATCCAAAGTGCCCCATCATCAGATTTCAGGATCTGGGAGAAGAGATACTTCCTTCCGGAATTTATATAGAAGGTTTCTGGGAGTGTGGAGCTGGGTCAGATGCCCTTTGCAAAAAGTGAGCTAGGATTCCAGCGTGACCCAGGCTGTTTGTGTGCTTCTGTGGGGCTGGGCCGTCTCTCTCTTCTTCCTCCCGTTCTTCCTTCACCCAAGGACAGGCACTTTTCCGTCCATTGGAACTTTGCAGGATCTGCCTGTCATTAACCCTCCAATAGCCTTAAAAACCAACCAAACAAACAAACAAAAAAGCTGTATTGACATATCATGTACCAACCATAGAATTCATACATTTAAAGCGTATAGTTCAGTGGTTTTTAGTACATTCCCAGAGTTGTGTCTCCATCACCAAAATCAATTTTAGAACGTTTTTGTTAGCCTAAGAAGATACTCCTTAGGCTGTACCCCTTAGCTATCACCCCAGTTCCCCCCGACTCCCAGCCCTAGGCAGCCAGTAATATGCTCTCTGTCTCTATGGATTTACCTATTCTAGACAGTTCATATACATGGAAGTATGCAATATGTAGTCTTTTGTCTTCTTTCACTTAGCATAATGTTTTCACAGTTCATCTCCGTTGTAGCGTATATCAGTACTTCATTTCTTGTCATGAATGAATAATATCCCATTGCATGCATACACAGTATTTTATTTATCTGTTAATCAGTTGATGGGCATTTGGATTGTTTCCACTTTCTGGCCATTATGACTAACACTGCGATGAACATCCATGTATAAGTTTTCGTGTGGATTATATTTTCATTCCGTTGTCCCTTTATGGCATGTCTTGGCACTATCATCTGTGTCATCGGGGATGTCATTTTTAGCAAGGCAGACAGCTCTGGAACTGGAGCAGTGCACTTGGGTTACTGCCTCACCCTGTACCTGCTATGTGTCCTTGAACTATTAGGGCTTGACTTATTATTCTCAGGTGAAGAGGGAATGCAATGGCACCTCCTGTTCTGGGTCCCCTGCTTCTAGAGATAGCAAGAGGTCCAATAAGCTTTCTGAGAAAGGAAGCATTTCTTGATTACTACAAGGTGTCAGTATTGTTTGTATGATTGATGAGTCCACATTTCAGACGTTCCCATTTAATGTATTTGAGCCTTCTAACAACAGCGCCTCTCATGTGTTGCTGACTGTTTTTGAGATTTATGAGGCCTAACTCACAAGCGATGGGTTTCTGGATTAAGGGAATCTGAGAATCACTATTCGTGTCTGACCCGTGGAAATTCCCTTTAAGCTGCTTATCCTAGAGCCGTGCTGAGAGCATGATGGGAAGATGGAGTCTTCCATCCCCTGGTAAATAAAATCTGGAATCGGCTCTCATTCCACTTTTAACTGAAGTGACAAGAAACTAACAGACCTGTAGGTCCACCTGTAAATATCTGATGATGGTTCCACTTTTGTAAATTTAGCTTAAAAAATACATGTGCTGCAATTCTTTCTCCTCACCCCACCCCACCCAATTTTCAGTGTGGAATTAAAATATAATCCCTATTGTAAAAAAAAAAAAATTGAAAAGGTGGTTTAGATAGATTAAATGTACCTCTAATTTTACTAACAGCAAAGTGATCCTACTTTCCATCTAAAGCACCATCGATGCACTGTACTTTCTGTATTTGCAGCTGTAAAACTTAGAGAAAATTTCCACCTCATTCAAAAGTGGGCTTCCCTTCAATTCACAAGGTGCAGAAACCCTTACAATATGTTCATGTATATTTTGACCACCAGGGGGCATTGTGGTTTGACTGTCCATTTCAACAGCCTGCATTCTATCTGCTTACCCAGAAAATAGAAGGCCTGGGCGTATTTCTGATTCCTTCCAAGAAGGACTCATATCTGGAAGAGAACAGATGTCGATTCTTTTTCCTCACCAGCAAACAGTAGTGTTGTCAAATTTGCTAAACTTAGCCCGGTGGAGATTAACATGCAATATATAATATGCATGTGCCTAGCTGTACAATAAATAGTAAATCACATTTTTTATGCTTTCTCTGAACTTGGAAGCTGAAAGTTATTATTTTTTTTTATTTCCTGGGTGTGATGAAATAAATAACATTCAAATACATTTTAAAGATGTCAGTCAGAAAAAAAAAAGTGCTTGGCAACTGTGTTTGATAGATTTCTTTTATGATTAATTCTCCTATTAAGTTTTAATGACTTTAAAGATATAAAGCTAGAAACCACAAAAATAGGCATGGTTAATAAATAACTGAAATACCAGGTGTACAGAAATGCATCCGTGGAAAAATGGAATCATATATTCTCTAGGATATATCAGGAAAGAGCTCTTTGGCAAACCTAGAGAGTCAGGTATCTCCAAAGAGGGGAAAAGTGTAAAAACAGTGACCTAAAGAAGGTTGTTTTTGTCTAAAGAAGGTTGGTTTTGTTCTAAAGACGATCCCTATGAGAATCGTACTCTTAGGATTCACATATGTAAATCAAATTATTTTACGAACCAGTATTTATCAGCAAGGTGTTTGTTCTCTTGGAGTGCATTCCTCCGTGTCAGGTTTTAAAGAATCTCCGTACACATTTTCAAGTATGTCTTACTGTTTCTGCTGAAAGTTCCCTCTCTGGGTTCATAGGACATGGAAAGCTCACTGCTGCTCTGTTGTGTTATAAATGCTCACAGGACTGGCCACTCCCCGAAGTGGGAATAGAGGTGACACTGTTTTAGTAATGCCATCTTTTTTTTTTTCCCCCTTCTGTACTCAGAATTTACGAAATACACCCCAGTTCCTCCTCAAAATATCTCTGTGAGTCGGGGAGGTTCGAATACTTAATGCCAGTTTCCAAACAGCAAAAGTGAGTCTCACTGGGGTCTTGCAGGCTTGTCCTGGTCCCGTGAAACCAGCCCCTCAGAGAGCCTGCCTCTTCGTGCTTTGGGCCCTCTGCGGTCGGCACAGCTGCACTGTTTTCTTTCTAGAACCTCTCAACTGGAGTTCTTAGGCTGCGCAGTTCAGAAACCAAACACACATTAATTAATATGAATAATGGCTGGGAAGTGTTGCAGGCCCCCAGAAGAAGAATGTATGAGTGCATAAGTTTTTGTATGTGCTTATGTACAAGGTTTTTGTGCCCAAAAGGAGATACATGGTATATTTTTACACAATTCCTTCTCTCCACTGAGGACTTATTATTCTTGAATTTTTCTGAGCCCCAAAGCACAATAGGTGCCGTGTGGAACCTTCACACCAGGCAAGCCCCACCCCCACCCCCTTCAGAACTTCAAATCTAAAGATCTTTTAAATACACAGAACTTAGTTTTGAAAAGCATTTGGCCCATTCCAAATGAATACTGATTCCCAGCCCCTTAAAATACTTGGAATAAGAAAACAGGGAATATTGTTCTTTTCTGTTTATATTATTTCATACTGAGTTAACACCCTTGCCAAGAGTCCGAGGCGGCTTCTGGCTTGACAATGCCTTATTTAACTAGCCTAGTTTTTAGAATAAAGTCGGGGTCACTCCTGAGCTGGAAGAGACCAAAGCAAATAAAGTGAATCCGTTTCCCCGTGAAAATCATTTTACTGTTTTTTAAGGGTGAGGACGTAGATTTGGCCTGGGCAGCTAGAAGGCCTGGTCCAACGCTGGATACCCAGGTCCTCCTGGGCTTCAGAGAATTGGAATGCTGGGCTACAAAGCTCAGTGACCCGCCTCTTGGGGCCAAGCAACCTCACCAGAAAATAAAGCTTTCTGGCTTGCTCCAAACTTGGGAAGTTGCTGGGAAGTCTGCTTAGCAAACCCCTCATTCCCAGTCCTGGCTATATCTCTGCGCTCTCCCTAGCACACGGAGCACGTAGGCTTGAGGCTGGAAGAAACCCCAAGCATTTGGCCAGGAACAGGAGACCAGTTCCAGCTGGCCCAAGCGCTGTGCTTTAAAAATTACCCAGATGAACTGATTTTGTATAGGGAGTGGGTGGAGAGGACTTCAGGGCCGTGGAGGAAGATTCGGCCTTCTCTCCCTAATCATGAGCAATGTGATTTGGAGAGAGAATCGGGAGGTTGACTTGGCAGCCCACATTTCCTTGGCTGAGCGCCAGAGGAGAGAAATGATCCAGAGGGGAGGCATGCCATGTCCGGTCAGCCCCTCTCAGCCCCCCCTCTACTACCGGGCCTTTTGCTGGGTGTCCGATTGGTCGGTGCCCAAAAGATAGTCCCTTGGCCAAACGGGCTGCCTGAAGAGGGAGGCCACTGGCTTCAAGTTTGCAGCGAGTGGCTTCTGTGGACGTGAAAAGAGTACATCAGAGATAGGAGGCGCCGTTCCACCCAGAGCTTGGCCTCCCCGCTCTCCCCGTGGACACGGGGCTCTTGGCCCCATGCCCACATGTGCACTTGGCACACGCTGAACTCTGTATCGCTTTTGCCTCAGAAATGAATCTGGTCAGTGACTTAGCCACTCTATAAATTGAAGAGCATAACATTTTATGCTAACCTAAGAAAGAGAAGGAAAAAAAACAAAGGGCAGAGAGCCTGAGCGTTCTCGTGCTCGACTCCCGCCACCTCCAGAAGACGTAGCAGGGATCTCCAACAGCATGTCCATCCACCCACATGTTTATGGGCAAGTGAGAGACCGTGTGTCCCTTTCCCGTACCTACCACCCGCCTGGGAACGGCGATGCCACGTTGGCTGGGAGGCAAGAACCAACGAGTGGAGGCCCTTGGGGAGGTTCTGCATTCACGGCCTCGACTTACCCAGTCCCCGCTTTACGCTGAGCCCCAGTCCACTCAGGCCCAGGTGCCATCTGATCTGTGCTGCCGCTGTAAACACTGGAGGAGCGAGATTTTTCCAGCGAGGGCAACATTATCTTGAGTTAAAGTCTTAGACGTTGACAGCGCTCTTATAGTCAGCCAACAGAGAGCAGAGGAGGGAAAGAGTCAGAACCAGGAGTGTCTGAAGAAGAGGGACTAGGAAGAATTTCTGTGTGCCGACTCGTTTTTAAAGACAAGATTAACAGTCCCTTCTAATTTTTTTTTTTCTAGCCAAGCACGCTAGATTAGATTTCACATTTGAAATGTAAATTGTGCCCAGGCAGCATCGATGTTTATTTGAAGCCACTGACCCTCTGGGATAAAAATAAAAATAAAAGGAAACAAACAAACTGTGTTACTGACAAGTGATAGGATATTCTGTTTTATATCTCACAGATATTTTACAGTTCTGGCATTTCTAGGGACCACTTTGGAATACTTGCAGTCCGGCTTGTCCATAAAAAGCTGTCTATGTTTTTATGTTTTGAAAATACATGCAGAGAAGCCCACAGCATGTCATATTAGGTATCTTATCCTTGAGGAAACAGAGCATAGCATCAGTGTCACCCACCCCGACACCCTTTGAGAAATATCTTGGTGCTGCCTCCAGCCAAATCAGCATTGCACTTCTTGATATATGCAGTCCACTGCCTGGGACATGTTTGAATTATAATTCTGTAGGCGGGGGACACCGCCGGGCTGTCCCATGTCGAGGCTGCTGCCTGCTGCCTAGGGAGCACAGCTGCCTTCAGTGCGGTTCCCAGCATCCCACCTCACGTAATAAGACGTAGAGGAGCCTTTGAATTCTTACCTGTTTAGACAAAATGGCACAGCCCTCTAACTGCAGGACACTGCTCATTGCTCTGCAGAGCAGGGTTGGTTTCCCTTGCCTTGACATCAGGGTGTCGGTATGTTTTCTAGACTCACCTCTACCCCTATTCTGGTTGTTATGTCTCCAGTCCGTGTTTTGCCTCAGAAACAGTAAGATTCAGAGTATAACAACGTTGCTCCTCTCTCAGAAGTAACTGAAAGCTGACCGTGCCCTCTGTGTCAGAAGGCGGTAGAGAGCTGAGCACAGATGCAGAAAGGGAGTGGACATGTGCAGGCCTCCCTTCACAGGGCTGGTCCCCTGCTGCAGTTCCCTCAGTCAGAAGGGGCAAATACTCTTCCCTCCATCTCCTTTGTCTTTGTCAAGCCTACCAGCTCTTTTCAGGAATGCAGATATTTAATTATCTGCTGCTGTTAGATTTCAATCGTGAACCTCCCAGCTGTGTTCAAAAGTATCTCCCTCTCTAGGAAAATGAGGGGATTTTGCCAGCAGAGTCTATTAGAGGGTGTGTGTGTGTGTGTGTGTGTATGGCCATCGGCCCCATTTCCACTGTGCAGTGAAGCCCTCCCCTCAGGTCCACCTGGCACTCAGCAGGGTGCTGGAGCCAGCAGAAATGCTGTGACCCACTTGTTAAACACAGATAACTATTAAAACGTAAATTACATAAACTTACAGTTAAGTAAATTATATTCAAAGTCATTAAATACTCAGTGTTTCCTAGTCATTTCACTACTCCTGACTATTAGTATCTATGCTTTTGAGGTTTATCTAGATCCGTTCTACCTGTATGGTGGAAATACTTTGGAATGGCTGGTGGCCGCCCCTCTCCCCTCCAGCCCTGCATTCAGTGACATCACGTTGGTAGCTTGAAAGCAGCTGCAGTGGGAGCATTTACACCCCAGGAACAGACCCAACCTACAAATCAAGACTTGTTTATATTGTCTTGCCTTAAGAAAGTAACTACAATGTTAATAATGCAGATTAACTTTAAGAATGTCATGTCTGTAGTCATTACATTATGAATATTATTATTATTATTTTTTAAAGATTTTTATTGGGGAATTGGGATGGGAACAGTGCTGGGGAATTGGGGGAAGGGGAACAGACAAGTTGATGTCGTTTTGTTCTTCAGTCTAGTTGTGGAGGATGTTGCTCCACCGGCCCAAGTTGGCACCATCATTGCGCTCATTGCGCTCTTCCCAGGCGAGGCAGATCAGTCGTCGGCTTCTGGACGGCTGCTCACTGAGGCTGCTGGCCTCTCACGCTGGCTGCTGGCTACATACGGTAGCCCATGGCAACCCACTGCAGCAGGGGCTGCAGCCTATGCTGTCACCAGCAACTCACGGCAGCCCAGCTCCAGGTTGAGCTGTTGTTCAGCATCTTAGCTGTAGAGGGCAGTGTCACTGGCCCTCATATGTGGGATCCGAACCAGGGCCCTCTGGCATCCCAAGCCAGTTCTTAATCATCGTGCCACTCGGCTGGCCCATGAATATTATTTTTAAAATGAGGAAATATTCCTTTAGCATATGAAAAAAAAACAAAAAACTTTTTTGTTTTTTTAGCTGAGCCATCCTGCCACCTATTGGCAGCTTAGCGGCAGCTCAGCTCGGGCTGGACTTGAACCGCTGTTGCTCAGAGCTCAAACCTTTGAGTGAGCTCTTAACCAATTGAGCCACTCTGCCGGCCCAAAAAACAACAACTTTTATCCAATTCAGCAGAAAAGCCGCTTATGCCATTGAAGCATGAGTGAAGATCCAAAATATGTCTATCTTGATTGTTTCACTTTTGTCTGGCTGGTTGCCTTAGAATCACCCAATATTTATATCGGACATCACTCGTTCATCAACTGCATCATGGCTGTGGATATGAGTTCGGCAGAAATCAATGGAAACATTGGGGGAGAATCCATAGGCTCTGGAATTTATAATAAAGGGTATTGCATATTTTTACTTGTAAATTGTATGCTGACATCTTTTAGATCAGTAAAGTTTGTGATGATCGTAGGTATGTATGTTTATAGGCATGCATTCATTTTTGGAGAGCCAGAGTTAAACATTTACCAGAATACTGGATTCAGTGCAGTCAGCTGCTCCCTTGTGAGAGTGCTTGAGGACTCATTGACCTGGCATGCGCTCAGGTGCCTGCTCCAGTGCCTGGCATAAAGCCACAGCAATGGCAGTGGTGATAGGCATCGTTTCCATCCCTTATTACCATCAGAGGGAGCAAGATGACAGGTGGCAGCACAACGCCTCCAGGAGCAAACTCCCCGAGCACGATGGGCTGCTCAGTGAGCTGGTTAAAACGGCATGTCTCTAGTCCCAGGATGTTAATTTTCAGAGAGCAGAAATCTTTTATGGCTAGCAAATTGTAGGTCTTCCCTTTCTTTCGATATTTACAGCCCTTCCAACAGCCTGCACAAAAATCAGGAAGTGGCTGGGGAAAGCCATCATTACCGTAAAGGCTGCTGGTGACCTCCCACCTCTCCTCCAACACACACACTGTCTCCAAATATAATCAGGGGCCACTTATGTCCCCTTAAATCAAGCCTTTTAGCAGAGTTTACAGGGATGCTTCCACCCTGACACCGTGATCTTTCTATTGGGTCGTCGGAGAAGTCATGACGCAGTTTTACAATGAAAAACATGGAAAAAAATACGTCATGACTTTTCCGATGACCCAATAGAAGACCTGAATTTTTTTCAGAGCTCTGAAATGATGTGCACCAGAAATATCCACCTGAAAACAAAAAGGGGACAAGATGACACCTTGCTGTCCTGTGAAAAAGGATCCAGGGACCTTGCAGAGCTCTAAGACGTTGCAGACCCTTCTGTTCGATCGTCAGGAAAGTCATGACATATTTCTCTGTTTTTCAATGCAAAAATGCGGCATAACTATCCCCATGACCCAATAATTTGAAGGTCGTTTGTACTTCTGAGAGCCAGGCATTCTATCTTTCAAGCCTGTTGCCTAAGAAATGCCCAGGCCCATTGAACGAAATGGTTTCAGAGCGATTACAGTACCTCCCTGCTTGCATACCCTCATATATTTCTTGTTATTCTAGTTGAGTACTGCATTCAGACAGAGGTTGCCAATAAAGTTTATTGTAGGAGCAAAGTGTCAATATCTGTAGTACCCCCCGCCTTGGGTGCTTGTAATTAAAATGCCACAGATAGTCTAGGAGAGGCATGAAAATTTGATGGCAAATTGATTTCAGGTTCATCTTGAAATTTGTCCTCCGCTGGACTCGATACTCCTGGCAGACGTGGGATGGCTTTTGTCAGGAGGGTCTGCTAGGATGAGACAGAGGTGTCTTGATCTGAATATTAAATACAGCTCGCTGTTTATGACAGATTATTCGTTCCGTGATAAAACACACAGCTACTTCTCTTGACATACTCTTCTCCATTGCATGTGCAAGATAGGATTACATAGATTCACTTTACCTAGGAAAATAAGTTGTATAAAACTTGCTGGGCATAAGAAATAAACAGTTTTAGAAACGCGGGCTTCAAACACACGGTACCCTATTCAATATTCTAAACTTAGAAATGCTACTTGCATCTAATTTCAGAAAGCTGGAAAAATAATGGTAATCCAGATAGTGCAATCAAGTACCCCTGCCTTACAGTGTTTCCTCAAAATAGTGCATCCGAAAAGGGAAAAAAAGCCATATAAGAGAAAAACCCTGCAATGTTTAATATTATAAATTGCTGGTTCCTGTAAACTTGAATTTATGCACCACATTATGAAAGCTATTATCCTTATGTATTGTTCAAGCAGAAATGCACTCTGATAACATAATTTTAAAAGTATATTTGTTTTCAGGATGCAATTTGAAAAACTTTTGAGGGAAAAATAATGTTGAATTTTGAGTGTTTTTAATTTAAAAAAATGTGTTGTTCAGTTGAGTTAAACGTGTTCAAAAAAACACATTTTATAACCCGAAGGTATCCATTTGGCAATTAAGTGTATTTACTTTAGAAGTCAATGTATAGGAGCCGGCTGAGTGGCTCAGTTGGTTAAGAGCTTGCTCAAGAGTGTGAGCTCTGAGCAACATTGGTTCAAGTCCTGGCCTGAGCTGAGCAGCCGCTGAGCTACCAACATAGTGGCAGGATGGCTCAGCTAAAAAAAAAAAAAAAGAAAGAAAAAGAAAAAAGGTCAATGTATAATTACAAACAAAATTTATAAGCGCAATACTCGGAGTGCCTTCAGTGATTCATAGAGCAAATAAGAATTGAGTCCCTATAATGGGCAAAGCAAAACTGGATGAGAAGAGATATGAAGGTGGGACTTCAACGAGACCCACATCCCACACTGTCATGTCATTATATGTAAGTGGTGTAGACTTAATTAAAAAAAAAAATGCTTGAACTAGTGATGCCAAAACCTGCCTGACTGGCTTGAAAATAAGTGAAGGCTATAGTCTCATTGCTTTTGAAATGAAATTTAAGAATTAAATCAGAAGCAATTCCCTCCACTCCTGAATGTGACTGTCTGTGTGGAATCACTTACAGGAAGGATCGCCATCTTCTTGCTCAGCGGTACATCCCAGGCGGTCACAGGTACCGAGGCCCTTCTGCGAAAAGAGCCCAGCATATGCTTGCAGGTCATCAAAATCGCTCCTTTGCACATGCGGGAGATATTTATGGATCTTTTATTAGGACAGTTTTTATGGCCCAAGATTAAAAGTTAAAAGTTAAATAGTAAAAGTAATGAAGATGTGCCTTTGGAGGATCCAACCGGTTTGTTTTCATTCCTTCCGTTTGTCATGGCCCATTGGTTTTTGATGATAGCATTAAAAAAAAAAATGATGCCTGGAATCATTTTTGGAAGGAGACAGTGTACGAATTAACAAATTAATAGAATAATGTATGCTCCAAAGATGCTAATTTATATCATCTATTTAAGAGGAGCCTCTTCTGATGTGGAATGAATTGAACATTCTCAAGAAACAGTGGGCATCGTTTGATAAAAGGTTTAATTATTTGTTCAGAGCAAATAGATGTTGAGCTAGCGCATCCCAGCGCTGGTGGGAATGTTTATGAGAGAAACAGTCAGTAGGAAATGGAACTTTTTGAGGCTCATCGAAGAGTTCGTTTTAAGATTTTCACGTATCTTATTGTAAGGTTGTTCTTGTTGGGCAGGGACCTTGGATTTAAATTCAAAATGAAGCTTCACTTTATGGTGAATCAGTGGTCCAGTGGAGGAAGAAAAATAGTAGCCTGGCCTCGAATATGGGTAATCTGTGAATTCCACTGGTACGATAGATGCACAGAAGAGGTGAAAGAAAAAGGATTCTGAGGCCAAAGTGATTTCAGAAACGCAGTACTTATCAGAGCCTTTTATATGCAAATGCCTCTTGTACCGCTCTAAGAAGGGGAAAGAATAATAGTGTTTTCCAAAATTAAATCATGATCACTTATCACTCACCCTCACCCTTTTTTATTTTATATTTTATGGGACCACATTACATGGAAAACCCAGGGGACAGATAGTTTTCCAAACCCAGGTACCACTTATCCTCCACTTTTTTCCCCCTTTTGTCATTTTGTGGGACCAGACTTCTTTGGAGCACCCATTGGGAAACTTTCTTTACTCACAGGAGTCTGTTACCGGTTCTGATTCACACAACATTATGAAGATTCATTATATGACCAATTTTTCTCCAAATAATATCTTTTTAAAAAACAATTTTAATGATGTGACAAAAAAGCATCCATCCCATAATATTGCTAAAGTGTTTGTTAAGACTTATTTTTCTGCATACAGAGCCCTCAAATAACAGTCAAAAAGTTAGAGTGACTTTCAGAAACAGCAAGATAGTCTATATTGCAGGGTATTCTGAAAAGAGCCAATTTCAGTATCTTTATTACTACACTTGGTTTGACTTCCTTCTTTAGTAATTAGATAATTATGTATAATTAGCACATTAATTATGTGCAACAGCTGCCGTGGAGTGTGTGTGTACAATTGCTTGGAAATAGCTTGTGAGTTCACTATTAGACCCGTGAAGTGTTTCTCCTTGGCCTGTTTTCACTATTTTCTTTCCATGTATGGAAGTGAAGAGCAATGCAGTGAACTAAAAAGCAACAAAGTTGGTACTATCCCAGCCTCCTCCTGGCCACTCTGGTTAATTTAGAAAGAGCATCATCAGCTCCCTCCCAGGCATCAGCGCTGATATCACCATCCTTGTCAGATGCCACACACACCAGGTTACTGCCTGCCCCAGGGCCAGATAGCCAGGGTTTTCTGATGCATTTGAGAAATGTGTTTAATGTTGGCGAAGAAAGAGTTGTTACGTATTATTAAGTGGAATGAGTAGTTTAAAAAACAGCATGTGCAGGATGATTTCCTTGTTATATAAACATATAGGCATAGAAAATGGATTTACCTAAGTAATATTGCTATAAGTTAGCTGCCTGCCTGCCTCCCTTTTCTCAACAAATGATGAGGTATCGATTATGTGCCACTCACTGTGCTGGTGCTCGGAATATAGCATATCACAAGGTGACCATAGTCTGTCTTTGGGGAATCATAGGCAATGTTGTCATTAAAAAAAATTTTTTTTCTATAATTGAGCTTTTTCTGAAATGAATTTGTCACTTTTATAATCAGAAAGAAAGCCCACAAAGCATGTGTCGAAGTTTCAGGTATTATGTCATTATAAGCATAAGGCTAGGCACATGGTAGAGGCTGAATAAACACTGAGTTACATGGAATATATTCGCATTGGAAAGCAACACTGAGATAAAACCCCAGCTCTTTTTATTTTTATTATTATTTTTTAAAGATTTGTTTGGCCCGGTGATCATTTCTTTTTCCTGGAAATCCCCTCAGACAGGGATGGCCCCACATCACCTGTGGACTTCCTGGGAAGACCACTGATGGCACCACGTGGGGCCCACATACCCACATCTGAGTGGAGCCGCAGCGTCTAGGTGAGATGGGAGACTTCTTCAGCTCTGCGGCTGCGTCCTGGTGTCTCCCAGTCTCCCCTGCTCAGCGCCCTCCTGCACCTGCCTTCACACCTGCCAGGCTCCACACTGCACAGAGCCTGCATGCTCAGCGCTTCAGCAACAGTTTCCTCTGTAAAGGTGGCTTTGCAGAGGGCAGAGAGTTCCTCTTCCAAATAAGTCAGCACATTCACTTTAGGAAAAAACAAGGAGAGAAAAGAATAAAGCTCTCCAATCTTGGCATCCTGGCAAAGTAGAAAGACTCCTGATGGTGAACCATCTTTGGCCAGCAGGAAGTTTTTGCTTTGTTAGCTCGCTTGCCCGCGCTCTCTCTCTCTCCCTCTCTCCCTCTCTCTCCCTCCCTCTCTCTCTCTCTCTCTCTCTCTCTCTCTCTCTCTCTCTCTCT
>NW_017731452.1:422836-461824 GCF_001890085.2 Hipposideros armiger | reverse complement strand
TCTCTCCCTCTCTCCCTTCCTCCCTCTGCCTTCTTCTCTCCCTCCCCTTTGGTCTCCTGTATTTCTCATTTTCCTCCACCCCCTTTTATTAAAATTTTCTGGCAAATTAAATGGTAGCATGTGCTCACCACAGTCAGTGAAACCACTGTGCAGAGGAATAGCAAGAAACAAAGTTCCTGACATCCCCCTTTCTTTCTGCATTCCCCCAGCCGTTCCCTCTGTCCAGTGACCACAGCGGACAGCCTGCCAGGAGCCCTTCAAACCTTTCTCCAAGCTCTGCCCTCCATAGAGGGACACCTATGGCAAATACAGGGAGGGGTTTCTGTTTGCTTTTACGAGAACCCTGCCCTGTGTGTGCACTGTGCGCTGCTCCTCGCCTGCTTATCTCCCTGACCAATGCATCGTGGCTGTCTCTCCAGGTCAACAGATAAAAGAGCTAACTCATGTCTCCTAATAGCTGCATAATATTCCGTAGTATGGATAGTCTGTGATTTATTGCAGTTGGACTTCTATCCATTTTAAGTTCTCATGTTCAGAGCTTTATGAACATTCGGAAGCATTTTAGAAAATTGACATCATTTCTGTAAATGTATGGACTCAAAATTCCCTCCAGAATATCTGGGTATTTAGAATGCCCTGTTTGCTTCACTTGTTTGTACACTCTTGTTCCCCAGACATTATTTTCCATTTTGCATATATGCCATCTCCACATATTCCTCTGAGCCCTCCCTGCATGCCTGTAGACCATATGTGCGTGTGTGTGTATTATATATACATATATATATGTGCGTGCGTGCGTGTGTGTGTGTGTGTATATATATATATATATATATATATATATATATATATATATATATATGTAAATAAATACAGGCAAAAGTCCAGCCGAAAGAATACTTATTTAGCATAATTTAAACATGAGGGTTTTCTCATGCTACTTCCATTTAAATAATTCAAACCTCCGTCACAAGGTGTCTGAATACTCCGGGAAGAGAGCTGTTAATGGACACATCATCGAGGCTGAAGACAAACTGTGTTATTCTGTCTGCAGCTGAGAAGTATAAGAAAAAGATCAAGATTAACATTGTCGTTATTGGTGTTAACGTTATCTGAGCTATCTGTTTGCTGCTTCCTGGAGGCAGGGGTCTGGTCCCTGAGCAATCATTTTTCCTCCTCTTTAGGAATGGTGAATTTAACGTGGTTTTAATTTTTAACGGCATTATTTGTTTGCTTTCTATAGTTTAAAAAATTTTATGGAAAAAAAAAGTCTTACATGTGTTTCTTATTTATGGAACCGGGGCAACCATCTTTTAAATATGAAGGAAATATCTCAGAATATTAAAACCTTGGACTGCATTTATAGCAGCATGAATGAGTTCTGAAATTGACATATCAAGGAACTTCTCATCTATAATGAAATTACCTTTTCCTCAAACAAAATATTTATCAGATGTAACTTCATACCCAAATTCCTTTTCTTGCTAAACCAGAAGCTGTGACACACACATGCGCGTGCGCGCGCACACACACACACATCTTTTTTCTTGTATTCTTGGTTTCCTACTGTATTTTAACATTTTAAGCATCCAGAGAAAAGTAATAGAGCAGTAGAAAATCACCAGAACTGAAATTATTTCCAGCTATGTTTAAATAGGAATGCCTTGTTCGACTCGTAGCGTATGTATTTATGGCTGTGTGATATCATTATGGCATCATAATGAATGTCTGCCGAATTATGTGGGATTCAATGGTGGATACAAATGGATTTGAATTCTGTAGCTGTCATGCTGTGGTCCGAGGAGGGCGGAAGCGGAAATATCCCCCTGCATTAACACATCTGTCGGCCGCCCTCAGCACTTTCTGTGAGTCTTGTCTGTTGGAAGTGTGAGGTTCCATTGAGTACCTGTCGGGACAGGTGTTAAAAGATGAACCCAGGTTCCGTTTCAGAGGGGTTTAACTTGGCTTTGGGGTTTGCTTTCCTCTGGATTAACAACAGTGTTGTACAAAGCCTTTCATTTTTGTTTTTCTTTTTCAGCATGCCTAACTTTAAATGAAGTGGCTAGGATGCCTTATTATGTAGTCTTCTTTATGGGTGAGTGAGCATATGTGTGCAGAGCACAGAGACAGAGGGAAAAGAGAAGGGATGGCCCTGAGTTTGTGTTCTGGTGCTTTCCTTACTAGCTCAATGCCCTTAAGTCAGGTGATGAAACACTTTGAACTGCAGTTTCCTCAAGTTGCATGGGGACAAATAATAATATGTGCTTGCCAATATTCTTGTAAGATTCCCATACACTGTGTACGTAAAAGATGGGAGCTTTTTGTGCTGTTTTCTGCTGTTGTTATTATCATTTGTGGTTTCTTTATATAAAACACACACAGTTCCCTTAGGAGTAATTTTTTTTTCAATTTTTACACAATGAAAACATCATTTTAGAATTGGCGGCATGTGTGTCTGAGCACCTCGCTTTCACTCATTTGAGAACTATTTACTGACAGCTGCCTGTGTACCAGGCACAGTGCTAGGCCCTGGGGAACCAGTAGCCTGGCAAGTCCCCACCCTCACAGAGGTCACATTCCAGAGGAGTGGATACAAGGCCCCTGGGCCGGGAGAAGGACTCTGGTGAAAAGTCAAGCCTGTCCCCGCCTTAAGAGAGGTCTTCATCTTGCCAGACAATCCTGCTTCCTGCGAGAGGTATGGCTTGAAGGCAGCAATTTCTCTGGTCATTGTGGTGAGGAGCGCATTTTGTCTGGTTCACTGTGCAGGAGATGACATTTCAGCCATGGCTTGGGGGTGTCGAGGTCCTCACAGACACTGGTTCATAGCTGTGCTCTCACAGTGCCAAGAAAGGCTTGTGCCATGTGGGGCATCTGGCGAAACTTGTTGGGTCCCTGTTTTCTGTGCTAGATTTCTCACCAGTTACCAAAATTAATTAGTCTGATTTGTGCTTAGCTTTTTCCCCCTAGTTTAATCTTATACAGGAGACAGATTACAGACAGGAATGCAGTCTTTGAAGCAGGGCTGATTGGCTTTACTTACTAGCTATGTGGACTTGGTGCCTCAGTGATCTCACCTGTATAATGGATTCTAATATCACTGGCCTCACCGAGGTGTTAAGATGCTTAGGTAAAGGCTGGATATAGTGAGAGCTACATGACTCTTTGTTTTTGCTCTTATTATTAGTAGTAAGTGCGTTCTTCTGATAACACTCATCTTTAGGACTGTCATTTTTATCGCATTTTGGCTTAATTTCACCCTCTCTCACTCACTTTATCCCCTCCCCCTATCAAACCCTTTCATATAAGGTAAAACATGCTAACAATTTAATATGTTTCCTTCTAAACTTTTTATGCATACACACACACACACACACACACACACACACACACCCTTACGTATGGATATGCGTGCAGATACACATGCAGATTTAGGGTTCTTGAAATGTTTTCTTTTTGGTAGTTCTGTTTGATAAAACATGGAGTCATCCTGTGCACACTCTCCCATGTGTCTCTCTTTTCTCATCTGGCCATAGCATAATATTCCATGATGTGGACATACCATGATTTAGGCAGCCTTTCCCCAAATTGAACACATCGAATGCATTCCTATAGCTTCTCCCCGCACTCCCACTCGGCCTCAAATAGTGATACCATCCGCATCTCCGTTTATATATCTAGACTGATGCTTTTATTTCTGTGGGATGGATTCCCAGGTGTGGGATTGCTGGGCCAGACTCTAAATTTTTAACATGAATTGTCATCAGTCTAATGGATCGTGCTGAAGAGAGCCAAAATCTTGATAGACTCAACTTAGAGTGAATTTTTCAGATGTAAAAGTGGATGGTAATTAAAAGTACACACACTAAAAAGAGTCACTTGACCAGCATATCACAGTATTAATTGATTATAGTATCTGGATGACGTTTCATTCCAATATTGGAGGATAACGAAGCAGGGGTGTACTCCCCCAGTTATGCACACATGTGTTGCATCTAAGTGTTAGAAAGCAGCCATCTCACCTGTGCTAATATTTTTGTGGAACACAGATCACTCATAAGTGCCATCTTGGTGCCCAACACAAACGAGCATGGCTGTCGGGGTGTCCTGTGGGGAAGGAGGCAGAGGCCAAGCCCCGGCTGCTGTGTGGAGGCCCCAGGAGGGCCCTGGTTGGTTGGTGATGTTTGTCAAGTAGGATGGGATGTGTGGGGAAAGCGTCGCAAATCCGTGCACTTGCTGCCCCTGTGACGGAGTGAGTACTGCACCCTTGCGAATCCCAGAGGTAGCTAACGGAACACCTGTTTGTGTGGACGGCCTTTTTATCCAGGGCCTCTGAAGGCCTAGCATGTCTAAGCTAAGGGGAAGGGGGGGTCCTCTGGTATCTGAAAGGTGAGCTATGAATTTGCATTTTGCCACGGACTTAACAAGCAAAAGGAACCAAAAGAGCTCCGAATAAACAAGGGTGTTAGGGTGTCATCGGGCCAGCAAAATTGGATGAAGGAAAGAAGGACTGCACTGGCAGGGTGAGGGAAGAAAGTGCCTCCAAACCCTTCCAGAAACACACTTCCTTAGCCTCCAAGGAGAATTGAGTGGATTCTGTTTAACTTCACAGTGCTAAAACAGCTTCCTCAATTTAAAATTTTTGACAGCTTATGTATATAACTTAATTCTTGATCCCATCGGATCTTGGAGAGTCCTCAAGAGACACTTCGTGCATCTCCTCTGCTTTTAGAGATTACTGCTTAATGGAGTGAGTGGGTGGTGATGGAGATATTTCAGGGAGTATCAGAATTAGGGGCATGTGGGAGAGGCAGAGAGTTAAAAGGCATGGCCCAAGTTCACATTCTAATGCCACTATCTCACAGCTGAGTAAAACTGGGCAAATCTTCTAACGTGTAGGCCTCCTCCTTTGAAAACTGGGCAGAATTGTACTTACATCACTGGGCTTTCATGCAGGATAATGAATTAAATGTGCTACTATATGTAAATTCTGAACAGGTGTCAACCAAAGGAATGGGAGTCGTCATATCGGTTTTCAAATTAGCTTCTTCGTGTTATCAAGATGCTTACCTTTACAAGTGTCCTTTTATTTCACTAGCATCGAAAAGAGTAGCTCTCAAAGCATTAGGTTGTATTTAGTCAATGCTTTAAAGAAAAAAAAAAGAAAAAAGAAAGCTTTATTTAAGTGTAGCAAACACAGAAGAAAATGCAATTTACCCTAAACCCTAGACCTGTGAAAAGTGTGCACGTGTGCATGTGTGGGTCTTGTTTAGCTTATAGGATATGGTGGATATCTGTATGAATTTTATTGCTGTGTATATAGTTTTGGTACTGGAGATAGGGAATGTGAGCATTTGAGACTCATGACAAATTTTGCAAATTGTCAGGTTCAGAGAGATTAAGTAATTAGCCAGTGAGTCACCTTATAGTGAGTAGTAGGGCTGGCTGCAAACCTCCAGCTGTCTACACCTAAAGCCAACAATGTTCCTTCCACATACCCAAAGCTATAGAGGAAAAGGGAAAGGATAGGAGGCATTTTTTTGAAATTCAAAAGTTGATTTGAGATTCATCTTTGTCCTGCTCTCTTAGTACTAAGGCAGGAAATAGACTCATGAAACCTGTAAGTGGTTGTGAAACGAGGGTTACAATGTTAAAAAAAAAAATCTGGTTAAATCAAGACACCATTCTGGTTAATGGAAGGCTTGTTCTATATTAAACAAAAACAGAAAGCCTTATTCTTTGAGTGTTTCTTAGATCTAGATTTTTCCCACAAGTCACCGCCATTCACATTGCTGGAAGTTGTCTTCTGTGTCGAGTGGTGATAATTCGCCCAACTCCAGGGCCCTGCCTTCAGCCTCTTCCGCTGTCTCCGATGTCACTCCTCGCTGCCTTCTTCAGAAGCTATTATATGACCTCCAGATCTCTCTTTGGCTCCCTGTATTACCATTAGAAGACATCTACACTGGGAAACCGCTCAGTTCCTGTTTTTGATTAATATTTTATCAGCCGCAAGAGGAAATGGTATTCTATAGCAACACTAATAAGTAATTGAGCAGACGAGATGCCCCTGCTAGCTTTGGTAAAAAGTACAGGCAAGGTTACAAGTGAAGAGCTCAAGATAATAAAATCAGGTGTCTGAATCGAATACCTGGCAGGGTTAAAATCTAACACTGGCGCGAGCAGAAACCAAGCACCGTAAATTCTTTCTAAGCAGCGCCTTACCAACCTATATTCGTTGATGATAGTAAGAATAGTAGTAATAATTACTACCTTCATTTAAAGCCACGTATGTCAACCAAAGGCCCTAAGTTGCTCATTTTTTCTTAGTGTTTAATATGTATGATTATATACACATTCAAAGTTATTAAGTGTCCAATGGATATGCTGCAATACCCAGCAAATGCTGAGATGACCACTCACCCCACTGTATTCAAATGGTTCTAAAAGAGAGGAAGTAGCGTAGCCATCAGTAATAATATCATCCGGTAATTACGGAATTATAAATGTTTGGGGAGCTGAAGGTCACGGGCTTAGTGGCAACTCTCATCTGTCCTTGTGCATTTTAAATGCTTGTGTTCTGTATCCGGGTGGTGGTATTTTAATTCCCACTGGACAGTCTGATGGGAAAAAAAGAAAAAAAAAGAGTTTATTCTTCCATATTTATTTTTCTTCATCATGGGTGAAAAGACTTTTTGTTTTTTTATAATGCGGTGAGGACTGGCCTCCCGTAAATGGAAATGATTTCAACACATCGCAGTCAGGCTTCTTCATAGAAAGATGCTGCATTTTCCTTCATCCATGGTGTCCAGCACAGGGCGTCTGATTTATGAGAACATGACCCTCGGGGCATCAGGAAACAGCTGCTCACACATTCACCACAGGAGGCCAGGCTCTCAGGGGAGGCCCAGAATGCAGCCAGGGGTAGGAGTTTTAGGGTAAGAAATTGCAGGTAAGGAAGAACACAGCAGCATTTTAAGAAACACCGGTGGATTTTTTTTTTCCTTTCCTTGAGTATATTATTAACATGTGCTACTGTACT
The DNA here is from genome assembly GCF_001890085.2 of Hipposideros armiger. Taxonomy (NCBI): domain Eukaryota; kingdom Metazoa; phylum Chordata; class Mammalia; order Chiroptera; family Hipposideridae; genus Hipposideros; species Hipposideros armiger. The sequence continues at coordinate 454,791 of NW_017731452.1, read as the reverse complement.
CAAGTGCAATTCACTTAGGTTTGTGGTTCTTGCATAGCACATGGGAACTTTCATTAAATTGTGGCAATTCCAATTTGTGCAGTTATCAAGTCGACATCAAATAACTTGAACCGTGTTTTAGCCTGCAAACCTCACTTTGTAAATCTCTGATGCATTTGGGCCGATTCCCTTCTCCGCGCCTTCTTCTCTTTATAAAGTTACCCTTTTTATTGCGAAGGCACTGTTATTGTTGGTTTTTAAGGGAGATTGTCAGGGCGCGCTTGACATGTGCACCAGACACAGCCTTTCTAGATAATGTGACCATGGATGAAGCTTTTTTATTGTTGTTTAAAATTACTTTCAGATACTTCCTTCACAATCTCCCCACCATTAAAACCCAACTTAATTAGTAAAATGTAATGGTTAGAGATTTCACATGTGTCTTTTAACTAATGAGTTATTAGCAATTTAATAAATAATATTTAGTATATATGAATGGAGGTTAAAATGCATTAATTATTTAACTTCTTTTGGCAACACACAGGTTTTCTTGTAAGGCCAAAGAGAACATATCTGGCTGCAAGAAATAGCTCCTGTGCTTCTTACTTTTTGGTCAGGATTGAGCAGCAAAATGCCTCGCAGCCTCCACTGCATTTTGTAGGGGACAAGGATGAAAAAAATGCCGTTGGTGTTTTCTCTTTTAAACAGTCTTCTCCACTCCTAGGACCCCAGAGGGGGTGAGGGCAGTGGTGTCCTGGAGTGAACGTTTAACTGCCTGAGAACTATCACCAGCTAAAGATAAACGCTGCTTCTTTCAGCTGTTTCTCTTCTCTCCTGGTGGGTCCACAGTTGTGCTGACTCTGACGCAGGGTGCCCTGACTTACCAGAAGTTTCGGGAAAATGAGCAGTGCTCTAAGATAAAGGTCTGAGGATAGAAGTATAATTCTTTTCCTTCTAGATGGAGATATACAAATCAATGTAAGCATGATTTAGCATTTGATTGGAACATTCTGTTTTATGGTGGTAGATAGAGCACGTGTATCATCAGATCTGCCTCTGACATCAGTCAGTAAGTGGTTCTGGATTTTATAATTTTTATGAAAGAGCTTTGGAAACAGTATCTTGCTGTGTGCATGCACGGCCCTGGTCACAAGCATGTCCTTCAGAGGCCACCCTGGAACACAAGAGTGGGGATCCCAACACCCCGAGGAAGGAGGTAGTAGAGAGAGAAGCAGAGGCGAGAGGCTCAGGGCAGGGCCCATGCAGGGCTGCTGCGGATCTCGCCAGCCCCCTTCGCTTATCTGATGGCCTGGAAGGTGCTGGTGGTTCTGGATTTTTGTAACAGGAAGCATGACAGCCCTGAACCATCCTTCCTGTGACTGCCATGAACAAGGACACCAGGGTAAGGGGTCTAATCCAAATGACTCCCCAGAGGTACACAGTGAAATAACAATGGTCCCAGCAAGACTATAGGGTACACCAGAGCAAAATGAAACTGGGGGGCTCTAGTGAGGTGCAGGGAAGTTAATCTCCTCTTTCCATGGGCCTGCCACCCTATCCCTACATGGACAGGTATTCCCCAAAGGATTGCAACCTCTGGTCTGGGACATATTTGGGACCCTGAATTGGGGTGAGCAAGAGTCCCTGTTCTGTCACCAGCCCAGTACACTATGCATCTACCAGCCCAGGGCAGGGCAAGGCTATAGCCTTTCACAACCCCTGACCCCCATGTCCATGCCCAGGTCCCCACTGGAAGTGGAGGGCAGCAGGGGAGGCGGGCGTCCCCAGCCAAGGAAACTGGTTGAGGGTGACATTGGATCTGAGGTGAGGGCTGGGAGGAAGGGGCTGGCCTGCCCCAGGGTGCCGGTGGGGAAAGAGCTGGTGCCTGAGCACCCGTCCTGGGAGGGGTGGCGAGGCAGACACAGGAGCTGAGACTCCAAGCCCCCAGGACATGCGCCATTGTTCATCAGGCTTCACTTACAAAGCACAGATTCAGACATACGATGAATGAAGAATTTCAGATGTTGACTGCCGAGCAGTAAGCCCCAAGCATGGGGCCCTCAGTGGTCTCACCCCATGAAGCTGGCCCTAGATTCCTGGGAAGCTCACCCCTCGTGGAGTGCTAATTGGGAGCATTTCCATCGAATGGCTTCCAAGAGGCCAAATCGCAAGCTTGTGAATTCTATGGAAAAGCTTTGGATATGGAATATAATATGTGGCCTCTTCTTATTTCAAAGTGAGTTTGAAGCAAATAAAAATGTTCACCCCACCTGCTTTTGGGGAGGTTGATATGTGACATGGGTCAACATTTGTCAAAACACAGGAGAACTTACACTTTAGTATATGTGAATTGTACTTCAACAAAGTTGATCTAAAAATACGGTCTATATGGGTGCAAGAATTCAGGACCTGAGGTCAGCATGGACCAAAGTCATTCTTCTAAGTTGCTGGCAGAAGCGTCTTTTCCATTCGGTTTGGATTTCTTAGATGGATCAGTTTTAACTCTATGTATATCGCAGTCCCATTCTGCATCTGACAGTGTGCTAGGCCTTTTTTCTTTCTTTTTTTTTTTTTATAATACGTTCTTGCATTTAATCTTTATAATAACTTAAGGTAGAGGGTGTTCTTTAGTCCAGTGATTCTGAATTGGGGGCAGTTTTGTTGGTCAGGGGACATTTGACAATGTCGGGAAACATTTGTGATTGTCACATCTCGGGGAGGTAGTTAGGGCAGGTAAGATGCTACTGGCACCTAGGGGGTCGAGGCTGTTAAACACCTTCCAATGCAGAGGACAGCCCCCATCTCAAAATGCCAGGACTAGTTCAACCTCTTTTACTCTGGGCCGTTAGCAAAGAATTAACAGCAGAAGTTTTCTCTCACCAGTGCCCATCTAGAAAGCACTCACATTCAAGGTGCTAATTAGAGTGTTTTGTTGCCAGTAAAAACAAGAGTCAGATTTCATGATTGATTCATGATCGTTTTAAAATTAATGCCCCTATTATCATACAAAGTAGTGGTAAACGGAGGTAAGAGAGTTTTTGCTTTGGGATACTAAGTCAACATTACAGTAAACACACAGCCAACCCATTTATCTCTGGCTTAATGCTTTGTTGTTTCTTCCAAGCACTTCTTAGGTGCCTCTGGGCTTTTTAACATTCTTTGGCAGTTGTAATTTATTAATTGATTTTTAAATTTGGCTTGTGAAAATGAACTTTAGTTAGAGGTTTGAGGAGAATGAAAAGGCCTATTTTTTATCAGTAGCTGGTTCTTCACGGTTAGCCTGAGGGAGCAGTGGAAATCAGACACCCTGAGGACTCAGAGTTTAGACTCCCAGCTTCCTTGTGGCCTGGATCAAAAATCACTTGCCCAGGAAAGGACTTTCCATCATATAAATTTTAATAAATATCAATGATATTAATATTGCCCCCTCATCAAATGCATCCTAACACAGCCTCATGGAGGTCAGCTCTCCTATTGAATTATTTGACGGTGGTTCTTAGTTATGCTTGGTTTTGTTTTGTTTTATATTGTGTTTGCTTGTTTTCTATTTTTGCCCCACAATAGCCTGATGAAGCCTTCTGAGAATGTTTTTAAATGTATACTCTAAAATGTGTAGGATTATAAAGGGCACTAATTATACTTAAATGTGGTTCCATCTGTGACCCTGAGACATGTTTTAAAGCAAAGCTAACATGTGATGCTAATCATGGTTTTAGAAATCTAGTTCTTTAAGAGGTTTGTGGATGTTTCTGTGTTGATATCTGAAATTCTTCACCCTGTGAAATCCAGTCTGGTGAGCTCTGCATCCAGCTGCTGACAGAGATAGTGATGATAAGAATTTTTAATATTTATAGACTGCTGACAATATTCTAGGAGCTGTGCTAAACATTTTACAGCACATTATCTCATTTAATCCACATGTCTTTATAACAGGAAGGTTACGCTCATTTGATGGGTGAGAAAACTTAGTCTCTGAGAAGTGACCATTACAACCCAAATTTGGAACTGGCATTTCAAAGCAGTACACGCGGTCTTAATCCCTCGTCAATGGACTTGGGGTTATTAATAACTGTCCACTTTTCGTTTCATTAATGCTGATTATATTTGAATTTGGTGTGGTCCTGTGGAGTTGTGTATATCTTGGCATTACGTTTGGTAGAGACACTTCCTAGGTTCCCAGGATGCCGATGGCCAGAAATGAGACACACTAAAACCAAGGTCTCAGTCTGGCGTCCCAGCGTCAATGTAAACGTCCACATTCAGCAACCCTGGGAGTTCGTGTTGAGGCTCGGCAGAAGCAAGGGCGGCATGTCCATTCTCCGAGACGATCGTTTCATGAGTATTTCCCTTTTGCTTTTCCTGAGGAGGAGAGGAGAAGGATGCAGCCCTTTTCCAGACCAGCCCTATGTTAGGACCGTTCCTTTGATTGATTTTGCGGCCTGTTTGGTTAAAACACTTGGACAATAAGAATATGATTATTCACATTCCTATCTAATCTAATACCTTATGATCTTGCAGAAAAAATTATCTTTTCCATTTTGCTACTACTGGTTTTAGGTCCCCCCCCCAAACGTATGAGGCTGGCTATTGGATAATTAGAGATAAATTAGAAATTGTTTAAACCTGCCAATTACAGCAACTTTTCTCAGCCTCTTGCGTTCCGCTGTCCTCTTGCTACCTCCCCTGGCAAACTCAAGGAATGAATTTCAGTTAAGATTTCCATGTACAGGTGTTGCTTTGGACAAAATGACCATGGGAATCCACTGGAAAGTTTAGTAGCTGCTTTCAGAAAGACATCATCTGGTTCTTCAGGCCCTTGATTTTACTGTTCACATTTTTGTATTTTCAGAATGCGTTGTCCTTTTCTCAACCACATGAAGCAGGGCCAAAGTTCTATATCGCTCTATCAGACCCCGTGTTAACAACGGAAAGAATATTTTGCAGAAGTTATCATAGATAACAATAGACATGTCTTAGCCGTCAGTCACGGAATGCTGGAACTTTGTTGTGCGTTGTCCAAGGAAAGAGAAAGAGGCTTCTGGAGGTTGTTTTGTTTGAGAAGAAAATGCTGTGTGGGGTGAAGTGCCCAACACAATACTAGAAATTATGGGTATTACACACTAAACGCTTAAAAAATAAATGCTTTCCAAATGCAATCAAATTAATACATGCTAATCAAAAGAATACTAAAAAGTGCAAACAATATCAGTCAAAATGCTCATTGCTCCACACCGCAAAGGAAATAACCTTGAACTTTGGCTGTGTCCGTTAAACTTGGATTTAAATCAGTCACCTGGAGGCGCTTGTTAGACTTGCAGATTTCCCCATTCCACTCTGGATTTCTTGAGTCAGGCTCTCTGAACTTGGGAATTAGCTGTCTACCTTTTCAAACCTTACCAGGCGATTCTGCAGTCGTGCTGTTTAGGAGGGTCTGCTCTCAGGTATAAAACTTTGGGGAATCTTTGCCCCATCCAGGGGACACTGCGTTTGGACACCCCTGTGAAGCAATGAGTGGACAGTCAATACAGCAACATATCCTGGCTTTGCCTCTTTAATTTTCTTAAGAGGTTATTAATCGTCCCTTAATCTGGTTGCCAAATGTGCATGGATTCTGCCTGTATTTGGCAACAGAGCATATCTGCACTGGCAGTTCTTGCCAGGAGTTATAACTGCAGGTCCCTGCTCTCCAGCGCTGATCAAACATTTGCTTTACTCATGGAGAATCCATCCATTCCTTTCTACAGACTAAAGTTAACTTCAGAACAGACAAGATCATCAAGAAAGCAGGATACCTGAACCACATGGTTTGGACTCAAGAGTGGTTGATATTATCCCATCAACTATACTTGGGAAGTGAGCAAGGAAGAGGGGAAAAATAAGGAGTGTATTTTCTCTGGAAGAACATTGTTTTCTTGGTGCTGAAGAACACAAGAACCTGAGCTGTGGGGGTAGGGGGAGGTGATTGTGGGCCTTGTGGCCCCACTGGCTGGGAGCTGGTTGGTACGTGACACAGGGCTGGCACTGCATGCAGCATCTGTCACTTCTCCCCTTTTAAACAGACAGAGGGCTCTCTTCTCATCATGCATATTTGGTATTTGAGCTCCCTAATGAATGGGTAGCATAGCTATTGGGGTGACAATGGTTATTAAAGTTACATAGGTTTCAAGTGTGTGATTTCAAGTGTGTGTAATACATGATTTTTAACAGATTCTCCAAGGTGAGCTTGAGTGGTTGGAAGACTTTCAGTGTGAGAGATAGGGAGGTATAATCATGGGCTTTTCTGAATGTCGAAACTGTGGTTTTTGTACTCATTGAAAGGTGTCCTTATATCTGAATTATCTTCAGGCTTAACCCCAATTCATCCTTCAGGTCTCAGTTTAACTTTTATTCTTATAGAAAGTCTTTCCTGGTCTTAGAGGACTAAGTTGGGTGATGCTTGTGAATGTTGCCTCAGAACTTTCTAGATCCCCACCGTTCTTAGCACACTTGATCATCATGTTTGTCTACATGCCTGTCTTCTCCGTGAGCCCCATGAGGGCAGTTTGACACCCCCCCACCCCCAGTAATGACTATAAGGCCAGATAGAAAATAGTAACCCTGTAAAGATTGACCAAAATTAAAACATGAATGCTAAGAGAGTTCTTAGAAAGATGCATATAAGCCATTATTGTAATTTAGGTCATATTGGGAAAATGAATATTAGGATCATTGAATCCCCGAGTTAAAAAGAAATACAAAAATACCTGGCTTCCCCTTATCTGAAGTGTGGACATCCTAGATGGATTGGCTGTGCAACTTCGGGCAGGAGGCCTCCCCTCTATGCAGTTTCTCATATATCAAAATGGAAAAATCCTACCTTCCTCAGAATAATGTGAAGATTAGGTTAACCAATCAGAACAGATCAGCTTGCACAGAATCTGGTACAATATAGGTGCTCAATAAACACTAGCTGTTCTTGGTTATTATAAATCCTGCTTACATTTCTAAACCCCGATGACTCACTGAAACAACCAACTGAAAACCGTGAAGAGACTCTTGGTGAAAGATGACAATTGTAATTTCCCTGAAACTCAATTTCGATTTAGATATTCACAGCATTTAATTTCCACCATTAAAAAAAATGAAAATGATAATTTAGGCACGATTGGACCCAAGGGTGGAAACAGACGTGGCACATGGAAAGAAAAGCATCTTGTAATCTTAGAAGGAAACACAGGTGAAATAGAGGGATAATGGCCCTATATGGAAGCCAGTTGTCTCCTGCCCTTGAGCCTAAATAGTGATTCTCCCAAAACTGCATGTTTTGGAAGAATGCTCTGTAGTATTGCTTTATATTGTGACTGTAGATGGCCAACCCCTCAGCCTCCAAGTTCATGTCAACTAGGAATAATTGCAAAGCTAGTTTATGTCTCATTCTGTCTCATCATGTCGTCTCTTCTCTGCATTGAACCAACATTGCATGGAACTCCTTGCACCAGGATCAGAGCTGCTGATGAACAGGGTGTGCTCAGAGAGATAATATCACCTGCTAATTCTGCCTCTGTCATCCGAGTCTGAATGATCAGTGATGGGGACCAAGGCTGGATGAGGTCTCCTGTGGCCCCCTCTTTCTGAGTCCGGGAGATGGATGATATGGGTAATCACTCCCTGCTTTATCTTCTCTCCATCTCCTTCCTGCAGCTCTGACTACTTACTTTTATTGTTCCGGAGCTAATTGTAGGATCCCATTTCTCCAAAGAGAAGTCAGGAGAGGAATGCAGTGTTCACAGGGCCCTGTGGCTCTTTCACACGCACCCTGCCTCCACCTTGAAACACAGAGAGAGTCTCAGTGAGCCCTTCAGAAATGAGACTTCCTTTGTGTCTGATGCCACCAACTTTTACATCATTTTTTTTTAAGAGAAAGCTTATCTAGGCTGGTATATTCTGACTGTTGTCAAATAAGGAAGATTGAAATGATCTCTTTTTTCCTGTAATCATTGAGCGTATAGTCTTTGTCCCAATGCTCCTTCAGAAATCCTAAGAATGCCATGGCAGGGAAAGAAAAGAATCAGACATGGGTCAGAGGGAACTCATCTCTACAACTTCCTGGAGGTGTGACCTTCAGCAAGGGGTTTAGGCTTTCTAGGACCCAGTTTCCTCAGTGGTAAAGTGAGGGTGATTAATTGTGAGGGGGCCGGAAAGTCCCCCATGCAAAGAGGCTGGCACAGGTACCTGGTATACACTAAGCACTCAGTAAACGTTAGCTGTCAATATTCTTGTTATCAGCAATGGCAGTGGGAGACCTGATGAAGTTGTTTGGGCATTTAGAGCTAGCGTATATAGAGTACCTACCATTGTGCCTTGTATACACTAGGCATTCATTAAATGCTGGCTAGCATTATTATCCTGAAGTTTATAAAATACATGCAGCATGACATAAAACATTGTCATTAGACAGCGGTTTCCTCCAAAGGCATATAGATGCATTTAAAAGTGTCATCGGTGGGGCTGGCCGAGTGGTGCATTGGTTAAGAGCTGGCTTGGGAGCATGATCGCTGAGCAGCAGGGCCGCCGGTTCGGTTCCCACATGAGGGCCAGTGACGCTGTGCCCTCTACAGCTAAGATGGTGAACAACAGCTCAACCTGGAGCTGGGCTGTCGTGAGTCGCTGGCGATGGTGCAGGCTGCAGTGGGGCTGCCGTAAGCTACCACGAGTGGCCGGCAGCCAGTGTGAGCTGCCGTGAGCCTCCGTGAGTGGTCGTCCAATGGCGGGCGAGCGATCTGCCTCCCCCGGGAAGAGCGCAATGATAGCACCAACATGGGCCAGTGAAGCGACGTCCTCCACAACTAGACTGAAGAACAAAAGGACAGCAACTTGTCTGTTCCCCTCCCCCAATTCCCCAATAAAAATCTTTAAAAATAGATAAATAAAAAAAATTTAAATGCCATTGGTGTAATTTGGCACCATTCTCCTCACTTATGCCCTTGTCTAAATTAGGTTTTTAGTGTAAATGTCCTGTCCTTCATGGAACTGTATGTTTTCACTCAGAGTTGATTTCAGGGTCTAATGTTCTCAGCCAGATGGGTTCAGAAGCACTGAATCCATGAAGAGCGAGGGTGACCAGTCCCATGAGACAGGAGCTGCCCCCATTGGGCCCATATTGTGGGCTGGTCTGGGAGGTCGTAACCTTCTGTCATTTGAGGAATCGGTTGCACAGGTGACCATTGAATGTAGCTTTGCCCACTGAGCTGTGTGTGACTTTTTTTGCCTTTCAGCAACGTCCTGCTGCCAATACCCATCCCAGTGCAGACAGTGGCCAAGGACAGTGCCATCCAAGTCTTCCCCACTCGGTCTCAGCACTGAATCCAGGCAGCCCCAGACCGATCAGTGCAATCCCAGGCAGGTTTAGGGCTGTGGTTTCTGATGCTGATAATCGTGAACAGAAGGGGAGGGGAGAATGATGACAAACGATGGGCAAATGATGACAAACGATGGGCAAGCAGATGTGACTTGCCTCTGGGTTCACGTGGGTTATTTTTTTCTTTCTTAATGTCCTTTTCTATGTCACCTGATGAGAGTTCTCGGCATAACAATAACAGAAGCACACACCACGTGCTGGCTAAAGACCATGTCTTTTCAATATCATTGTGCATTTCCCTTTTTTCCTTCCGTTCACCCATCTTTCTATCATTCCATCCATCCATCCGTCCATCTGTCCGTCTATCCATCCATCTATTCATCGTCTATCTATCTACCTATTCATCCGTCATCCAACTAAACCCTTAATCCCCAAACGCGTGAACGATAAATGATGTCCGTTTTCCAGATGAGTAGTAGCTGCAGGTTTAGGAGGATGTAAGCTGCCCTAAGTCCTGCGGCTGCCGAGTGGCGGCCTTGGTTTTCTCAGCGACTCTAGATGCTGAGAAACTTCTGTGCCCGCTGCCTTTCAGCTCAACAAATTGTAGTTGTTATTTTCACCGTCTTGTTGACCAGAATGTGGTTTACATTCTCGGTTGTGTCTTGCAGCCCGACTGGTCATGGTGACATGTCTTTTGCAACTGAAAACAAGTCCATCAAAGAAATCCCAAATTCAAGCACAGCAGGAAGAGGGGGGTCAGTTATGCTGCTGTTGTTTTTTATACCTGTTTTGAGGACTGGAGTTAGAACCTGGGGCCCAGTTGCCGGTTTATGTTGGGGGGTAGGGGCAGGCAGGTCTGGTGAAGGGTTTCCTCTGGAATGGAGAGGAGGCTGGATTAGGGCAGCTGGTCTTGTATGAGTTTGAAGAGGGGGGCAACTGCCCGCCCATGTGGATAGCACTCCAAAATGGAGAGCCATTGACCTTGGCCTTCTCTGGAAGGTCGTCCAACGCAGAATCAGGCCACTTTCCCATTACAACAGTCCTAGCCTCTGGGTCTGAGGCCGCCTGCTGATAATCAGTAAATGAACTCCCCTTTCCCCCAATTCCTGGAAACTGAAAGATGAGGGTTGAGTTACAGGGCAAATCACGAACATTGTCATTCAAACATGGAATTCCGAGCTGCGTGGATGGGGCAAATCATTTTATTTGGTAGAACAAATTTAAGTTTGGCAGCTACCTGAAAGAAAATTAAGTTGCTGATTGCAAGTCCAAATCTCTGGCCTTCTGAAGAAGATAGATCGTAATCTTTAATTAATCTATCACTCACACCAAAAAAAAAAAAAAAAGGCAGGGCAAGGCGCTGGGGAGGGTGTTGCTCATATCACATTTATTTTGGATGGCTATGGCTGAGTTCAGAACCCCGATCATCACATCTAGGCGTTGCTCCCAGCATTCTGTGTTTACTTTTGTTTAGTCTCAGAATTTCCCGTGAGTCTGAAGCCTCTGCGCAGTGTCTGAGCCCAGACCCAGTGCCTGCACTTTGGCCACAGGCTCCCCCATTGTAATGAAGATGAAATGACTATAAGGATGACCTTTCCGTGCCTTTGTCTGCAGCCAGCCCTGCTCTTTAACTGAACACCTTTCCACAGAACACATCCTGAACTCCTGAACCGCCCGCTCCCTTCCCGGGCTTATTGCTCCAGCTGCAGTTTATCATTATTTGCCTCCACAGGCCATGTTTGCTACGCTTGACACAGAGATAGAATTTTTCATAACCCTTTACTAGTCATAAATTTGATTGTTAAGGGACCGGGTTAATCTTATTTCTAATACGAGCATCTGATTTTGAAACGCTGATTTAGGAGCGTTTTTCTGGCTGCTCCCTTCCTAAAACGCAGGGTGGAAAAGTATAAAATATGTCAGCTGATATTGGAGGATTGTTTATTTCTGTTCATTTTGTCCTGAATAGTACCTAAGAGATGCATTTGAAAACTTATCTTGTTTATATGTTTCTTCGGTTGCAATTTCTTCCATTACCTGAAATAGTCGCTTTGGACAGCAAGCAAAGCAATGCCCTTTCATGGGTGGGAGGTGGTGGTAGACGGGGAAGGACTCTTGGTAAGGAAGCAATTTGGAGACCACAGAATCATCTCGAGAAGGAGTTATCCTTTTGTATTGCATAATATGTAAGGAATGTGTACCCCTAGTATCTCATACCTGCCTTTCTCATAGCCGTTTAACTATATTTTATTGAAATTGTTTCCTTGTTTTTCCTCTAGCATCTCAGTGCATGGCACATAGTAGGCACTCAATTAATTTGTGTTGAACTGAGCTGTGGCTTTTAAGTTAGTAATTCGGTGCACAAAGTCACAGTAGCTCTATGATGTGAAGACTCATTTCTGAGGATTAATTGAAATAACTCACAAAAGTAACCAGCACTCTACCTCTCTTATTGGCATATAACAGGCACTCTTGTCACAGAACCTACTATTGTACAAAGAAAACTTACAGCATTATTTAGGGGGATAAGTTAGAGTAGAATTTTAAAGAGTGTATTTCTCTTAAAGTAAGCAATTTTGTATTGGTAAGAAGTGGGCACAGAATAAGTGCAAAATATTTAGTTAATTCGTGTTGACAGAAGTAGGACTTCAGGTCCAAAGATATTATATTTTAGGGTGCACACAGATGCATTTTTAGGAATGTCTAAACTTTCTTCCATGTATGGACAGATTAGCACAGGTGATACCTGTGCAAATGGTACTTGCAGTGACTCTCCGGGAAATGAAACTTCTGCACTTCCCCAAAGCATGTTTTCCTTCCAAAGAGAGGCAGCTGGTAATTACGAATGCTAATGTCGGGGTGAGGGGGCAATAGATAATCTAACACAGGCAATGACCCCCAGAGCATTTGTACTTGGTGCTGGAATGTGCTCATTTTCTTTATCTTGATATTAATTCACCTGTATTGAGCAATTTACTCTTTCTTCATAGATAGGATCAGATCTAATATAAATTTATAACACCACACTTAGGTTTAAATACAAGCATTTCCCAGTTCACACTCTTTCCTGCTCCTACTTTTAGCGCGCGCATGCGCGCGCACACACACACACACACACACACACACACACACACACACACACACACACACACACACACACACACACACATAGTCTCAGAAGTAGAATCAACAGTCCTTTCTGTTTCTGCCAGCACAATTGCTCTGGCTTCTCATCTATGGTTAGTGTCTGTCTGAGAGAATGACATATTATATTTAGATGTGGTTGAAAAAGCCAACAGTAATGACAGAACCGGGCAGGATTAATGTCCTGCAGCGAAGAACAACAGGAAAAACAGAATCACAAATCCAAGTGCTTTTTATCTGTCAGTTCTTAAGGATGATCATTTATTCTTGATCCTTTGGTTCCAACTGTTACAGTGGTGTTGCTTGGACCTTGGTTTTCCCACATATGTGTAGTATGTGACATTCAAACACATGTGCTAATTGTAAATATGTTAGTCCTTGCACATGGGGTATAATTGGTATTCATGAGACCCACTGATTTGGGCTAAGAGAAGGAATCACTTAGCTTTGTTTTTGGCATGCAAACAAAATGCCATTCGCCATTTGTACATTAATGCTGATGTTCACTCCGGGTCTCTGACTATGAAATGTGCCTACGTCCACATCTGCCTATAGTGGCTATACTCTGGGTTTCTGATTCTCAGTTCCTGTTTGAGCAGTGAGTTTCTGGAAGTTCTTATGAGCTCTTACTTATTTCATCCAATGGATATTTTTATAAGAATTAGGGCCCCCACTATTACACAGTTGATCATTATCAACTTAGTTTGGGGGGAGTCAGTAGATATAATTAATTTAGACTTTTGAAAGACCTTTGAAACTTTTCAAAGAGCTTAATATATTTTGAGAACTTCCATTTATTTTAAGTGTGAAAAACAGTTTACAAAATTGCACTTACTGTATAAATCTACCTTTGTTACAAACACACACACACACACACACACACACACATATAGGTACATGCATAGAACCAGACTCTGAAAGTTACACACCAAGATAGCTACAGTGATTCTGCCTGGATAGATGTAATTCAGTTGTTCAAGGTGAAGTTAATGGACTTTATCTAACAGTGTTGGATTCAAATTCTGCGTCCATCACTAATTGGCTGAGAGGTGTGACATTGGATAAGCAATTTAGCCTTGGTACACCTCCAAGTCCTTATCTGTAAAATGACAGTTGTAATAGTACCTGCCTCCCAGGCTTATACACACATGAATTAGGCACAGATCTAGGAAATCAGAAAATACACCAGTAAGTGTTACTTATTACTGTTTCTGCTTTTTTCTTCCCTCCTTTTCTGATTTTTCTCCCTTCGTGAACGTGTGTTGTTTTAATAATACAAGAAAATAAAAGGTAGTTTTTGTTTTATTTTTAAGAATCGCTCAAGGATTGGTAGGACTATTTCATGGATTGGTATCGTGCTTGAAGCTAGTTACCAGAGGGCTCCTCTAAACACAAAATAGAAAAAGTGTGAATTGGCCTGACTAACTATCCACTTGCGTGTAATCTTTATGATTTTTCTAAAGGAATGATTCCTAGAGAAATCTCCCAAGTTTCTTGTGGCGTTAACATTTCAGGATGTGAAATGTAAGAAATCATCCATAGGTAGAGTCCAGGCCTGCCATAAGCGATACTGGCTAGATGATCCTACATGATGCCACATTCCTGAAGGTGGATTTTTGGGTAAGAATGGAACTCCTGATTTTGTATGAGGTGATGGACTCTGTGTTCTTCAATCTGGAAAACGTGACATATCACCCATTGTAAAAATTCAGAGAAAAAAGACTGACAATCTGAATAAGGTGGGAGTACGTTGCAGGAACTTAGAATACACCTGATTCTTTGCTTGGACTTTGAATTGGGTCCCAGGGTTTTTGTTTGTTTGTTTGTTTGTTTGTTTTTTAATTTAACAGTTAAGACAGGAAGCAAACCATATTACTTGCTCTTGTCAGGGAATGAAAACTCTGTAACGCAAGCCAGTCCACAAAGGTGATCGTTTTCCCTGGAATTGAACTTCAGCAGGTGCCTGCTTCACAGGCCTGCACGTGAAGCCTTGGGTAATCCAGTGAGCAAAGTTGTGCTCAACTGTGATTTTATAAAAATAACAGCAATACATTTCAAATAGTTCTGATATCAGCCTCCTAAACTGACATAACCCTGAATCATAATTCACGAAGGCATTTCTGCAAGAAGCAAAAATAATAAGCTCCAAGTGCTTGCATTTTCTGTCTTCCTTTCTTAATGCAGGGGAAATCAAGATGGGACTCTCAGTGAAAAGGCGAGGGGCCTGGGAGTCATCACTGCTTGATCCCTGAGGACTTGAGCCTAATCTTTTTTCTGTAGCCAGAACCAATAGTGAAATGATAGGAGGATAGTAGGAGCAAAATAGCGAACGCCTTTTTTTTTTTTTCTGGTATAAAAGCATGTGTGTATGCTGCATGTGTGGAGAATGGGGATGTGAATAGGGAAGAGCTGCTGTTTAAGCATAGTGTACATTTTTAATTTCTTGCTCACATTATGTGGCTAACGTGGGTTGGCAAGATCTCTGCACACACAGTCAGTCACGCAGGGACCCAGGTTGATGTTGTCGCCATTGTCTCATTGCTGCACCATCTGGCACATGTGACCTTCTTGTTCACCACTGGAAACGGTCACGACAGCAACTATGTGCTTTGGCTTGGAATGTCACGTGTCACTTCCACTCAACAGCCTATTGGTCAGAACCAATCACATGACCTTGCAGAGGGTGGGAATGTATAATCTCCCTGAGGGCCTAAAAGGACAGCAAAACCAGATGTGAGTACACACTCTTAAGTCTTGACCAAAATAATGTTTTTTTTCCTACAGTGAAAAGAGCTAAGGGGCTGCTATCCTGTTGGTGGATACCATCAAATTTGGGAACAAAGCAAGAGGCAGGCTTTTGAACAAAATCCCACTATACTAGACCTAGGGTCTTATTTATAACATGTCAAAGGGAATGTCACTACATGCAGGGCATAGTGAACTTAAGAAACTCATGTTTCAAAAGGATATGTGAAAAACCACTTTTGAATGAAATGAAGATACATTTATGAGTGGTAGATATACGGTGGGATGGTTGTGATTTTGTTCCTGATCTTTTGAGGTGGATCCAAGGAGGAAGAACATGTAGGGTCTCTTGGTGTCACAGATGGAAACTAGGGTTGGTTGATGGGTGTGGTCTGGCTCAGGGCAACTTTTCCTTGGTCTTACGCATTACAGGCTCTCATTAAAGTACAAGAAACACTTGAACCTTGAATCTACAGGCTTTTAGTAGAAGAATAAGAGTTTAAATGTCGACATCATTTTATAAGCATTTTAAGCTAGTATTAGAGTCAATATTCTAGTCAAACAATAGCTACCGACATCTTGCATACCAAAAATGCCACCGTTTCAGTTAGTTGTTTGTTTAACTGCATAAAACGAGAAACTCAAAGCAATATTGGCTTAGACACATAAGGGCTTATTTTCTTATTTAAAGTAAGTCAGTGTCTAGGAGGCTAGCCCAGGACTGACTCGATGGTTCCATTAAGTCATCAAAAACTCCTCCTATTTTACTGCTCCAGAATTCTCAGCAATTTGGGTTCTAGCCCCACAAGTTCACCTCCTGATCCAAGATGGCTTCTGGAACTCCTACCATTAAGTTCCATTTGAATTTCAAGCCACAGAAGGCAGGAGGGAAGGAGAGGCAGGAAGGATGACCCTTCCAGCTGAGTCAGCCCCTGGAAGGCGTTTTCCAGAAGTGCAGCTCAGTATACTCACTAGCATCTCATTAGCTGGGACTGAGTCACATGGCCACACCTAGCTGCAAGGGAGGTGAGAAATACAGTTTTGTTTTGTATATTTTTTACCTGAGGACCTTAGTCCACTGGATCATTAGTCTTCCGATACTAAGGAAAGAGACAGAACGGATATTTTCCATTCTTTCCTGCTGTGCCTTTCACAGTAATGTGCTTGTTACTTATGCTGAGAGCGCTCACTCACGTGGCTGCCCACTGCTCTTAAGAATGAACCTCTCCCACCCCTCTCACAAAAGATTCCCGGATATCTATCCACAGATGGAGATTGAAGGCAGGGGAAGTTTGTATCCTG
The DNA here is from genome assembly GCF_001890085.2 of Hipposideros armiger. Taxonomy (NCBI): domain Eukaryota; kingdom Metazoa; phylum Chordata; class Mammalia; order Chiroptera; family Hipposideridae; genus Hipposideros; species Hipposideros armiger. The sequence continues at coordinate 438,284 of NW_017731452.1, read as the reverse complement.
TGCTCCCATTGCATCCTCCTTTATTCTATCCCTTTGACCTCAGATAAGAAGAAAACAGTAAAATGCAACCTATTTAAATTAGGATGCCCATTTCTGTTACTCGTCACCTAGGCACTTTCTACTAGGAAAGTATTTTGTGTAAGATTAGGTAATCGGGCTTAAGGAGGGGACATTTTCAAACATTGAAGGAAAGGTGGAGTTGCTTTAAGAAATGCAGTTTTTTGGCTATACGTAATAGAAAGCTCCATTAAAAGTAACTTGGACAACAACAAAATATATTACCTCACATCAAAAGAAGTCTGGAGGTCAAGCAGTTTCAGGTTTGGTTAATTCAAGGGCTTAAAAATATCTTCAAGCACCAGGTTAGCTCTGATTTTCTGCTCTGCATTCCCTAGCACATTGGTTTCTTCTCTTATGCAGACTAACCTCATGGTCACAAAATGGTTGCCAAGTCCCAGGAATCATTTGGAGATAACAATGACCAAAGGTAGAAAAAAAATAAGAATGTGCCTATCTATCTCATGCACACTTTAAAGAATGAAGACCATCCTCCTAGACATCTCTGGCAGCAGAACCCCCATCATGATGCATTGGCCAGAATGGCATCACATGCATGCCTGTGCCTCAGCAAGGGAAATGAAACCACTACGACTGTCTGCTACAAGTCAAGAATTATTCTTTTTTTTTTTGTAAGATTTTTCTTTTTTTATTGGGGAAGGGGAACAGCCAAGTTGTTGTGCTTCATTCTTAGTTGTGGAGGGCGCAGCTAGCTCAGCTCCAAGTCCAGTTGCCATGGTAGCTCATGGCCGCTCAGCTCAAAATGCTGTGTTCAGTCTTAGTTGCCGGGGGTGAGGGGCGCGCAGCCCACCATTCCTTGCGGGAGTTGAACCAGTAACCTTGCTGTTAGGAGTACGTGCTCTCACCAGCTGAGCCATCCTGCCACCTGTTTGCAGCTCAATGACAGCTCACTGGCCCGTGTGGGAATCGAACCACTCAGAGCTTGTAGTCCTAACCAACTGAGCCACTCGGCTGGCCCAAAGAATTGTTCTTTGGGCTGGGATTTTGTTAGCAATGGTGAAGGGAGGCATGATGGCCGTTGAGCAGCAGCCAACAGCTTCTGCCACGGGGTCCTCCATGGCGTTCCTGTTGGCAGCCAATCCCCTAGATGTGTGACCACTCCTCCTTTTTAACATTAACTCTGAAGGTCATTGCTTACTTGTTGGAACTTCCCCCCATCACTTTCAACGGAGGTCTGGACTCTGACACGGAAACTTTTTGGCAGTTGCCAAATCCTGTCATAAGTACTATACCGAATGTACCAAATCCTGAAAGATTGGGAATAGAAAAATCTGGGGCCAAAGGCAGTTCCCAATATTCAATCCTCAGTGATAATGGAGCCTTCAGGCCTATAAGGCTGAGACCTTACCTTTTGTGCTTCTTGGGTTGTGGAAAAAACATCCATCCTCAAAAGAGGAATCTGTCAGATGCCTCAGATATACCGACAATACGTTGATGAGACTTGAACGCCCATAAATTGCATAGCCCCCAGGGCCTGGTGGATGCCCTGTCTCCCTGCTTATGATTCAAAAATCCTGTTTACTTGTATCAAGGACAGTTGATACTTTAATCATCAATAAATTAACATTTCAGCAGCCTGCCATAAATTTCTTGTCAAAGAAGAGATTATTATTAGAACACTGTGATGAAAGATAATCTCTGCCTAGACTTACATCCCTCAGTTTCAAAGCCTCCAGCAGTAGGGCTTGGAGGTTACTACAATAAGAAATGCCTCACCAAGCGGAAACCCAAGCTTCCTACTTTCAAAATATCTGTGAATTAATTGACTTGCATATTTTTTACCAAGATCTAGCACAAGCTCTTTTCAATGAATAAAAAAATGAGTTTGGGGAGCAAATGTTTTGGTAAGGAAACAGAGAACTGGCACACACTGTTTACAATCTCTCTGATTGTAATTGTTATACAGTTGACATCTTTCAATACGTGCTAACATTTATTATATTAATTATTAATAAAATCCGACTCCTTGATAGGAATGCAGTCATAGTTATGATCTGTTGAGAGCACTGTGCTGAGTGTTTTGCATCCCTTATCTTATTTAATCTCCCTAACAGCCTTATTAAATAGATAGCATCTCCATTTTATTAAGAAATGGTCCCTGACTTGCCGATGAGGAAACTGTGGCTGACTGAATTAAGTGACTGCCAAATTCACAGAGCTGTTGAGTGGCGGGCTGTAATTAAAATAGAAGTGTGTGGCATCAAAGCCACTTTCAGCTCACTGCAATGCACAATGGGTTCAAATGAGATTACTTCTAGATTAAGACAACAAACTAAATGTGAATTAAGTTTGCATCCTTATATTAAGGATTGTCTTTCTAAGCAGATCCCCAGGAATCATTAATATACTCTGATTACCTGAGAACACTTCATCTCAGCCCTCCAGGACTGTGGAATGGTTTGGTTAGGTGGTGATTTCCTTCCCATTGGCGGCATTCAGGCTGTGGGGTGGGGGGGCAGTTTACAACAGTCAGAGGTTTTGTAGGAGAGAGGAGAGCTGTTTGGACTAAGTGATTTCCAGCTCCTGGCTCAGGGATGCTGTGTTGGTTCCTAGCTCAGCTGCTGAGGAGTCAGTTATCTACATGACCATCATGGCCTGCTGCTCGTGGAATGTCTTCGGATTCTTTCTTTTAACCCATTCCTAAGCAAGTTCAGCAGTCTCATTTCCCCCAGATATGGTGAGAGTGGAGAGAACACAATGATGCGTAGTAGTCATGTGTGGCCATTGAACAGTTATTGAGCCCACACTCTGGAACAGGCTCTGTATTAGTGTGCTGGGGCTGCCACAGCGGAACGCCACAGACTATGTGGCTTAAACAGTAGGGTTTTGGGGCCAGCCGAGTGGCTCAGTTAGTTAAGAGCTCGCTCAAGAGTGTGAGCTCTGAGCAACAGGGTTGCTGGTTCCATTCCCGGCCCGAGCTGAGCTGCCGCTGAGCTGCCAACAGGTGGCAGGATGGCTCAACTAAACAAACAAACAAAAAACAGTAGGATTTTATTCCCTCAGTGTTTTAGAAGCTGGAAGTCCAAGATCAAGGTGGTGGTGGAGTTGGTTTCTCCTAAGGCCTGCAGATGACCTTCTCACTGTGTCCTCACAGGGGGTTGCTTCTGTTGGGCACATCCCTGGTTTTTCTTCCTCTACAATTAGGACACCAATCATAATGGATTGGGGCTCCACTTTTATGATCTCATTGTACCTTAATTACTTCTTTAAAGGTCCAATCTCCAAATACAGTCCCGGGGGTTTAGGGCTTCACCATATGAATTGAGAGGGACACAATTCATTTCATAGCATGCTCCATGCTGGGCATGGGGGGTGTTGTGGTGGATAAAGAAGGAACAGTCCCTAGCCTCCATCAGTTTTCAGGGAAGAAGAGAAGAGAGTCCTTAAAAAAGAAATTCACATAATTAAATAATTGCAAGATGCTTAATGCTATTATATGACAAAGAGTGTAAGGTACTGGTACAGCTTAGAACAGGTGACAACTCTGACTTTGTGTAGGGGGTAGAGAAGGCTTCCCTGAGGAGGTGAGGTTGGAATGGAGGCATGGCAGTGAGAAGGAGGAGGTTAAGTGGGAGAAGGGCTTGGGACTGGGAGGAAAGCAAATAGTAGGTGTGATCACGACCTTATGGCCTGGTCCTGTATACAGCAAGTTCCAGGAAGCGAAAGGCACGGAATATGCCTGGAAAACAAAGACGAGCGATTGTTCAGAAGAACACAGGATCCGTAATTGCACCACTTCGTAATCATATCTAATGCTGTGGAATTGCAGTTCATTTGCTCCAGAAAAGATGGTTTGTGATTCCATTGTTCCCATCCTGTGTGTTGCAATAAGAAATTCTCAAAACTTAGGGGTCCCTAAGACTCAATTAGGAAGTTATTTTTAAAATATCTCTTTCTGGGCCCCGTTTCCCAGACATTCTGATTCAATATATCCAGGATGGGGGGCCAGGAATCTGTATGTTAATCAGACATTCCTGGTCCCTCTGGTGCAGATGGCCCATGGGACCACTTTGAGAAAGCCAGATCTAAAGAGACAAGCTGCTCACGTGTTGTTTATAAAACCCTAGAAAAGTTGAGGATAACAGTACTTGCAGACAACTACCAGACCTGTTGGAATGTCTGCCAGATTCAGCCCTGGAGATGGGGTGAAACTAACCTACCTTTATTGAGGAAAATTGGAGAAACTATAGCAAGTGCTCTGTGTGTATCAGTTTTTTCTATTTAATACAACAGTGGGGTACTGTGAGTATCTCCATTTTGCAGATGAGCAGAGTGACACGCAGGGGCTAGATGCACTTCTAGGGTCACCCAGCTCTTAAGTGAAGAGTAGGCACCCACACACTAAGTTTTCATGGCCCTGCATTGCGTGTGCTTTCGAGGTGCAGGAGTTAGCATGTAGTATATAGCACCTACTGGTCACCAATTCGTGAATCAGTGCTTCACGTCGTTTTACTTGTCACTCCTTAGATGGTCCAGCAAGTCTTGGGTTGCGGACCGGATTTGAACCAAGAGTGTGCTGGTGATTCTCTTCAAAAACTGGGCACTAGCCCTTGAACCTCACCCATTCCTTCCACATGTCATATATTTGATTAATCTTCCTTGCTAATAAACCCAGATTGCTTGGAAAGATAAAATATGGACAGCCCAAGACAGAATCAGAATTTTCTAAACGATGAACTTTCAACAGAGTGTCTACTTCCATCCAAAAGCATTCATTGTATTGCTAAATTTTAGAAAATGCAATAGAATTTATTTTAAAAATTCCTCTGCAAACTCCTTCAGAGCGTGCCACTGCCTTATTGGATGGATCATATTTTTAACTTTCACTTCCCATCAACTTACACGTAATCTGTCAGGGAATTGATGGGCCAGTTGACTCCAAATGAGTTTGCCTTTCATGCCGTGCTGTTCCGTCCGCTTGCCACAGAAACGATTCCAGGTCATTCCAATTTATGTAATTAATTTTGGAGATGAAATTATTTTGCCCAATAACTAGAATGCTAATGGGACTTATTGTAATGGTTCTGTTCAGGTTTGTTGGTTCGAAAATAAACTCCTTCATTTCAATATTTGCCTTTTGGCTGCAGCCCGTTAACCTGTCACACACCGTGACCTCATTAACATCACAGCGTAATTGTTAGTTAATGCTCACCAAGTTTTTGTACAGCAGATTTCTATCTTAACTGCCAAGCTCTGTTCCCCCCAAATATACCCCTGAATAGGCATCGCCAGCAGATGGATTGATGGGAGTGACAGAGCTTGTACTTTTAAGCGTAATAGCTCTATCGGTGCTTTGATCACATCTGAACTGAATTTTAGAAGCTCGAGTAAAGTGAGGAAAGTAAATTTTAGCTGGCTAGCGCGTCATTGTGGCATCGTGATGTGTGGCAGTGTACTACATCTGTAATTGGGAGAGGTTGCAGGTGATAAGGGAGGGAGAATAGAGCCTGTACAGAATCAAAGGCGGAATTAAAATCTGCATGTTAATAGCTTTCCTGCCAGTCACGAATAGATTCATTCTTCACATCTCTGATGTATAAAGCTTATTTCAAAATAAATTCTGGGGAACGTTCAACCTGATTGAATCTGCTGTAAGCTCTGTTAATATATTTGTTCGAGTCACTTGCACTCAAAAGCTTTTCAGACAGAATATCACTTTTTTATATTATTCATCGTAATGTAATTCCCCCCTTTAATCTCTTCAGGGTTTCCCATTAAGTCATGATATGCGGTTCAGAGAAAGTTGGATCGACCATTAATCACACTATCTGGACTTCTGTGTGTCTACTTTTTGCCCATCTCTTAAATCAGTCACTTGGCAGCAGCAAGACATGGGGCCACTCCAGCCTGTTTGATCGAATAGCTCTTGTTAGGAGATTAGACGGCTAATCTGCAAACCAGCTAATGGAAATCATTCTGGGCAAGGAAATAAAAGTGAACAACATTAGCAAAATCACTACATATTATAGGAATCCAGTATGTTCTAAATGGCTTAATCCTACAGCTTGGATACCATGCCTAGGGGTAAGATGAACTTCTGAGATGACCTGAGTTACCAAAACACCTATGAACATATGTGTCTAACCTGTGTTGGGCAGGACACCTCTCAGAGATGGGGACTTTGTAAAGCATTTTGTATTTGATCAGGCAGAGTAAACAAGGGGATCATGGATTGAAAAAAAGGGAAAGAGACGAAAACAGGAAGGAAATAAAAACTGAACAATCAACGGAAATACCCATGTAGAAAACACTTGCTACATGCTACGTGTTTAATAAATATTTGTGGTTGAACCAAGTTACCTGGTATAGATCTAATTTTTATTTCAAAAATAATGGTTGTGAGTCTTACAAGTTTTTTTATTTCTCTTCTTCCCTAAACCCAAATGAATAATTCCTTAATATTTTTATTAAAACATCTTATTTGATCATTCCATTTATAGCCAAAGGGTGATAAAGCAGATTCAAGGATTTGAGGGTCACAGAAACTAATTTTCAGTCTAGAACAGGGTCTGCGAACTTCGTAAAAGGTCAAATAGTAAATATTTTTCAACTTGTGGGCCCGTATAGTGTCTGTCACAACTACTAAACTGTGATGTATGGTGAAAACAGCCATAGGTGATATGTAAGCGAATGGGCATGGCTGTGTGCCAATAAAACTTTATTTATAAAACAGGTGGTCAAGCTGGATTTGGCCCGTGGGTCTCATTTTGCTGGTCCCTGGAGCACACATGTCTGGGAGATTTTAAAAATCACTTTTGTTTGATTTTCATGCTTTAAGAACATGATATTTTCAACCATGAATGAGTGCTCATCTTTTGAATTTTCATTCCTTCCTGATATAATTCAAAGCCCTTGCTTTAAAATTTCTTGTTAACCCTGACACTCCTTGGCTCTGTTAGGAATGGCAACTGAGCTGGAATGCTTGGATATGAAGGCAGGGGTCAGCTTGGAAGTGAAACTTCCCAAATCTGGGCAACTTGGGAAAATGTCAAGAGCTTGGAATGAGGATTTGGAACAAAAAGGCTCAGGGCTGACACTATTTTTTTTTTTCTTCTTTAAGGATAAAGAGGAAAGAGAAAAATAAGGGAGATGATGTGCCTTTTCATTTGGTTGGAGGCTCAGAGTTAATTGATGGATCTGTTTAAGGTTGTGTTATAAAGTCTTTTGAGGACAAATGTTGCATAGTCAGGATCCTGAAGCAGCGGCGATATATTCCATGATTCAGACATTAAGGGATCATAACTGCTATTTGGTAAGAAACCTAAGAGACACAGAATCCCCTCCGTCTTTTCCTGGGTGTTATTCAGATGGCGTGTCTTATAAATACTTGTGTATCGAGGTCTGAATTTTCTCAACAGAAGAGGGCCAGTGGTCATTTGAACTCATATTTATTTGTATTTCTTTAAAATGTGAACCCTGAAAGTGACTCAGTGCAGTAAGGAAATGGGTGACTCTCTGTCTGCTCTCTTGGAGACAGGGATATCCGCCATACTTTTGCCAATACTGGAATATTTCAGGGAGGCGGGGCTAAGGAGGTCCGTTCCTGCCACTCATTCAAAGGAAAGGAATACCCCAGAGCTAGATGAGCATGCCTGGTGGCTCTTTGCTCCTTGCGCCTCTGCTTTGAATGGTGCATACCATAAGCATGAGGAAACTGCGTCCAGACACCACTCCTCAGATCCTAATGGACAAAGAAACCCTTGGCGCCCTGCCTCCTCCAGAGCTGAGCGTTCTTGAAAGAGCAGGCTGTCTTCTTCCATCAGGCCTATCTGATCGCTCTCCAGTTTCCTCTGGAGAGCAAAATAAACAGAAACCACTTTCACCTTTCCCATTCCAGGGTTAAGTGCCCAAGCAGGTGTTGTTTTAGCCATGTGGTTTGCAATCAGCAAACCACCCCCTTTTACATGTGGCAGCAAACAGGGAGAGCTTGAGACCTGGATACTGGAGGGCTGTTGGCTGTTCCTAGAACCGGCTCTTAGTAGGGGCTTCCTGACACATTTCTTACCCATGACCTGGGGCCCCCTCTGGAAGGAAAATGATGGAGAGGTCACTTGTGGAGTCACCCCCAAAAGAATAAGGCACTCCTTAAACGGACCCGAAATTTAATATGTAAGTGTGACCTCCAGTTAAAGCTGGATTTGCTTAACCCGATTCCCCTCCCCCCAAAAGATTATACTGTAATACTGTTCTGATGAAGCCATCTCACCCTGTAAACCGTCACCTGATTTATACAAAGCCATCTGCTTCCATATGGGATGTTTCATTTGGGATCCAGGAGGGAAGGAGGTACATCTGCACACCGTCCGTAGCATCTGAATCTTAATGAATAAAAGCACTGAGAGTTATTTAAGAGGGACTGGTAGGGTTCTATTTATAGTTTGATACCATTTTATAATCCAGCTCCACATTGGACATTTACTGTCGGCTATGAAAGGAAATTAACTTCTGTGTTGGTTTCCTGATAAAGATAGCCATGATCAGAGAAGCGGCTGGGAGGGCCTGGGGGCCCCCTGATTACTGACCGTTGGACAGGAGGTCAGGTGTCCCATCAGGGACTGCTGCACACACAGCATCCATGCAGGTCTTCAGCGTGCATATCCGCAGCCCAAGGGGAAGGCTTCTTCCACGGCTCTACTAGTTATTTCTCAGGTTTTACGTTAGTTATCATCCATGCCATGGGGGCCACATGAGTAAGTGCCAGGGTTGATCAGAAGGCAGAGGGATGGGGGAACTGGGTAAGAGCCTTTCTTGTGGTTTCAGCAGGAAGGACCAGGGAGGCAGAGTAAGCAGGTTTAGGACTGGCCAGTTTGAATCATTTCCGTGGGCTCTGGAGGGCAGGGGCTGCCCCTGGCTGTCTGGTACCGGGCCCTGGGTCCATGTGGGCAGGTGCATAGTGTGGCCAGGAATGTGGGAGCCCAGTAATGGATGCGGTTGGGGTGGGGGCTCTGGAGCAGCTGGGTTGCATTTGAGAAAGCGTGCTCATGGGTGACTTGTTTCCTATCTCTAGGAACTGACTAACCCCGGGAGGGGTCTGCCTTTAACAACATTCCCCAGGTCAATCTTGTTTGGTTTTAAAATCATAACACCGAATGGGACCATCGAGGTAACCTACGGTAGTCCTCTAGTGCCCACAGGTTAGATTATTTGACTCTCATCTTCTCTATTTTTGAGTCACTCTCAGAAGGGCCTCCCAGATTTGATGGCTCCCAGAAGCCCACAGCCCACTCAAAGCCCCCGACCCTGAATGGTGGGCCGGTGCTTTCTGATGACAGAGGAGGGACCTCGTGTCGGAGAGGATCTGTACACTTCACAGAAGTGCTAATCCTTACCCAAGCATTTAATTTTGCTGCGTAGGCAACCTGTTCTCCCACAAAGCACTGACTAAGAAGAAAAGGGGCCAGCACACCTAGCAGGGCCTGGCTGGCGGCTTGTGGCGCTCTGGCCATTGAAGGTTCTGAGGAAGCGGCGGCATGAGCCGCAGCGAAGGAGAGGAGGGGAGGAGAGCTTAGCAGCTTTGGTTCTGCCGCCCTCCTGTCACCCTCCATCTCTTCTTTCCTTCCTTTTCTTGCTTCTTAATAATTTTAATTATAAATATAGTCAATGCTATGAATTAAAAACAAACAAACAAAAAACCCCCTCTGGCTTTCTGTAATCCTCTAGAGAGATGCGTATTTCTAAATTTAAATGTACTCTCTCCTACCCTGTCTGGGAAAAGGAAGCATTTTCCAGCCAAACTAAAAGAAACGAAAGGTATTCTCCTACCCATATTGCAGATTTTTTTCCCCTTAATATTGTACATTTGGCACAATTATTGTTGAATATTGTGAGGCATCCAGAACCGGGGCTTTGGACCTTGTGACTTTGGGCAAATGCTTATTCTCTCTGCACCTCAGTTTATTCATCTGGATAATGGGGACAATTGCATTGACTACATCTCAGGGCTTCTGTGAGCGTTCCTCAAGATAACGTATAAGAGGGGCCATTACGCACTTTACACTAAAGGAGTGTCCCTTACTGCTTCCAGTGTTGTTGTCATTGTCACTCGCTGCACTCCTGAGGTGCCTTTTTCCTCAACCTGAGCAAGCAGGGATGGGGAAGACGTGCTCTTTGGAACAGGAGGACACCTCACAGTTCCAGAGCACTTCATATTTGGAGTGATTTTACTAGAACCTTGAGAGAAGCCTCCTGTTTTGACTTTGCCCCCCCCCCACACACACTGGAGGAAGACTCCGCCGAGCACTGCCGGGGAGAAAAATGAGACTGCCAGCTTAAATAAATGTTATCCCCATCTCTGCAGAATCGTGATGTGTCCGATTTCTTAAAGTGTCGGCTGCAAGGTATTTATTATTCAGCGATAATAATAAATCGCTCCTTAGGAAACCCAGGGACTCGCGTGTCATGGAGGGAGGAAGGCAAGTGCAGGGAGAAGAGCTGTGAGAGACAGAGGTCCAGCCAGCCCTGGGCTATTAATCATCGGCCTCCATTATTTCTTGAAGATTCATTCATTGTTCCATAGGTACCTAGAGGGTCAATTAGAGACCACAGACAGGCTTTTCCAAAGACACAGGAGGGTCAATTAGGCCTTCCTTATAATTTTCTGCTTTAACAGCAAATGCCAGCCTATTGCACATCAGATGCAAGGGAGTTTGGAAATAAACAGGGTGCTTTCCTTCCGCCTCCTTTAAAAAGAAAGAGAGAATGAAAAAACAACACAAAACCAAACCCACCGTGGAGAAATAGAGGCGGCCTGCTCTTGGTAACACTTGGCTCGCTGTCAGGCTCTGGTTCAAGGGAGGCAGAGGGGACCTTCTCCCTGAGACTTGCGGGGAGCAGAGTGCTTGTGGGTCAGAGCACCAGGCCCGGTCGGGGAGTTTCTATGATGGAGCGGCCTGTTCCCATAGCTGAGGCGATTCATTTATCTAGGGTGCGACCTGACTGTACTGGTGTGAGGCTATAATTATAAAGTATCTGCAAACGGAAGGGTACCTGGAATCTATTGAAGTAGATATCTACAGTGACAGCTGATGAGTCACCATTGCCCACCACGAGTTTGTGTCCACGCCTAGGAAATAATTCAGCTGAGTACACGTATGATCTTGCCCAACACTGGTTTCTATTTGTTTTTCCCCGAATTGGCACAGTGTGACACCCATGACAGTCAAGCCAAGAGGCAGGGAATTGTCCTAAGTGAGGGACAGAGACGGCACTGGAAGGGAGATTGAGGGAGATTGTCAGAACCCCAGGTACCTCCATTTCTTGTACTTTTTTGAAGTGAGGTATTAGGCTTTGACTCTGCCCATTTTTGAATACCTAATCTTGTTAACAGAATGGACGAATTGCTATATTTCTTTACCTTGATATCCTGTTCTGCCCGTCTACTGTCACACAGAGATCTGGAATCAAAAGAGAAATGCTCTTAATGTACAAACACCAATTCCAAAGTTAGTGATTCTCCCCCCCCTCCCCCCGGGATCTCTTCAGAGGCCCAAATTGTAAAATGTATTCAGCATATGTTTGCTGAGTGCTGGCACCATTCTCGATGTTGGGGAGACAGCAGAGAGTGAGGGAGCCAAGCCCTTTGCTTCTCTGTTCTGGAATGCTGCAGCCCTGGGCCTTTGGGACATCATTCACTTCTAGGTCACTTATGCTGTATGGATTTCCAAAAAAAGGAATCGGCCTGGGACTGAAAAAGGGTGGACTGTGGAAATTGTCCCACTTTTCATTTTCCTCAGAAAGAGGACATGAATGTGCATTCCTCTAGGGCATGGATTTTGTCTCTTTTGCTCACTGCTGCCTTTGCAGAGTCTGGAACAGTGCCTGGCACATAGTAGGCCCTCAGTGGATATTTGTTCACCAAATGAGTGAACGGATGGATGGATGACTGGCCTCACTCTCAGCCTCCAGAGAAGTTTGCTTTCCCTCCTGAGCAGCTCTGGGCCCTGGCTGCTGCTCTCACCTCGGGGATCAGCTTTCTTTTCAACGCTTTTGCTTTCCAATCCCTGGATAAGAAGCAAGAACATTTTCCAACCCTTGCACACTCCATCCTTGTTTCCAACTCCTATCCCAGAAGTTGCAAATTGGAGGCTTGCAGATGTCTTTTGTTGGGACTGCTGGGGTTTTGTTTTCTCAATAAAATAAGTTACTTGCCAACATTTAAAAAATCAGGAGACTTTGTCCCCCAGTCCAGATTTCCTGCTTTTCGTGAACAAGGAGAGTTTGTCTTACTTGCCGGCACATCTGAGTGGCACCAGTTGGCTGGACATGAGCAGCGCTGCTCCTGTCTGTCTCGGGCACATGCCCTCCGGTTTCCCAGAGTGCCCACCAGGCCCAGTTCCCTCGTTACAGGAATTTCCTGGCCTCACAGGCATTGGAGTTTGCAGCCCCTGCATGACAAGTCCCCTAATTCATGAGCCTGCCACTTGCCCTGGCTATCGGGGTGACCTCTCATAGGCCTCTCTGACTCCAGACCTCTGATTCATTGAGCCGACCAGCATCTTGGCTCTTCACTCCCAGATCTGATTGGCTCTCAGAAAGGCTAGGTCTTGTATGTCCAGATCCTTCTGCCTACCATGGTCATTCTGCCTTCTCCAAACTAACTGACTCTTTTGGAAGACTTGTCTGAACCCTAAACCCCCTCTTCCCACAGAATTTGAGAATGGGTTGGGCACCCTTCAATCCTCCATTGTTCCCATAACGTCCTTTACAACCACAGTTTTACTGTGGGCATCTGGTTACTACTTGCTGGCCACCCCAGACCGTCACCCCCCTAATAAGAAGGACTGTGTTGCTCATGGTCGTTCCTTGGGCATCCAGACAAGCTCTGGGCCCTGGGGGAAAAGACACGTGGTTGTGTCTGGATGGAGCCTAACGTGGGAGAGGGACAGCAGGAATGAAGATAAGACGAGAAAACCAGGCTAAAGTGCCCAGGCGCCTCAGGAGACCCAGCAAGATTCTGGATCTTACCTCCACGGTCCTGGAAAGTGCTGGGAAGCCTTCCAGATGTCTTGGGAACCTGTACATAACAGGGGGGGGGCAAGTGTATATTCAAAAGGATCCCTCCAGCTTCAGTGAGAATGATGGGTTTGACAGGGACACGACTGGCAGCAGGTGAGCCCTTGGAATGGACCAGGCAAGAACGTGTGGAGGCCAGACCCGGGGCTGGATAGAGAAATAAGACGTGGCTGTTGATTTGGGGTGTAGAGGTGAGCAGATAACGTTCTAGTGTGGGGAGGGAGAAAGGAGCCATTACCTAGCCAATTGTTTTGTGAAAATAACTTCCCTCCAGTTTTCCCCTCCCCCAAATGTCACCTGTACCACCCCGACAATATGTCTCCTATTAAAACACGCAGACAGCAGTGGCTCTGAGTGTGGCGTGTGACATGAAAGCACCACTATGAGCACGCGCCACTGGCTTGCTTTTTCGGGTGCATATATCTCTGTGTACCCCACATGGATTTCCCTCGCCTTTCTTTTTCTTCTTTCTAATCCCCCTCCTTCAGGGAAACCCTGTTGCTGCAGTAGCTTCTTGGTGGAGTGTTCTAACTAATGACTTTCATCATGGAGAATGTATAGCAGAAATGGACAGGAAAATCCTCAGCCCATTTATCTTACAGACCCCAAGTGAACAGGAACAAAACCACAACTTCCACCCTTTTTCTCCCCCTTTTATTTCATACTTTACCTCAATTTATGACTTGGCTTGCAATCTGTTGCAGAAAGCCCAGCTCCCCAGCGTCCTCCTGGATCTACATTTTTCTATTTTGTCTGAAATAGCCAAAGTCTCAGGAGTTTGCTCAGTTATATTGCTTCAGAAAAATTAGTGACATTGAAGGGTTCTCATCTTTTTGTGTGTGTAATTTTGGTTATAAGAAGAAATTTACAAAGCCCTTCTATTTTTTTTTCCATCTCTGCAGTTCAGGAGATTATATTACATGATATTTGATACAAAAAATACTCATGGTAGGGCTTTTCTACATGTAGTCACTTAGAGTAAGTCAGCGCTACCAAAACAGTTTCCTCCTGTAGAATAAATTCTGAGCTCTGCTTGGATCTGAAGTTTTTCCTGCTCGACTTTGTGTAAGGCATGCCATAGCAAAATAATTTCAATAGCTGCCTCACTCTAGATTCACTGGCTGCACTGTCACATTACCCTCAGGAGGAAACCTAGTGATCAGGGTTGTTTTGGAACTAGTTCTTTAGTAATTAATTTAAAAACAATAATATCGCTCTAGTGATTGAGTTCTTGTGTGAAGAATGTTATACTCTGAAGGCATAGTAACTGTGAAAGCCAAAGAAATAAATAGAGCAAAATATTTCTTTTAAAGCTGGGATTATCTCACATGCTGCTACCTTGGTTTTGGATGGCCGCATAACAAATTACCCCAAACTTAGCCGCTCAAATCAGTGCCCATTTGTGAGCTCACAGTTCTGTATTTGTGGGTCAGGATTACGGACAGAGTGTGATGGGGTTCTCTGCTCAGGGTCTTACAAGGACAAATTCAAGGTGTCACCGAGGGCAGTGCTCCTTTTTGGAGGCCCTGGAGAAGAATCCACCACGCCCAAGCTTATTCCAGTTGGCAGCAAAATTCAGTTTTTTGCAGTTGTAAGACGGGGCCCCTGCCTCGTTTCTCTCTGTGTCAGCTGGTGGCCACTCTCAGATCCTAGAGGTCACCCACGTTCCTTGCCGCGTGACTCCTTCCATCTCCAAAGCATCAACCGGGACTCTTTTGTGCATTGAATCTTCTTGCCTTGAATCTCTCTGACTCTCTTTGACTCTGACATCTAGACTCAGATTTAAAGGGCTCATGTGACTAGGATAGTCTCCTTATCTTAAGGTCAGCTGTTTTGGAGACTTAATTAACAGCAGCAAAATCTCTTCACTGGACCTAGAATAGTGATTGATGGGATACCTGGGAAAGGCCAGGTGGCACCAGGGGCCAGGAATCTTGGGGCCAACTTAGAACTCTACCTACCAAAGCCACATTAAAACAATAATAATAACAACAGAAAACAAAGCTTAGGTCTTTTCAAAGAGTTTTTCAGAGGCAGGAAGTTTACTATAAAAGAATGGGGGCACTCAGGGAAGGCTGAAAACACAAAAAAAGGAAGCTTTGGTAGAGCCTTTTGGATGGGGTCAGAGATCTGACCTTGGACAGACATGTTGACCTTGGACAGACATGTTTTCCTTGTGAGCCAAGCAGGTGATTTTGCCTGAAGAGGTGGCATGGGGCTTGGGGGAAGGGCGATTATAAGGCTCAGGATTTTCAGTTACCAGCAGGTGGAGCTGAGTCAAAAAAGTTTGGTCTCTTTTATGAACTGATGCAAATCGTCCTCTTCCCTGTGCCTCGATGTCCCCATCTCGAATGGGTTC
>NW_017731452.1:400106-421731 GCF_001890085.2 Hipposideros armiger | reverse complement strand
TACATACTAATCAGGTTTGAAAGTTGTCTTGTGAGGCTTTAAAAAGCTAGCCAAGAGCAGTGCGATTTCTCCAAAAGGATGTCTGCAATCAAGATGATTACATGGGAAAATAAATCATAATTTATATTGCTGAAACTGTCATTTGCAAAACACTCTGACAATACTTTCCTTTCAGTCTATTTTCCTGTGAATGGGGTAAGCGCTGCCCTTCTGAAACTTTCCTTTTATTTTACTTATTTATTTATTTTTAATGCCGGGAATATCACTGAAGCAATTGCAGTTTCAGGGCGATGGGGGGTGGTTCAGGCATACAACTGATGCACATTAATGCCAAAAAATTGAACAAAACTCATATAGAAGAAAGTTCAAAGCTACTCTGTATTTAGGGTACACACGCACACACACACAAACGCACACGCACACACACACACACATACTTTTTGTTTCTATTGAAGGAGAACTTAAAGATAGACTGTTAGAACCAAAAGACTTTTAGGAGGCCGTCTCTCTTCTGCCCACCTGCCTTTGGGTTATAAGCTATAGTGAATTATCCAAGAGAATTCATCAGTTATCTGATTCAAAAATACCCCATGGTATTAGGAACTATCCCCAGGTGTGTCCTGGCTGACAGATACAAAATCCGCAAATGCCAGCCATTAATATGTGTGTGGTAGATTATAACAATGGCCGCTAATTCCCTGCCTCACCTGTATGTGTGCCCTTGCATTGTGATGTCCTACCTCTCCCATCAGAAGGTGGAGTCCAGCCCTTGAGTCAGCATGCCTGGTGGGTCTTGCTTGGGCCATGGAGACATTTGTAAACATGACACAAGCAAAGGCTTGAAAAGTGCTTCTGCACGGGTGCCTGCCTGCTTGCTGCTCTTAGAAGCCTTCCATTTCCGGGTGTGAACAAGTTGGGGCCTGCCTGCTGGGTGGTGAGAGACATGTAGCCCGGGTGCCATATTGCCCAACCAAGAGCCAGCCGACCCCCGGGGGCAGAACTGCAGGCTGACAGCGGACCCGTGCCCAGCTGAACCCAGTCCAAACTGCTGACCCAAATTGCCATAGGAAGTCACGGTTTCCAAGTCCCCGGACTTCATAGCCCCCTTGTCCCTGTAGCCAAGTGCCTCTTAGGGTGTGGTTTTTAATAGCCAATAGTGCAGTTCACAAACTGGGGGGTTTTAGTGGTGCCCAAGTGGGTTTTACTTCCTCCTCCTAGAATTCCTGCCACAAAGGTAAAGACCAACAGTTAATTGAGCACCAATGGTGTACCAGCAATGTGTAGATTGTTTTTTGTGCTTTATTTTATTCCTCAGATCACGACTGCCTTCAGTTTACAGTTGAGGGAATTGAAGATCAGAGGGTTCATGTCTCTGAATAGCAGCAGTAGTAACACTATTGATGACAGTCATAAGAGTCATTAAAATCCTAGCAATTGCCAGTGTTACTGTAGCAGAAGCTTATATGTATTGTATGTCTTCTGTGTGCCAGGCGCTAGGCTAACATTATAGATTCATTATTCGTTCATCCTACACTATGAGGTGGGTATGCTCATCACCCTCAATTTCAGATGAAGAAACTGAGGGTCAGACAGGCCCCGTGATTATCCTAAGTCCTTGGTGAAGGGCGTGATTGGCAGAGGCCCCCTATTTGAGCCCCCATTTTTCTCACCCTTTCAGAAGACCGTGTTGGCTCCCAGAATCTGTCCTCTTCCACTGCCAAGAAGTGGAAAGGTCCCCAAGCTCCCCTCTGCTCTCCCCACCCTCCACCATCCCCGACTGATGTATTTTTAAAGGGTGCCCTTTGCTGTAAAACTAGGACAAGGAGAACCAACCTGGTGCTCCCCTGGACCGTGGAAACTTCCACCTGGCCCACGCTGCCTTTGTGGCTGAGTCAGGGGAAAGGACGGAGAAAGTCCCAGGCAGCCTCCAGCGGGGTGGTCTCGCCCAGGACCCATTACCAGGCTGGAGTGACAGAGGGTGGCGCGCCAGCCGCTCATCTCGTGTCTAATGGAACAGAAATGAGCACCTCACCGCCCTTGTTTTCCAGTGGCTCGTCCAGGGCGCTGCCAGGTTTATTAATCTTAGCATATAATGGAAAATGTGTTGCCATGTTAAACTTAGAGCCACTGTTCACTGCTCCGCGAATTGAAGGCAGCAGGAACCTTTGTCTTATTTACAAGCAGTGCATGGGAGACACAGGGCAGCCGAACATCGTCATAAAAATCCGTGCGGAATGGGAAAGTGCACATTAGTGCATGTGACCAGATGGTTCTAAAATATGCCACTTTAACCAAAAATCAGCCTCTGAAAAACTCCTCCAAAGAACATTGACTGTGCATAATAACTGCCTTGAGCAGGGCCATAATTTTAGAAAATGTATGAGGTATGGGGTGAAGAGGAGGGAGGAAAATGGTTCCTACTTATCATTACATTGTCCCTCCAAATGCCTCTTGGAAAAAAAAAATCCACCCAACGCAAGGAACCGTGGCAATACTTAGACCATTTAGAATCACTGTGAGTTATTACCCAGAAATTGCTAACCGCGGCTTTCTAAGTTACGTATTAAAAAATAAGAAAGAGCTTTCAACTTCTTTAAACTCCAGAAACAGTAGGCTGTTAGTTACATGTCACAATAGTCATACTCGCGTCTGCAAGTCTATTAGGTTTGTTTTCTGCGGTGTCTTACACATCTTAAGGGCCATTGGTTGAAGCATCGGATAATCTTCACACTGTCATATTTACACTTGAGGTCTTATTATCCTCCCCTTAGCTATGTAAACAGATGAAGAGCCTGCTTTCGATTTACGCAGATAGCACATGTGGCAGACTGCAGGCACAATGAGATGGGAGGTATCTGGTGTCCACCTCTCCGGCTTGTTCATTATGGCGAGGGGAGCCTGTCCCAGATAAGCCATCACAGGGAGGCAGGAGGGGTTACCAACCAGGCCACTTTATCTATCTGAGCAGCCCTCAGGTTTGCAAACGATTGTTTAAAATTACAAGAGGCCTTTTGACTTTCTCTAAAAAAAAAAGGAACCTTGTGACCGAAATTGGAATTTTTTTTTAGCAAAGATGTACTATTTCCCACTGAGAAGAGTCAGAAATAGAAAAGTGCTTCATTGTCTCTCTGTAGTGTGATTAAAACAAGTGGGTGCATTTTCACTGCATCAAAGCAATATTTCCCCCTATCAAACCTCCTATGTCATGTCGCCGTTCAAACTCCACATCCTCATTTGAGTTTGTTTCAAAGTATTACCATTTTGTTGACATTCACCTGTATGCTTTTCAATGGATCATATATTCTCATTTGCAATATACCTTTTAAGGAGCAGTCGAAAAAAAAAGAAAAAATGTTAAATGTTAATGATTCCTTTCCTAACTTCAATTTTGTCAGCTCCGTTTTGTATATGTATGATTATGAAGCAATTTGCATGAAATTTACACCTTTTCAAATTTTGAAAATTGCCTTGTTGAAAAAGAATCGCTGCGCTTCTCAATATCACACTGATTAATCACAGTTATAGAGTAGACATAACATTTTTATTAAACTCTCAGTGAGCAGGAAAATTAGCACTTCCTGCAATAACGATACTAATTTCATTAGCGAACGTTTTCATTTATAAAGTACCTCTTCCTTATCTTGAACCTTTTATCCTTTTCTGATTGACCAAAGAGAGGGTATATCTTTGGGAGCTGGTAATAAACCATATTAACAATACGATGTGACCTCATCGACAAGCTACGGCTTCTAGGTGATCATCTTCCTTAATCATAAATACCCATCTGTACCTCTTGTCATGTGGAGCACTTTGAGCTTCCTCTGTGAATTTCAAGCATGTTAAGAGATGGTTTCCATCCTGAAGAGCTTGCAGTGGGATGGTTATTGGTGAGATTAAAACTGTAAAATGATCAGGTGGATTAAAGATAAAGAAAACACAGCCTTTTGTTGATTTATTTTCATGTAACTTCCATATTGGATGCTTACAGTAGAGGAAAGACCTGTGGTCCTGTGTGCCTTCCTAGAAATGGAACTGTGCAGACAAGCTCAGGAGGAAGCTAGGGAGGTGGAGAGTCAGACCGCTGGATTAGGGACCTGGGGTCCACGTGTTTTATTTACATGTAAACTCACATATAAATCTCCAGTTCCGGCACCAATTCCGTTCTGAAACACAGTGGTAGATGAACTAATGCAACAAGAACTTATTTACTACCTTCCTACTAGATGCCTATTCAATGTGCTAAGGACACAAAGGTGAACCTCCTGGCAAACCAGGGACCTCTCCTCACAGAGTTCACATTCCAGTGGGGGAGCCAAGCAAGAAACAAGTAAATGACTCGATAGAGTACATGCGAAAGTGACACATGTTCAGAAGCAGGCAAACGTGGTCCTGTGCGTGAAAGAAGGTCGGGGATGGAGGAAGGGTACTCTAGAAAGGATGGCCAGGTGACACGGAAGTTGAGGCTTCATAGGTGAGAAGGAGCCAGCAATGTGAAGAGCCAGAGGAAAAGTGTCCCAGGCAGACGGGACCGGAAGTGAAGAGGCGCCCTGTCAAGGCAAACGCACATTGTTGCAGAGATAACATTGACCAGAGGGTTTGTTCGTGTGCCCTGTGATTTTTAAATTTAGAGTTGAGGTCTATGCTTGACACAAAATATTGATCCTTTCTTTGTGTCTGCGTGGGCTGGGAAAGCTGTATATATTCAAAGCAGAAGAGAAATATACATTTCTGAACGCCCCACGAGGGAGAAAGGTGCAGTGACAGCTTCTAAGTGTTAGGAACACAGGTACTCTTCTCTTTGTGTGTTGGTTTCTTTAATATGTCAATTCGATAGCTTTTTATGTGCTAGTTATCATTTTAAAAGGTAAATTACTTGTCCAAGGTCATACCGCCAGTAGATTTGGGCGCCGAGAAACTAAACATTCCCCAAAGGACATCCACATTAAATGGGGGAAATAAGTGATGGTATATTCATATGATAGAATACTAGAGAACAGTAAAAATGAATGAATTACCATAACCTGCATCAACATTGAAGAACCTTGAAAACATAATGTGGAATTTAAAAAGCAATTACACTGAGACTATGCACAGTATGGTTCAGCTTGTATAAAGTTCAAAATATAGGCAAAACCAAACAAATCATTTGAACATACAAGGTTATATGCTAAAACCATAAAGAAAAGCAAGTGAATGAAAAACCCAAAATATGAAAAAAAAAACAAAAACAAAGAAAGCCCTGAACCTGACACCTAATTCAGTATTATGCAATGTGCATACATAACAGAATAGTTCATAGAAGTAATTTATGTATATTTTATATAATGGCAAATAGAATACCTATTTACCTATCACTCAACTTAAGAAATCAAACTTCCCAATACTTCCGCTATGTGTCTTTGCTTTCTTCTCCACTACGCCCAGCCCCACCCTATATGGGGAAGCACTAGCTCTTACTTTGTGTTTTTGAACCAAGACGAGGCATGGTAAAGTTTGTATTTTAGGCAGATGCATCTGAAACATGGGATAGATTGGAGCAGGGAGAAATTAGAGGTACAGGGGGCAATATCACTGTCCTCTTTTTTTCTGTCAGGCAAGATCTCATCTCTAAACTAGCCCTACCCCTGGGGAAGTGAGGGGCAGGCAGTACTCAAAATCGTTTGTTTGTTTTCTTTTCAAATGAGAGTTGGTTTTTCCTTGAAGATTAAGGTCTCTCATATATTGACCATAATCAGTGTTGGGGACACATTTGTTTAGAGCAGCGGTTCTCAACCTTCCTAATGCTGCGACCCCTTAATACAGTTCCTCATGTTGTGGTGACCCCCAACCATAAAATTATTTTCATTGCTACTCTATAACTGTAATTTTGCTACTGTTATGAATTATAATGTAAATATCTTTTTGTTTTCCGATGAAAGGGCCGTTTGACCCCCAAAGGGGTGGCGACCCACAGGTTGAGAACTGCTGGTTTAGAGGACAGTAGACTGTGGTAGGCTTGTCTTCACAGTGTCTGATGTCCTGAGGGCATGGTGTCAGTCCCTATACTTTATAGACACTGCAGCATGTTCAGAAAACAAGAGGGTTTCTGCAGGAAGACCTGATGGTTCGATTTTACCCCATCCTAATATCCTGTGACATCAGCTTTGCTTCAGACCGGGGCATTTGATTTTCTCCAGGGCTTCTCTTAAGTTGTGCATTTGACAAATATTTAGTAAGCACCTACCATGTGCCTAGCAACGTTATAGATCACGACGCCATTTTGAAAGCATAACCTGAGTTGTGGACAGCACACAGATAAAGCCACTGTCTGGTGTTGATTATTTTTCATGGTATAAACACAAATTTCATTAACTCAAATCACAAAAGCTCCATTTACTTTTAACCCCACGTGGTGAAGTTATCAATGTGTGATGCCTCTCTGTACTCCCAGATGGAAAACGCCTAGATAAATACTGCAAGGGACATTTTTAAGCATGTAAAAAAAAATCAATTTTCATAAGGTTACATCTTTTTACCTCTTTATATAAAACATGCTATATTAAAAGAGATTAAATTTTACTCGGTAGAGTAAAATGCAAACACAAAATTATTTTTTCATTTTTCAGAGCATGCACTGGATTATCATTTATTTATGAGGCTTTTTTAATCTAGAATATATGGAAATCTTTTCTTGAAGCACAATATAATATTGAATTGGGAATGTTGTATGACAGTTTCCCTCTTACAGTTGCATAGAATGAGTCTCCTGTATGAATTTTTAAAAGAAACTTCAATATACTCTGCATTTGAAAGGGAAGAAGTAACCGCCGTAATCTTGAGGAATCTTTTAAATGGCCTCCACTCCAGCCCTATGTCTCACCAACTTTTCTGCAACAAACAATGCTTCCATGACTTTCCAGAACTCACACAATGTCCAGTTTTCTTTCTTTTGTCCAAAATGTATACCCATCGATTGAAGTTCTCACCCCAAAAGACATGCCTAACAGTTCAGGATAGAGCCATCACCGGATTCCTGTGTATTCCTTTTGCACATTTTTTTCTTGCTTTGAGGCATTGGACTTGAAAGGGGACTGGCAGCTTTCATTCTCCATGAGGCAGATGTCTTTCCATGGCAGTCCCTTTAAACGTATGTGGTGAAGCTGCACAACCGTGAGGTCAGGGACCCCATAGAAATGCTGGCTCGGGCATCTTCATCCTTTCTCCGGAACCCTTCCGAATGTTGTTCCTCTGTACCACCCTAGAGACACGACTTTCTGCTCACTTTTCAATGCTTGACCGTGGTTTTATTCCATCCCATTGCTACTCCGCTATTGCTGCATAACAGCCCACCCCCATATGGCCTGATTGGTCTACAGGCTGCCTATAGTGGGCGGCCTGCTTTACCAGTCACATGTCGGAGCTCAGGGGAATGTGGTGAGTTAGGGCACGATCTTCCCATCGTGGAATTTGGTGGCTCCTCATGCCTCACGAGGGCTAGATTCCGATTTAGCACACCCCATTCCTTTCGCTCACATTCCATTGGCTAAAGCCAGTTATCTGGTCAAGCCCAACTCTAGTTGGGGAAGTGTACACCTTCCACAGAGGTGGGAAGATAGAAAGGGAATTTTCGCTGAATGGACTTTCTGTCTAGTGTTTTGGATTTATTGGAGCTAAATCTATCTGGTTTATATAGAATTACATTTTAAATGTAAAATATATATATTTGAAATTGAATATAATGTTTTCATAGCTTATTCAAATTGTAAAACCTTGTTCAGATTTTAGCCATCTTCAGAGTATATGCTCCAGCATTTGTCCTCTAAATTCCAGCATTGCCACCATGAGTGAGGGTGTCCTGACCCCTCTCTCATCGTTTAGCTGACTCACCTTTCATCCAACACCGAGTTAACCAAGAAGGACATTCACACAACACTGCGTATGGTGACCCACTTGGAGCCAGAGCAGGTAGAGTTCAAGTGCAAAGTCTTCCGCTTTCCAGCTTTGTGACCTTGGACAATTTACTTAACCTTTCTGGGCTTTAGTTACTAAATCATTGGAATGAGACTGGCGGCACCCGCATTCATTCTTGACATCTCCATGAAGACAATTTGGATACTAACCCAGTTCATAGGGCTGGCATGCCATTTGTTGGCACCCTCTTTGACTACATCATCCTAGCAGTCTCGGAGAAGCTGCCACTTTGGGAAGAATCTGTTGCTAGCGAATGTCAATAGTATGAATTATAATTTAGTACATGCACAGGTGACCTTGTTTGGGCTTGTGCCACTGATAATTCAGTTTCAGGATCTGACTTAGATAGAATGTATTAAAACACAGTTTGTTTTTTTGGTTGGTTGGTTGGTTGATTGGTTGTTGTTTTTTCCTATTTGTCAATTGTACCCTCATGACCACAGTTCTTTCAAACAACCAAGACTTGCTAATTAATATTTTCATAAGAACATTTGTCATGTGGGTCCAGATTTTAAAGGAAAAAAAAATAGAGCCTTTGTTCTTGTAGACCCTTTATAATATTAGTTGGGCATACGTCATTTTGACCACTAGCTTCAGAAAGTGCTTGGGTATTTTGTGACCTTAGCACAAGACAATTAAGCTGTTACTGATGCTTTTTTGCCTTTTTAACAATTAAAAATAATTGTATACCATTGGGTTGTCCTCTGGCCTTAGTAATATGGTGTATATATACACCAAATACATTTATATAGATTAGATTGGATGGATGGATGGATGGATAAGTAGGTAGGTAGGTAGCTAGATAGATATGTAGTTGTTACGAACTGTGAGAAAGAAATTCATTTCCAGCTATGGGTCATTTGGAAAAAGATCAATATGATACATCAATATTATAAGTAAATGAAAATGAATGCAACCTCGTGGTTTTCTGAAAGCCTGGTTTTCTGTGTGGCTTTCAGAATCTCATCTCTGACACCTGGGATATGTATTATCTGCTACAGTGTGCTTGTTTGTGAACTGGTTTAATGGTAAGGGTACATCCTCATAAATGAATATCATTTGTAATGCGATTATTGCTTTGTTGATTGTTAATATTATGACATCTTGCTTTTCTGAAACCTACAGCACAAAAGAAGTAATAACAATAATAAGGTTACATGACACTTCTGCATTTTTTACAGTTTGGGTTTTTTTTTCTTTCTTTTTTCATGTTGTCAGCCACTCCATCATGTTTGCTCTCCCGTTCTCAGTCCGTTTTTCTTTCTGTTTCTATTTTTCAGAGCTGTTAAAAATCCATGTAATGATTCAGCAATAATTATGAAGATCCTGCTTTGTGGATGTTCCTTTATTAAGCACTAGGGATAAAAGGTTTTGCTTTGTTCTTCAGAAACTTACAGCTTAGTCAAGGAGATAGATACTTGAATAAATTGCAGCAGAGTGTGACAGAAGTATGTTTAAGTTATGGAGGACATAGAATAAGAACGGAGAGAGGGAGGCAGGGCAGGCTTCAAAGATGAGGTGATGTGTCAGTTAAGTTCAAATTCAGGGGGCAGGCAAAGGAAGGAACCCCCACCCAACCCCTCCCCTCCCCCAGACAGAAGGATCAAAGGAAGGGAGGAGGATGGGGTCCTCAGAATTGTGCAGGTATTTAATTGACTATAAACCAGGGGGTAGGAAGCAGCAGCAGATGAGGCTGGTGTGGGAGCAGGGCCTCAGGAGAGGTGCAGTGATGGGGACATGGTGTCCTAATTGAGGAGAGGAGGCCAGCCAAGCTAGGCAATCCCTGAGCTCTGACAGGTGGGATTTGGGAGTCGATGGGGTCTGGGAGATCCTTTCTCTACCATGTTATAGGTGGAGAAACAGGCTGAGAAATATCTGAGTCTTACATCTTCAGAAAACAAATACCTTGTAAGGCAGCCGTGAAAAATGAAATAAGGTGGTGATATCTTTAAACCCTTACAGTGACACCTGGACCGGAACAGTTTCCTTTTACATAAATTAGCCTACCTTGAAGACTCCCTGAGACCCAAGGAAAGCGTCACCATTTCATTCCAAACCATAGACTGCAGTTCAACATGATGAAACTCCAGGGCTTGTGAGGGAGTCATCTAAATAATGCACAGTGTTTAAGGCCCAGTAACACCCAAGAACTCTGCACTTGCTTCTTCTGTGTGTGGGGTGCTTGCACTCTCCATCAGACTGCAAGCTCTTTGAGAGCAAGGGCCATAATTGCTGTTTTCTTTGCCAACAGAAAATTTCAATCAATGTGGAGTACCAATTACAGATTGATTGCCTCTGTGGTCCCTGTATAAATCACACCTCCTTGGAACTGGGTTGGCCCAGCAGCAAGGAGGGAGTCTTTGACACACATCCAAAGGTGTTGATCTGTGGTTATGTCACAGACAGACTGCTACATGGGAGGACTGAACAAATAGCAGACATTGTTTTTTAGCACGAGTACATTTTTCTACAGCATTAGCTTTATAACCCAAAAGCTCTGTGTTAATAACTTACAGAAGCAGCTTGGGACACTCTCTGGTTTGCAGAGAACATGAAGAATTTGAAGTTGACATTCAGCTTCACGGTGGCCCTGGGGACACAATGAGGAGGAAGAGCAATGTCCTGTGAAGAGTTTTTCTCATTTTTCTTCATTTTATAGTGCCATTTATTAGGGCCTTTATTAAAATGAATTCTTTTCTCGGCACTTACGATGCCCACCCCAAACATGCCTTGTAGTTTCCTTTGGTCCTATCGGCCCACCCACAGGGTAATCCCTGGTCATAAGTCTGGTTCAGTAGACAGCTAACGGATACCTGTGATCTTATGAGCTTAATCATATGGAAATCAGCTATTGCCCCTATTAGAGTTGGTTTGATGTTTTTTTTATAAAAAAAACACTATTATTATTTCAAAGCTTTCTTGGTCATTTTCTGTTTTTAAACTGCTGTTGTATACCCTTAATGTGCAGGAAATGGCATGGTATAACAAGTATTTAAAAAATATTTACAGGGCCGGCCGAGTGGCGCGATGGTTAAGAACTCGCTTGGGATGCCAGAGGGCCCCGGTTCGGATCCCACATATGAGGGCCAGTGACACTGCCCTCAACAGCTAAGATGCTGAACAACAGCTCGACCTGGAGCTGGGCTGCCATGAGTCGCCGGCGACGGCGTGGGCTGCAGTCCCTGTGGCAGTGGATTGCCATGGGCTACCGTGTGTGGCCAGCAGCCAGCATGAGCGGCCAGCAGCCGCAGTGAGCGGCCGTCCAGAAGCCGGCGACTGATCTGCCTCGCCAGAGAGGGGCGCAATGATGGTGCCAACTTGGGCCAGTGAAGCAACATCCTCCACAACTAGATTGAAGAACAAAACGACAGCAACTTGTCTGTTCCCCTTTCCCCAATTCCCCAGCACTGTTCCCATCCCCCCAATTCCCCAATTAAAAAAAAAAAGTCAAAGCATTTATAATTAAAAAAATATATATTTACAATTTTGATCTTATAAAGAAAAAAGTTATATGGTCATTTGAACTGATTGCTAAAATGACAGTGCATTAATTAGATAATTAAGGGTCTGGAGCATGTGGCCATTGTATTCATTGGGCTGGAAGCCAACATTTTCTGTAGCTGAGAAAATGCGTTAGCATAATTCAAAATTCAATTGCTGTACCCTTTTTCATATTAATATATAATACAGAATGAGTCTTAAATCTGGATTGGAAAAACTAACAGGAACTGGTTTTATTTTAATTGAGTTTTAAAGCACTTCCAGGCCATTCCATTGTCTTTATAGTTTAACCCTTTGAAGTTGTGACCACCTGCCTGCTTGTCACCTCTCACATATTCATCATAAAGTTCTTTCTAGAAGTATTGTGAACCCATGAGAATATGCTCTTTCCCAATAAATGTCTCAGCACATGAAGCCAAAGTCCCTGGCCCCCCTCCTCCCTACTCACTGAGAAGAAATGCTGCCCCAGGTTCAAAGCCGTTTTTAACAGTACATTTTCTAGGTGCCTTAACTTATCAAGGTTATTTGTCAGGAAAATTATCTCTTGTAACACCAGGTTCCCTACCTTTAGATGACAGGACTTAATACAAAAGTTTTCCCCATACCAACTAGTAGAGTAAGTTGATTTCATATCCTTTTATTTTATAAAGTTTTGCTTATCAGGTTTGTCATCCTCTATTTGAAATTAAAATGTGTGGTCTTCAGATGACCTTAAAGTAACTGACCCCCAAATCTAATCACTCCCAGCGTCTGTGAAAATCGACAAATATGTCAGGTATAACTCGGGGCATCAAAACATTGTTTTAAATATTTCATTTGTAGGCGAGACAAGGATCATTTCAGGTTGGTCCTCTGAGAAGGAACGCTGGTTGCCTGCACACCTTTGGTATCTCTGCTCTGTAATCAGCACTCATTATCAATGGATTTGTATGAGCAGAAAATGTACAGTTATATGTTCTGCACGAGTGAATTATTGATTGGATTTACAGCCAAAAGAATGTTCCTAAGTGGTCAATATAATGGCCAAAGCATGTCAGGTGAAGGTAAAAATAAAGTAAGATCTATACTTTTGATAGCAGTTACCATTGGGTTATGTTACCCTTGTCATCTGATGTTACTATTGGATGTGGATACAAATGTTAATTACATTAACATAGATGAAAATGTGGCATCAACGCATATTCCTTATAAATAAGAAGTATCATTACTTACATTTGAGATTTATTTTGTCAAAAATCATATTCTTCATATGAGCTGATGTTGATTGGCTTGCCAATATTGTCTTTTGTTGTATAAGGACAGTTTAAAACTTTGGGTTCATTTGTTTTTATGAAAAATTGAATGTAATCCTTGTGTTTCTAATTCTTTATGGACCAATGACAATTTCACAAAAATGTCATTGGTGGATTGGTTGTTGATTAGTCTAATCTCAGCCTGATATGTCATTTTTAATAGATGAGTAAGGACTCCTGCTTAATAGTAAATTTGTCATTATGCAAAGTTATAGTTATTAGAAAGAACGTCCTCAAATTGGGCTAAACTGTGGCTCCCAGCTGCTTCCACCCAAGGATGTTTGTCTCTCCCCTTATTGCAAAGTGTCCTGGTAACCTCATAATTAGTAGGTCAGTTATGAGAGGGCATTCTTTTGACGTGGAATAGGAACCACTGTGCAATGGAGCTCTGGTAGTTCTGAGACATGGAGATGATGAAAAGAAGGATCTTGACACTGAGATGTCACAGTCTTAAGCAGAAGTTCAGTGCATGTCACCCCGTACACACTTTTAGCCTACTCAATTCCACCTTCAGATAAGACAAACGAGGGATTCACATAATGCTGGTGAATTTCTCCCTTCCCTTCTCTGAGCACAAGCCTTGAAGACATGGAAATCTTTTGTTCTTTGAAGTCTTTGTTCTTTGCAAGTCCCTTAGAGCATCTTATAATGTGACATGTTTAAAGTTGTGTGTTCTGTAATAACCTGATCTATAAACTCAGGCAGGTGCTTTACCCCGTGGTTCAACCAAGGGAATGGGACCAAGCCGAGGCTGGAGGCACAACCGGCTCTCTTGGTCCTACTGAGCCAGCTCGAAACGAATAGTGAGCGTATGAAGAGTGATTCTGACAATACTCAGATTTGTCTCATGCCCCAACTCTAGAACCTAGCCTAACCAGTGTCAGATGACATGCCACTCTAGTATCTTCAGAGGGATTTAGAATCACAATGAATCCATTAGGAGGAGTTTTGTGTTTGTCTTTTCTGAAGCAAAATGCAGTCATCAAATGGAATGTGGAGGGTAGGTTTCCTGGGAAGGTGTCCTAAGCGCTTCCCTGAAGCCTGAGGATATCAGTGGCCCATGCTCTTCTCCCCAAGCTGCAATTGACTCACTGATAATATAATGATAATACAAGTGCCTCTGGTGTCAGAACATCAGGCAGGGAGTGGTCTGGCCCAGGAGCAGATGCCTTGATTGGTGTTGGTAATCCAGAGGTTTCTGAGTTAAGTGCTTTTGACATGCAGAATCAAGAGTCAAGGGCAAAGCTGCCTTTTAAGTGCTCTTTCTGAAGAGTCCACTGCAGATGTAATTGAGCCTCTCAGGTGAAGAGTTTTATTAGAGCAAAGCTGGTTAGTGTTGCATACCTATATGGGGGGAATATTTTAGGCGTCTTCAATAACTGCTATGTGACATTGCTGAAGGTCCCCAGCCTTCTTGTTCTCCAATAGTTCAAGAAGAAAAATGTCATTGCAGAAATGTTGTCTAAGCCTCGCCGTTCACTGCGGCCCAAAGCAACCCGACCCTTCCCTTCGTAATCAGAACTTATCATTATTGAGTTATTTATGTGTTTATTATATGTCCCTTACACCAGGCTATAAGATCCATGAGGCTCAGTGCCATGTCTGTCTTGTTGCTTTTTGCTTCCTCAACATTAATACGAGGCACGGCATAATCATCATTATCACCTTTACTTCCACCGTCACCATAGCTGGTATTGATTGGTGTGTACAGTGTATCAGGCACTGTAAGAAGGGCTTTCTGTGAAATATTCCTAACCCCGGGGTCAGGAGTCAAAAACAAATTGACCAAGAGGAAAGAATGTAGTTTGGAGTCCAGCCACTTCAGCCCAAGAACCCAGTATGCTAATTCCCAGCCTGGGGACTTTGCACCAGGTCCCTTAATCCCTCTGTGCTTACATTTCCTCCTCAGTAAAACTGGAATAATAATTCCAATCTGCTGGGTTTGCAGTGAGGATTAACCGTGAGCATTGCTCTGAGCCCAGCACACAATGGGACCCCGAGACAAGTGAGCAGAGGTGCTATTTTTATATGCGTTCTAAAGTCTGAGAGTGAGGTATGCTGTTGAAAGAAGCCAGCCACTTAAAGAGTCCACACTATGACTCCATTTATGTAAAGGTCAAAAGCAGCCCAGACTTCTCCATGGGAAAGGAGTCAGAAAAGCGAGCACCTCTCTGAGGGGCAGCGATCTGGAAGAGCAAGAGGGCGCCTTCTGGCGTGCCGGGTAGGGCTCTGTCTATTGATCTGCTGATATGATTCCATGGATGTGAACACATGTAAGAGTTCAGCAAGATGTGCATTTACTATCTGTGCCCTTTAGTGCATGTAAGCCATGCCTCAAAAGAAAGCGTTTGAGAGAATTTTTTCATTCTTTGAGAGCGTTTTCCCTCCTGCGTCAGTCAAAGCACAAAGTAGGTCTGTCTAACAACTGAGGTGCGTGGAGGTGGGATGGTGTCGATGGAGAAAGGCTGAGGTGACCGCTTGGCCTATTCCCGGATTCTGCCGAGACCTGTTCAAAGGCAGTTATGGATCCGTTACTCAAAACCTGAACTGAAAAAGAAATTCTTTAGCCACGTCCATGTGAACTAAATATAGCCTCCAATTTATAATGTTGTGGTTCTGACCACCCCCGGGGCTATTTCTGACCACAGGGACAGCTTAAATGGTGTGGCCCATAAAAAGTCATCTGCAAGCTCAGGCCAAATGCTGATCTATTTAGGGCCAAGAGGAGACCAGGCCTTGGCAGCTGTTCTCTCTGAGGTAGGATCCCAAGCTGAATGGAGACCACTGCCACAATGGCCAGCCAGGAAACTGGGGTTTCCTTAGCATTCTGTGTCTTTGGGGACCAGCCTCTTCTATATGGGGTTAACTCCTACAGCCCTTGACCAGATCCCCAAAACTACATCCAATGATGGGCCCCTGGCTGGTCTTTTGCTGTCCAGAGGTGCTTGGCATTATGTCAGACAAGCCCTGGGCTCCCCAAGGCTCCCTGTTTTCTTCATTCTTCCCTTCTCTCCTCACCATGGTGGTCCCACCGTGACTCCTTGACTTAACTAGCTAGCATCCTCTTCAAAGTCACCTCATGCCACAATCTCTTTTTCGGCCTACTTCAGGCTTGGCTTCCTCCCCAGGGGCCTGATTCATCTCCCTCGCCCACTTCTCCTCACACGGGTCAATTTCCAGTTAGGATGCAACCTGGTCTGATTCCAAACCTGCGCCGCATTATGGCTCAGCTTCGGGGCTCTCGTGTCCTGTGCTCCGCTCTACACTGCTGGCCTTGCTTCCCCTCAAGAGGTTTGGTTCCAGGCGCACCTGTGAAATAGTTGCTCCAAGTAACCTGAGGCAAAATAAGGCTCTCTACGCCTCAGCTTCCCTTACTTGTAAAATGGAACAGTAAGATTAGATTTCTTCGGTGTTAATTCTGTTTTCCTAGGTGAATACTAGTGTGAAATAGTAAGAAAGGTAGACCGTATATATTGGTCTCTGCCCCTGGCTCCTGCTAAAATTTGGTCCTTGACCCTGGTTCTGGATACACAGCTCCTAAAACCTGTATGCTTTCCTGGGTGACAGGAGTGTCTTTTGTTCGAATGAGGTAACTGATGGTGGGCTCTTGGGTGGGGGCTGCTCACCAGGACGACCACGTATGATTAGAAGCTTGGGACTCCCGGCCCCATCAAGTTGACCAAGACAGAATTTGTTTGTTTTTCTTGTTTGTTTTTTTGGATTTTTTTTCCTTCAGAATTTTAGTATTCGGAAAAACTAACATTTATTGAGTGCCTGTTGCATGTTTAGGATTTTGGTAAACCTTACATACAGATCATCTCATTTCATCCTTACCATAACCCTGCGATGGAGATGGCCATCATCATCTCTTTGACACAGGGGAATGTCGGTTTTGGAAGGTTAAGTAACATGCCCCAAGCCCTCTATCTATAACTGGTGAGGCCTTGCTTTCGGACTCAAGTTTGCTAGATCTGAAATGTATGCCATTTCTACTATCTGCAGAATCCCATCCCTTCATCCCTTCGATGGGAAACCCCTTTCCCCTTTTTATAAACCTAAAAAATATTATCTCAAGAGTCTACAGCATCTGAGTGTGAAAAAGCCTACTAAATCGTGCAGTAATCCAGCTACTTGATAATGGCACAATATAGTGAGTGAAAACTCTTTTTAAAACTTGTGTATGACCGGCCGAGTGGCGCGTTGGTTAAGAGTTGGCTTGGGACGCCAGAGGACCCTGGTTTAGATCCCACATATAAGGGCCAGTGACACTGCCCTCTACAGCTAAGATGCTGAACAACAGCTCAACCTGGAGCTGGGCTGCCGTTGAGTCGCCGTCAATGGCATAGGCTGTAGCCCCTGCTGCAGTGGGTTGCCATGGGCTACCGTGTGTAGCCAGCAGCCAGCGTGAGCAGCCTTCAAGCCACCGTGAGTGGCCGTCCAGAAGCCGGCGACTGATCTGCCTAGCCTGAGAAGAGCGCAATGATGGTGCCAACTTGGGCCAGTGAAGCAATTTCCTCCACAACTAGACTGAAGAACAAAAAGGACAGCAATTTGTCTGTTCCCCTTCCCCCAAACCCCAGTGCTGTTCCCATCCCCCAATTCCCCAATAAAAATCTTTAAAAAAAAATGTCTAACATTTTAGAGAAACCAACAAAATGGTGTATAACTCTTGATAAGAATTAAAAAAAAAAATCCAGCGACTGTCTCTCAGAGTTTTATCATCATCCCATTCATAATTGATTCCAAACTTGCATGAATCTTTCAAGATAAGTGTTTTATTGATTATCCTGAAAACAAGTGATCACTTGGCATCCTGAGACCAGCTCAATGCCCTCCACCGATTACCGTAAACAGAGATGTTGACCAGAAGCAATGTCCTTTTCTTTGGTGTGGAAGCCATCGGGCATGCTGCGGCACTGGTGTGGGGTGGGTAGAGGCAGCGCAGTGGCCCAGACAGAGCAGTGCTAGCCTTGCCTTGTTTGAGGAGCAGGAAACACACGTTCACTGGTGAGCTAAAGCAGCCTTGGACTGTTTCATAGCCTCGTGCCATACAAAGCCTCTTCCGGATACATGTGCAGTGTCCCAGTGAATTCCAATTCATGGCTGTCAGGAAATATCAAGTCTCTTAAGGGACATCCTTTTTCTGCATCTTTCCTTGTGGTTATGTAAATCAGGCGAGCCTCCCTCCTGGAAATGATTAGTATCTGCAAGGGACTTAACCTCTCCTTTGGTACTTGTGGCGATTAGATAATAACGCTACTGTGATCCTGCAGGTCCCTTCTGCGTTCCCACGTCTGCAGCCCTTGTGACTCTGACTGTGCTTCTCTGTGATGCTGACTGACCTTTGTGCTGGTGCTGGCCGCCTTGCGTGGGTGCAGGGAGGGTCAGTATTGGCGAGGCAAATGGCTGCATTTTCCCTGGGTGGCTCTATGGCTTCAGCCGAAGCCCTTAAATACCCTCCAGGTGACAACAGCACCAAGCTCAAACAGGTTGTGACATTTGGCAAACAGGACACCTGACTCATGGTTTTTGGGTACAGATAATGAAGATTCAGGCCATTGCATTAAATTAGCAGCCTGGTATCCTGAGGCTGCCGCTGGTGAAACGCTTAGTTGCTATCCTGGGGGACAGGATGGGGCTGCTCTGGACCCAGTGAGCCCGGCTCGCCAGAAGCTCTTGCTCAGCAGCAAAATACACCCTCACTTGGACTCAAACTTATTTTTGAAGCAGCCTCAGAACTTGCTTGGAGGAGGTCATGAATAGGAGTGCACGTCTCATTATTAGAAACGTGAAACTTAGAAAAACCACTTACAGGACCAGTTAATCCAGTTTTTCTAGATGAGGGCATGGAGGTTCAGAGAAGGTGAGGTCATTCTGTCCTTGTCTCATGTTCATTCCTGCTGAAGTGTTCTGGGTACCTCTTAACACCTTTAATATCTTATGCCTTTAGCATCCATTGATTGAGCACGTACCAAACACTGGGCCAGATGCTGGGCATAAAGAGATAAATCTGGAATGGTCCCTAGGGAGAAGCACAGGTCTGCCTGTGGTGGTGGTGACAGTAATAGAGGAGGAGGAGAACTCTGGCCTTCTCAGGAAGAAATGAGCACTCCCTCCTTTGTCTCCTATCCATGCTGGTTAGTAGCCACTCTGCAGTGCCTCCTTCTGGGAACATGGCCACTCTATTGAGATATTTATTTCAACTGACCAAATCATTAGTATTAGGGTTCTCCAGAGAAACAGAGCTACCAGGAGATAGAAAGATAGATAGATAGATAGATAGATAGATAGATAGATAGATAGATAGATAGATAGATAATAGATAGATGGACAGAAGAGGAAAGAAACATTATGGCATTGGCCAACGTGGTTATGGGGCTGAGAAGTCCCACAGCCTGCCTTCTGCAAGCTGGAGACCCCAGAAAGCCTGTGGAATAATTCAGTCTGAGCCAAAAGGCCTGAGAACCCGAGAACCAGGGTGAAGGCAATAGTGTGAGTCTGAAGCTGAAGCCTGAGAACTAGGAGCGCCGATGTCTGAGGACAGGACAAGGTGGATGTCCCAGCTCAGGAAGAGAGAGCGCATCTCTCCCGACCCCCAATTTCTTTGCATTTTTGTTCTATTTGGGCCCCCAAAGATTGGACTCTTTCGTGCCTCCTCCAACACACCCATCAATAGGGCCCCGGACACTGGGAAAAAGCTACAGTAGAGGGAGTTGCTTAAGTGTGAGTTTCTGCTGATGGTATAAAGATATAACTAATAATTAGAGGATAGAGTGCCCTGCTGTCCTGTAAATACAGGAAGAATACAGACTTCTGAGGGTCAAAATGGAACTTACCATATGTGACTCTTCACTTTCATTGGCTTCCCCTACTTTAACTGTTTCATAACCTGTCTGCTGGCTTTTTTTTTTTTCCTTCATGTAGAATAAGAAACATGGGGCATTAACCATGATACTGCTTCTTAGCTAGAAGGCGAGAAAAGATGGAAAACCCTAGCCAAAGAGGATCTTCCTATAAGGAGTGTGTATTTACTGTTATTTTCCAAAAGGATTTCACCATTTCTGACATCTCCTACCCCACCTGAAGTCTACAATGATTAGCACATCCTTAGCTTTTTCTATGTACCAGGCATTGTGATAGGTTCTAGGATTACAGAAATAAATGAAGTATGTTTCCTGTCTTTAAGGAGAGAAACGTACAGTATAGGAAAAAGATAGCATAGCCTGGAAGATACTAGGCACTCAGTTAAAGATTAGTGAAAGAATCCAGGGTGTTGAATACTCTTATAAGAGGTACATCGGAGTGTTTTCCTGGATGGAAGACAGATCCAAGATGGCGGTGATAGTCAAGAAGGGTGGAGGAAATACCCTTTAACTCAACTATCATTTTGGGGGCTAACTGAAGAATAAGTGGGATGGTCCAGGTTGAGGAAGAGGGAAGGACAAGGATAGTGCATAGGTTGGACAGGGAGAATTGAAAGATCACAGTGTTTTGGTTGAGCAGAAGCATTTTGATAAATTACAGCACTATGTGTTGAGCAGATACGACCAAGTTCGGCTGCAGTTTGTTTGTTAAGACAGAGAAATGTCTTGTAACTCAGTAAAATGGTTTTGAAGCCCAAGGCCTCTGTAGACAGTAGTTATTACCAGGGTGCATCTTATACAGTACTTACATGAAACAGTTACAGGGGATTGATGGCAGTTCTGGTGGGCTTCATTTGCAGGATCTGATATCCAGTAGAGCATGGTGTAAGCCTGAAATGGGAGGCATGCCTGGAATGATTGCAGAGAAGTGGTTAGGAACTCAGACTCAGGATCAGACAGCACCAGTTGCCGCATGTAACGCTTAGGTTTCCTGAACCCGAGTTTCTCCCTGCGTAAAAGGGGAATAATATGCCACCTGCTTGTATTAGTTGAGATGCTTTGGATTGCCATTAACAGGAAACTCAACTTGCAGTAGCTTCAGTGTATGAGAAGGGGTTACCCCGATCCGAATCTGAAGTCCAGAGGCAGGGAGGTCCAAGAAGTGACACAGCCTGACCTGGCCCCACTTCCCTGAGATTCTCTCAGCTTCTTCCTCAGCCACCTATTCAAGGTGACTACGGGAATCCTAGGCATCGTAACCCGAGAGCATAATGCTAGAGGACAAAGGCACCTCCTCCTCTGTGTGTATCTCTCAGGAATAAGGGGATTTTTCCCAAAGCCCCTCAGCAGACTTACCTGACATTTCATTGGCCACAATTGTTTGAAATGCCTATATACCTGAACAGATTCTACTGAAACACCTGGACCCACCATGACTGGGAATTTAGGTCACTTGAAGAGTCACAGCCCAGTTTTAGTCATATAGTGGACTGCGGGAGGCTGAACAAAATTCTGCCCAGACATCAAGGGAGAAATGGAGAACGAATGCTGGATAGATGACTGGGTTATGAGAGTTCGTCAAAACAAAGTCTGTAAGACACTTCACACAGTACCTGGCACATAGTGACAACTCCCCAAAGTTTAGCCGTAGTGATGATAATGATGGACAGCAGTAACAGGAAGTGGGGTCACAACAATCTGTTGGCCCCTTTTGCAAAGAATTTGTTACTGTCACTTTATGAAGGCCTGTCTGCAGCAGACAGACCCTTTCCTCACCCCCTCCAATTTCTGTGTTCGCCTTTTTCTGACATTTATCACCTGGAGCTCCAGTTCTTTAGTTCTTAATCAAGAGACAGTGATATGGTAGAAAGATATCAAATTTAACATCAGACAGTGGGGTTTTGAATTCAGGTCACCACCATTTATCATCTCTGTAATCTTAGATGGGTTTCCTCTGAGCCTCTGTGTACCAAGCTATACAATGGGAATAACCGTATCAGTCTTTTCTGCTATGGGGAA
>NW_017731452.1:385550-398921 GCF_001890085.2 Hipposideros armiger | reverse complement strand
CATCCGCGACCCAGCTTTCTTCTCTCTGCTTCGCCACACTGCTTCCATCTTCAAGGTGACGTCCTGGTCCCAAACGACCAGGCGATGTGAAAGAGAAAGAGGCAGGATGAAGACCAACCTCCTCTCTTTCAAGGGGCCTGCTAAGAGGCCCCACCCAACTCTGCTGCTTTCTTTCCAGTGGCCTCAGTCTAGTCGCTCCGCTAAACA
Source organism: Hipposideros armiger (assembly GCF_001890085.2). Taxonomy (NCBI): domain Eukaryota; kingdom Metazoa; phylum Chordata; class Mammalia; order Chiroptera; family Hipposideridae; genus Hipposideros; species Hipposideros armiger. The sequence goes on along the minus strand of NW_017731452.1, from coordinate 398,714 downwards.
GATAGCTGCAAGGGGAGCTGGGACATACAGCCTTCACTCCTGGCCTCAATGCGCCTGGGTAAATGCGGGAGCTCTGTAGCCAAGGAAGAAGGGAAACTGAATATTTGGAACATGGGTGCTATATCATGCTCTCACTGCTTGTAGTGCCCTGTCTTCCTTTGGGAAGCACCTGTCTCACTCTTGTGGTGGAGACGGGACTGCTGATTTCCAAATAACCACCATGCACTGTTCCCCTCCACCCCCCAATCATAGAGAAGGGCACGTGACCCAGGTCTGACCAATTCCAGTTCCCACCTCCTGGCTGCAGCGCTGGATTGAGGCTGAGTAAACATAAAGCTAGAAACACTCAGAGTTCTTCTGTGTCCTTTGCTGCTACAGCTGGCGGGGAAGGGTTTTGCATGTCTTCATGCACAGCAGCTAATCCAGGGGCCCTGGGGCCCTGCTGCTGGCATATCTTCCCAGGTTGCACAGAGGAAGGCTGTTTATTGAAAACGTGGGGAGGCAGGGAGAGAATCAGAGAGGAGAGTGGAGACAAAGACACAGAGAGAGCTGGCAAGAGGGACAGCTGATGACACCCGATGAGCCCTTGGGTCAATCGGCCCATACATTTCTCAGCTGCAAACAAAAACTATCTTTGGGTTTTGTCCCCTAGCCCCGGGACTGGGAAGTAGATGACCTAACCTTGCATTTGAGTCCCACCATCACCATATCTAGCCTGTGTAATCAGGAACACATGTATAAGTCTCAGTTCCTTCTTCCACCAAATGGGAAAATACCTTTTTGAGGATGAGATGCAATAATGTTAATAAAGTCCCCGGCAAGAGCATTATAAAGCCACTTCCCAACTTCTCTTTTCCCTGCCTTATTAATGCCTATCCTTTAACCTGTCCTCAGCTTCATCTCCTGGAATCCTTGGGGCCTTTTAAACCCTACATATGAAGCAAGCCCATGTGCATATGTGTGGACATCAATTCATATTACCCCATGCAGCACTGTGAAGGCAACCCCTGAGATTTCCCTAGACTCTTATTTTCAGCAATACTCGACAGCAGCAGACCCCCAGATCAGCTCATACTTTTATATTCGCTGCAGTAAGATCTGACCTGTCTCCACGGTACCTGAGTCCTGACAGAGAGGGCCGGGGATGGACCCCAAAGTTGTCCTGTTGTCTTTTGGCTTGTTGATGCCAGCTGGCACACGGCTTACCCTGCCCACCCTGCCACAGTCCAGAACCCATAAGGAAAGCCTCAATGCTCAGCTTGTCGTGACTCGCCATTTTCAGATCATATCACATATGGCATTCCCACCTTTCTTCCAGAAGGGGCTGATATTCCTGGTGCGGCTCTGTATTCTACATTTAGAGGAACCCCAGACATCACGTGGAGATTATAGGACCTAATAAGCTGTCTTGGGCCACAGCTGGCTCCTTTGTCCCCCTTTATAACTCATAAGGTACCTCCAACTGGACACTTACTTAACTTTTGATTTATTTACTTGGAATTCAGAGAACTCTACAGCCTCAGTCCCTTGGGATATAAATTAAAGCGTTTTCGTTTTCATAGTTTCTCAGATCGAACCCCCACCCCCTTCTTTATTTAAATAGCAGCTGATGCGTATTGCAAGTAAGAATTATAATTAAGGGGACAAGGAGGGCTGGATTCTTAGGGAAGTAGTGAATTCTTTTCACAATAACCCTATCCTTACTGTCCATGGCCCCCTGGAAAAGGAAGCTGGCCCAGGGCACCAGAGTTTTTAGGGAGAAAACACTCTGTCTTAAGTCTCGGGGGAGAGGCAGCACCTGGCGAGGGGCTGCGGTGCAGATGGGGCTGCTGCAACAGTGGCAGTTGCAAGAGAAGACATTGCAGACCTTGCAAAAGCAGCCACCGAGGATGGATAGACACATACTCCTTTGCCAACAGCTGCTGCAGAAATAGATGTGGAGTCAGATATCATAGTCACAGCAGAAGGTCCGGCAGTAATAGGACAAGGGAAGCTGCAAGGACAACAACTGGAAATGTATCCTGTCCCCTTCCCCAAAGCTGGAACCAAAGCTGCTCCCTCCTGGCTCACACTGGAGAGCCTTTCCATGGCTCTAATTCCCCTAGCTGGCAGCTGCCAGACCCCGGCCTCCCTCTAGCACATGACATGCAGTTTGGGTGGGGCCATGCATTGATCCAGGCCATGCCACCTCTTTGCAACAAACATGTCCACTCGTGACTTCAAGGGACTATGTACAAGGCCACATCTCTCAAGGATGAGGTCCTCAGTCCCTACCTCTGGGCCCATGTACCTATCAGCAGTAAACAATATGCTGTAAGATAGAGAACGCAGAGCCTCCTGCCTCTTGGTCAGCCCGTGAGGATGGCGCGACATGGGAACCATTCTCAGGACGGCTTTGGAATGGCTCATCAGGCAGCTGCCCTCAGAACCCTGAACTCAGTAGAGTAGAGAAGAACATCAGTGTTCAAAAGAGGTCACATTTACTCAAAGTGAGAAAAATACTACATGGTAGGAAGATGGGTAGTTTTTCATTCTGTGCTCAGTTTTTATAATTAGATTTTCTATAATCATATCTGGCATGCGTATGTCCTGACACAATAGGCTTTATTTTTTTTTAAATGTGAAAGTGAATATGAAACAGGATGGCATCCACACTCTCCCTTTGGGGTTGACTATTGTGGATACCCCACCTTCGTTTGTTTATTGTTTCCGAGCCTGGCGATGTGGTGGGTTACCTGCCAAGATGTGGGTTCTTCAAGAGTGTCTAGTCTGGTGAGGAGAGGCGCAATAATTAGGGTGGCATCAGTGTTACGGTGGGAGATGATGTGGGGTGCTATGGAAACCCAGAACAGCAATAGCTAGTGCGGCCCGGGGTGGGCACATCCGGGGTGCTAAGGTGAGTTCCAGAAGAGGCCAGTAGGGACCCAAAGGATGAACAGGACCAGCCAGCCGAAAAGGAGGAGACTCAGACCTATGACACCGTTGGCAAGTCCTCGTGCCCAGGTCTGTCTGGGGGAAAACGATGGGCTGTGTCCTCCGAGGCCAGCAGGGAGATTCGGTTGGGAGGTCAGCAGAGTCTGGTAGAAAGTAAGAGGGTAAGCCCTGCTTTACTAAGTGAGTGAGAGAGCATGGTGAGTGCATACCCCTAAAACCAGCAGGGCCTCGACGGCTCGGCTCTTTTCACTGTGGTCTCAGCAGTGATCATGGCTGGCTTTGAGGGGTGGGGATCACACTGCGCCCCCCCCTCAACCCCATCAGTCAAACCTCCAAAGCACACCCACCATGACTTGCCCGATAAACATGCCATCTAAGTAATACCCATGTGCTAGCTGTGAAGTTACAGTGTAATTACAGACAAAGCCTTTGGGCCCCCAGCACCCCATTCCCTTCCCACCTGATCGCTGGCCCCCACGGCCTGCGTGGAAATTCTGGAGCCTCCAGTGGGTCCAGGTACTTACAGTCTGGAAGCTACTGTCGTCGTGAAAACTACTCATGACCTAACGCTCAGTTTATTTGAATCAGTGCCTGCCTTTATGAAAGGTAAACAGCTCAGCAAGGACTCAGCAGAGTAAATCCATCAGCCTCCATGAGCTCTTGTGGCACGAATAGGACCTGTCTCCCTTGGTTTCTTTGTCCCTCATACAGTAATCAATCAATCAATTACACAGATACTTTTTGGCGCCTACTGTGCACCAGGCACTGAACTCAGTGCTACATGCATTGCTGGTTTTTGTGTTTAGAGTCTCTGGTCGCTTTTACACATTGCCATCATTTTGCAGATACTTTTTGCCTGCGTGAGGGAGGGCTGTTGTTCTGTACCGTTTTCTGAGCAGGTAATTTCTGTACCGTTACCTGCTGAACCATTAAGCATTTGCCACCCCTCCCGCCCCCACCCGCCATGGGCGTCGCTTTCTGCATTCAGAAACAAGGCTGCTGACCTGTTTCAAGGAAGGTTGAAAAGCCAGCACTTAGATTTTTCTGGAAACCTCCAAATTAACTTCATTAGGCTTGCTTTATTTATTTTCTTTCATCACTCATGCTTTTATGCTCTCCAAACCCCGAAATTGTGGTGCGATAGCATGACTCAATAGTCAATACTTGTTTAATAGGAATCACAACATATGGGTTTATAATACATATTTTTTCCATGAATATACTGAATGTTTGCCAAGCCCCCCTCTCCTTTTTTTATTCCTTTTTAAATTCAGAAATTTCTAGTTGTGTTTATTCCTCTCGTCAGCATACTTTATCATATCAAAGCCTTTTCAGACACTGTAAAACTACTGAGTTATGTTTGGGTCATGTTTTGCGGTCTGCCCTTTAATACTGTAGCTTTAGAAATGCAATTTTCAGCCTCTGCTTATTAGAATATGATAAAGTACTCCTGGTCTATGTCCAGCTCCGCTAATCTCCAGACTGCGCTTCATGAATTAAGCATGAAGATTTTAGTCAATGTGCTTTCAAAGACCAATGTTTAGGGAATCATGGGTTTTCTACAAGCTGAGGGAGAAATCTATAATAGGAGGAACTGATTTTCAAACATCATATTCTCAAGAAGAAATGACCAGCTCTGGCCCAGAGACAGTAAATATTTCACTATCAGAATATTCTAGAACCAGTTAAAAACACATTGTGCGGTTTGGTTTATTAAAGGGACAGTGTTTTGAAAACATGTAAGACTGTCTATCACGTGGGAGGATTTCAAATGACTGCTTGTTTTGAAGAGCTCATGTAGATGGGGTTAAAATCAAGGGGGGAATGGAAATTGAATTTATAAGGTGTTATTAACTTCACGTCCCCCCTCCCCCATCCTGGTGCATAGTTGGTTCATTTTTCTCTGATATAATTCAGCCAAGAGTCAGAGATCTCTTTCCAGGGTGAGAGAGCTCACCCTGGGGAGAGACTTGGGGGATCCATGGGTACCTTAGCCAGGCTACCTTTCGGGTAGGTAAGGCCTCAAAGTGTTTCCGGGTTTGGGGGACCTGAAAAAATCAGCAGGCACACATCCTGAAAGGAAGTCTCCTTTCAAAATCAGATTACTGGATAGCAAGGGGCATGACTCCTCTAAAATGCAAAAGGCATTAATTAATATCTAAGTGACTGTGGTGCACCCCGAAAGGCCATTGGAGAGACTTTCATCTACGATAGAACGGGCCCTGGAGTCCTAGCGTCCGTATGTGGTGAGACCATATCCGGCGTCATCTGAGTCACCTTCCTATGAACAGGTATCCTTTAATGAGCATCTACCCTGTGCCTGATGCTTTGCTAAGCACTTAACATCAGTAGCTCCCTCAAATCCCTATTTCTCAGTAGGGAAACTGAGGCACTGGGGGTTTCAGTGACTTGCAGAGGCAGAGTTGGCATTGAGGCCAAGACTTGTCTGATCCCCTAAATGCAAACACCCAAACCACACTTTGGGGCCAGAGAAGCTGGTCCCCATGTTACAGGAGTCTGGTAAGAATCCGGATGCTGGAGCTGCTCTGGGCCGGACTCCAGCGTTTGCTGGTGGTGGCCCCCATGGTCGTCTCCACTCAGTTCTGACATCAAGACAGAAATGTAAATCATCTCCAACTGCTTCTTGAACATTTTCCTTTTGAGGAAGACAGGAAAATTCTCAGCGTGTCTCGGTTTATCTGTGAACCTATGGGATCTCTCAGGGGCTTTAAATTAATCAATCAGTCCACAGACATTGAACTGAATCTCTGCCTTGTTCTCGAGACTCTGCAAAGTGCTTGCAATGGGAAAGAAACCAAAGGGCGGGCGGCCCTGCCCCCAGCCATAGCCCAAGGCTGCCCGCCATGGCTGGGGAATTGGCCTGTCAGTTCCATCAGGCAGCCCCCCCTGGTGTTTTTCACTAAGCTGGCCTGGTGGACAGCTCCGGTCATGTGTAGGCATGGCCTTAGGAGGGGTACATCCATCTCTTTTTGAGTCCTCGCCAATTTAATCGTCCCTGACAGTTTTACGAGAAATACAGCAAGACCCAACCCTGTCAATCACCATTTGCTCCCCAGTCTCAGAGCAGCACCTGAAGAGCTAGGTGTGCAAGGGCACGTCCTCGGACACCTTAGGTTTAGTAAGCGGAGTGCAGGCAAAGGGGAGAAGAGGTGAGGCCGGAGGGTCTTTATAGGGCACCCCAGTCTCTGGGTCTTGCCAAAGGCTCTGAGAATGGGGGAACCTTGGGAAAGGACAGGAGGCTCTCTCAGTGACAGTGGCTGAGCTCGATAGCATATTTAGGACTCAGGGCTCTGCGAGGGTCCCCTGTAAGTAGCAATGTAAACAGAAGTGGGCCCAGTGGACACTGGGATAGAAGGATAATGGCTCCTGAACTTTGGCTCTTTGTGGCTGATGTTTTTTAAGAGAAATGGGATTCAGGATTTTTTGTGTGCGGTATTTTCATTTTTAAATATTGGCAGCCAATGTACTTAATTTTAACCTTCCATGAACCAGGCCTCTATGCCTGAGGGCTGGAAGCCAGGTTCAGGGACTTGAATAGCCTTATCTTCCAAGTAAGGCGCCCAGGGGCTGTAAGTGACAGCCTGGGTCAGGCGGTTCCCTGCACGGCAATGAGGGACAAGCAAACCCAGGCTGGCCTCTCTAGACTGAAAAAGAACTCTTTCTTCATCACCTGCCTTCTTTGCTGCCACCTGCTTCATTTTATTCACCTGGAAGGGGGCTGGGCCTCTCTTTGCCTTTTTGGGTTTTTGTAAACAGCCAGTTGCAAGCTATGCCTTCTGTGGGCAGTTGGAGGCAGACCCGGGAGATACACCAGCTCAGCTCAGAGTTGTCTACCCAGGTGGAAGGTCAAAGGACAAAGGAGGCTCAGGGGAGCCATCCTGCCCTCCTTGACTGGGAAATAGGAATTGCCCAGCAGAGAAGAGAAAAACCAGGAAGGAGAATAGAATATATTAGTGCCAGCAATTATCCATCCCCCCACCTCCATTTTCTAAATTGTTAAGCTCTTTTTATGTAATCACTTTCCGTTAAAGAGAAAGAAATAACTTTACCAACGGTGTAAGATATATACTTTCTAATGTAAATCAAGAAGCTATTAATACTGTAATAAGAGCACGGTAGTATATTAATTGATGGAAATTGTAGAGTGGAATATTCATAATCAGCGGCAGTCTTTTCTTTGGAAGGAACAAAGGATTAAGTTAGGGAGACAGTAATGGTATTGTTAGCAGGCTATTTCAATGATTTTCTCTGCGGAAGAGTAGAGAAAGGTGAAATTCCAACTGGGAATATTAGACTATGCAGATCTCTACTCAGGGGTATTCGGCACTGTTTAAACTGCCGAGCTGTGCTCTGCCTTATGATCCAATTGTTTTATTAGCGAAATCATTGCGCGTTTCATCTTGCTATAGTAATAGCACAGTGTCTGTCTAACAATAAATTATAGAATCAGGCAAACAATGGTTTTGTATTTGGGATACAATGAAATATCTTATTAAAATGCAGGCTTCCTTAGGTTCCTGAAATTAGAGTTTTATTTTAAAATGATTCCACTGGGCTTAATACACTGTTTTTGAACTAATCACCCTCGCAGAATCACTCTTTTGTCAGAGCGTAGAGGACTGTGGGAGTTACCTGTTTCTTTAGTATGATCCCATTCATATTTTGCTCTCTTCTGGAGAGAGATTGTTGGTTTGACAATGAAAGGCATCATGCTAATAGCATCATTCCTTCGCATATGGAAGATAAAATGAGATCTGAAGCAGTCATATCCTTCCTGCCAAGTTTCACAAGCAGATATGCTGCTCTGATAATATTCTGATAGTGATAATAATAATAAATCATAGTTTTTTTAATGATCCCTGCATCCTGGGTCCTACGGAAAGCGGTTCACATGGTTTTCCTTGCAGGATCCTCACTCAAGCCACCTAGGAGTAGATAACTATCATTATCCCCATTTCCCAGATGAGAAGTTTGCGGCGTGGGGATGTTCAGTGGATGTCCCTCAAGTCACATAGCGTGGTTAGTGTTCATACTGGGACTTGAATGTCTGCAGCCTGGCCTGGGATACTTTTGACTTGTCATTGCTGGTTAAGTGTCGTTGTTCTTCTCGTCTTTCTGATTAGAACCTTTGTGTGTTCTTGAATGCAACAAGATTTAATACCCTTTGCCTCGCCAGCCTCCAGCACATTTTTGGAGATTGTGAAAGGGGTCAAGGTGGGGCGATCAGTGCCGTCAGATTTTTTTCCTTTATCTTTTTTCAGTGGTTGTATATCAAGTCCCCCTCAAGGGCCAGGCTTCATGCTATGTGTTTTATGCCCATCACCTTTCCTCAGCCTCTGCAGCACTGAGAGGTACAGCGATTATCTGCATTGCACAGGTGAGGCATCTGAAACTCAGAGTTGAAGTCACTACTCAGGTTACTAGCTGGTGACCGGGGGACCCAGGAGAATAGCCCAGGCCTGTCTGACCCATAGCCCATCCCTCACCAGCCTCGACTGCATCATAGATATTCTGCTCTTGATTGTCAGGAAGTAGGAATTGCCCTTTGGGTGAACACAGGGAACTACGTGCATTAAAAATAAACAAGTGTATATATCCCTACGATGAAGTTGGAAGAGACCACTGACAAAGAGCCTGCCCTTGACCAAACTGTAGTCAGGCTCCTCTGAGTCCTCCTCTCAACTAGGCCTCAACTTTTGGACTTCTGCGTTCTTTTTTTGCATGACCCAATTTTTTTTTTTTTTAAGGTTTTATTGGGGGAATTGGAGGAGGGAAATAGCATTGGGGAATCCGGGAAGGGGAACAGACAAGTTGCTGTCCTTTTGTTCTTCAGTCTAGTTGTGGAGGACGTCGCTTCACTGGCACATGTTGGTATTGTGATCATTGCACTTTTCCCGGGTGAGGCAGTTGCTCTCCGGCCATTGGACGGTGGCTCACAGTGGCTCACGGCAGCTCACAAAAGCGCATGCCAGCTGCCGGCCAGCCCCACTGCAGCCTAGCCATTGCCCGTGACTCACAGCAGCCCAGCTCCAGGTGGACCTGTTGTTCACCATCTTAGCTGTAGAGGGCGCAGCGTCACTGGCCCTCATGTGGGATCTGAACCTGGGCCCTGCTGCTTAGAGCTGGCATCCCAAGACAGCTCTTAACCAACGCATCACTCGGCTGGCCCGTACATGACCCAATTTTAGTAAGCATCCTGTCAGGTTGGCTTAGCGATAAATCTGATCACCTTGCTCACTCCCCATGTCCTCCAGGTAATATCTGATCATGCTGCCTTACCTTCAGCAAGGATCCTGTGAGGCCAGTTAGCAAGAAGGACCTGCCCCTCTTCGTAATTTTCTATCTACTGACCCTTCCCACTCTGCCTGCCCTTGGCTATAAAAGCCACGCTTTGTACTTGGAGTTGAGCCATCTCTCCTATGACCAAACTTCATTGCAGTGGTCCCTATACCAATCTTGACCGTCTCCCTGAACCAAGTCGGCCACAGATCACTTTTTTCTGTAGCACCACTTTGTTGCTTAACCAGTTGGACCCAGTGGGGTTGGCATAGGAACACCAAGTGACCACTGCCTACCTAGTTGAATCTCAGTGGACAGCCTCGACAATTAGAGCCCGTGTTTGGAAGATGCTAACCAACATGCTGACGGGTCTGTCTTTGGGTGGACCGGAATGGTTTTCTTTCCCATGTACACCGAATACTGCAGCTCCTGGGGATCCCCTTGCTTATTTTTCCCACCACACCAGCACCTTTATGGTCTGCCACACTGCCCTCTTATCCCCAGTGGCCCACATGAAAGCTTTACTCAGCAGATGTCCTTTCATAAATACGCCCCCTCGTTTATTCGGCAAATAGTCATGAAGCTCGTGTGTGCCAAGGTGGTGCTGAGGTGGCACGAGGACAAGCGGAAGAAGATGATCGTCTGTCAGATCCCGAAGTCCCGTCTGGGGCGGAACTTGCACCAGTCTGTTTAAAAACGAGAAAAATATAGACAAAGTAGTGAGCTTCTCATAAGGCGCATTGTATCCGTTATTTAAAACTGTCATTTATTTTACAATTGTATCCTTACCCACGTAATTTTTTTGAATGTTAAATGTCTTTCCTTTAATCAAGATGACAGGAAATAATAGTGACATTTTCCTTCCTTTTTTTTTTTCCTTTTCTTATTTTCATTTTTTATGTTCTCCATCTGATTTTGTTTTCTTTTTAAAGTCCTTAATTGGCAAAATAAAACATTGGCAAGTCTATGCCAGCCTGTGTATTTGTTTTCTTTTTTCTTTTTGATTTTACTAGACCTTCCTTAACTCTCAAAAACTAGGAATGTTTGATGTCCCCATATCCTCAAAGCTTGCCACTTGGTGATACTTGATATGCTATTGTTCCCCGATTATTTTTCAAATGTTAGCCTTGCCTCTCCAGCCTCCTGATTCCTCTGTGTCCCTCAAGGTGGGTCATACTCAGGCATGCTGTAAGTAATCAATACTGGGTGTCTTGATTTCTTAGCCCTAAAAAAAAAAAAAAAACTCCAGGTGCAAAACACAAAGGCGGAGCTCTTGTCAAGCGAGTCCTTGCTTTTCCATTCTCAGCCAAGAGGAGACAAGGCCACTCCTGACAACATTTTGTTGTTGTTGTTGTTCCCTTGGCCCTTGCAGAAAGGATAGCCAGTTTTCTATTACCATTGGGCTAACCAAAGAAAGAGTCAACAATGTGTCTGGAGTTTAAAAATTACCCAATGCCTGTCCTTTCTAGAGCAACCTCACTAACAACCCAAAATTTAGAATTTTATTATTTAGAGACTTGGCACTGTCCAGAATTCCAACTCTGGAGGCTTGTGCTTGGAGGCACAGTTCCGTTCTTTGCAGCGTCTCTAAGTGTTGCAGCTGATGCAGAGACCCAGCTATCTTTGCTCTTCATCAAAGGGACAGGAAGAAGCCCTGATGAAACGAGGTTGAGGCGCTCAGTGGTTAAATTGAACCCTCCTTCCGGTGGAGTGGTTGCGTGTTATGTCTGTGTGTCCTTTTTCCTAGGGCTCATATTTGACCCCCCCAACTAACATGCCAGTTCAGATGCCTCTGAGTGGGGGAAGAAGCTGAAAAGCACACATATTTAATAGAGTCAGCATCTGAATTGGATGGGCAGCTTTATTTCTTTGTATAGCAGCTACAGGAATGCCATTGTCCTAATATATCCTAGTTAGGCGACATAGTCTGTTAAGGGGGAGGGGTATTTACCCACCCCCCTCCAATTAAGGACCTTGTTCACTTTACGCTTTCTGGCTATCAAAGTAATAGTCCACAAGCAATCACCATGGTTTCTTTAAGAAAGTCAAAATTTATCATGGGGCTATTATTAAAACATCACATAATTAACATAAAAACAGATCATTCTTTTCAACTAAAATTGGCTCTATTTGGTGTTTTTATTCAGTGCTTTCATTCTTAAAGAGTTTAGCACAATTAAAATTTTGTGTCATAATTGCTATGGGTTCTTTTTGGCTTCACTTTTATGTAAAGGATGGTATTTATCATAAATATAGAAGCCCAAATTAGGTGGTTACTCAGGATTTACTCTTTTTGCCTCTTGGAAAATTCGAATGTGAGGCTATGTGTTTTTCACAAGTTAATTGCCAAAAAAGAAAGAAAGACAGAAAATAAGGAAGCCTCATGCCTTGTTCCTGCTACGTCAGGGAATTTCTTGTACCTTTCATCTGAGCCCCTACTGAACAAAAAGCAAATCCTGTTGACCTCTCAGCTTAAAAAGGCCAGACATATACCAGCCTCTGACAGAGCAAGGTGAAAAGACTGTGAAAATTAGCGACTCACTATCGGAACAGATCCAGACAAATGCGAAGCAAGCCTGATTATGAGGAGTGAAAAGGACATTTCCCCGGAATCACATGATTTTTTTTTTTTTTAAATAGAGGACGCTATTGTCGTTCAGAAAGCCCCAGGCTGTTCTGAAAACAGGCAAAAATCAATAGCCCACTTGTTGAGGATAAGTGAATTAGCCTGTGTTGAATGTAACTGAGTACCTGAACACTTGAGTGAGCAGGGCTTGTTGGGGGGAAAAAGAAAATTGGAAGGATTGTCTTTAAATGTCCACAGCCGTTCACATCATTGGTTAATTATGTCCAATGATCATTTCTGTGCAGGACTAATGTGAAGACTCTGTTTTTGTTTTTGTCTATCTGTCCATGACCTGACAAAATGAATAGACTTCCCCACTTCTCCAGACAGTCTAAGCGACTGCAAATGGGCCACAGACGAGCAGGGAGAGATGAATGGGGTTGTGCAGGTCTGATGGAATGTTCCTTATGGTGATCGGTTAAAATATAAAATTGATTAAAGATGAATTTAATAAACTGCTTTATTGTAAAATATAATGACATAAGTTCAATATTTAATAAAACTATATCAACTACAAATAAAACATACACTATAGTTACAAGAATTCTGAGCCCAATGAGGGTTTAAATGAAATACGCTCACTGTCTTGACCCCTTTCCCTTTTGTGTCTGAGTCCAGACTTGTAAAGATTTTTGAAAATTACAGACTTATCTTTGCTTGTATTTGTGGCTTTTGAGAATTGTTTTAAATGATTTTTGTTGGTTATGAGTGCTGAAATCTAGCAAGGCCTCGCACCTGGAGACAACCAAAGAGTCTCAGAGGGGGAACTCTTGTCCTTGACCAGGAGAAACCTCTACATAGATACCTTCCCAGGCATTCAGCTCGCATGAAAGGAGTATTGAGTCTACTTTTTCTTTTCTTGGTTTCTACACACAAGGGTACAGGGGCCCTTCAAGAGAAGTCGGAGGAAGGTTGGAGTGTGCTTGTTTTGGTCAAGAGCAGTGCGTTTTTGTTTCCAGATGTTTCATTGCATTTCCACCATCTTCATCACGTGTGTGTATTTTTCAGTACAATGGAATAGGGTTGGTTTGCCCATGGGTTACAATAGGCATGAGGCTTACTAAGGTGCAAGAGCTTGTCAGCAACCTACACGGATATTAGAAGCCTGCGAAAGTAGTATTGGCTCTGAATTATAGAAAGAAAATTGCACAGTCAAAATCTGTCAATGTAAAATTAGTATCTACAAAATACAACGTGCCACTAGTCAACTGTAACTCAGCTCGGAGGTCACATCTCAGTCCCCATATTTCATGTGGGGAATGGAATCATTTCATTGTATTTGATACAGTGTGTTGTGGTTTCCT
>NW_017731452.1:365550-380550 GCF_001890085.2 Hipposideros armiger | reverse complement strand
CCTGTGCCGTGGGCTCTTTGTGAAAACAGATGGGCATCGGTGAGGTTATCGGGAAAATCTATCTTTGGGAAAATTGCCATTCTCCGAATTTCCTGCACTCTCTAAAGGGGCATTCACCATCCTCTCCCTGCAAAACCTGCGCGCAAGTCACCCCGTGGAATTGCACCCACGGCAGGTGCTCTCCACCAGTTCAACACATCCGAATTCCAGATTTAAGTCGAAATCACCACTGTCGTTGTTGTGCGAGAATTACAGCAGATGACTAAAAACAGCTTAGGAAGGCTAGCGAAGCATTGATTGGAATACGCCTAAATCCTAGCTGCTTGTAAAGAACTTTGCTACCGAGAATGCTTTCCAAAATTAGAGCGACACGACCCACCCCCTTGTGTGACACCCTTGCGGCCAGATGTGTTTTGGAATTTTTCAAAATTTAGGAAGGTGATATGCTGCACATTCTATGCATTAGCCAGTTCAGCAAATTTATAGCCCAGGGCCAGGCCTGAGGATTCTTCTTATAAATAAAGTTTTGTTGATACACAGCTGCACTCATTTGTTTACATGTTATCCATGGCTGCTCTCAGTGACAGTGGCAGAGCTGAATATGCAAAACAGTGACCAACAAAACCTAAAATATTTACTGCCTGGCTCCTTACAGAAAGTTTGCTGAGCCCTGTATGATGTAACACCCATGGGGGCAACACATTGTAATTAAACACATGAATATCCCTACATCCAAATGAATGTATAGTCACACTTAGAAAGATAAATAACTTAATGGGTTCTAGACAGCTTTTGCTACCAAATGGTTATTGAAAGACCTTTCCATGTTCAGAGCTTTTGGGGTTTTGTAGGGTCCTTTCCAGCTTTCACACTGGGTAAATGCATAAAGCAGCAGGATGGTTTGCTTATTACTAAAACCATGCTTGTCATTAACTTCAACATACCTTTTGCTTTGAGTTCAGATTGCTGCCTTTCAGGCTGGGACCCTGAGGCATCCCCTGTACCCTACCTAGCTGGGGCAGAAGGGACTAGCTCTCTGGGCCAGCACGTAACAACACGCTGCGTGTGTTGTGTCTGCTGCGTGGCTTGCTTTCACGTCATTCCTGAAGCCAACCCTGGGGAATTGACCCAACATCTGTCAGTGCCAATCTCTTGAATTCAGGGAAGCATCTGGGTCTCTGTGCCAAACAGGACACAGGTGCCTGGCAGATGAAGGACCTCCCTCCACCTTAGTTTACTTCCAGGGTTTCCCTCTCCTTGATACTGAGGCTGGGTGAGGCAGGGTCGGGTACCGACAGCAGGCTCCACCTTGAAGTATTTTATGTGCACCCCAGAAATATTGGCACAGTCGTCTTTTAATTGCATTCTTCGCTTTTTCTTTTCCATAGCTCTTTGTGATGCTTAGTTTAATCATTCAACACATGTTTGCTAATCCCTTGTTCTGGACTGGGTGTTGTATACAGCTCTGCCCTAATTCTGCTGGAAGGTGAGGCTAATGCACTGGGCAAGTCAGAAAAGGGGAGCGTGTGCTGAGTGTGGGGTTCTCTTGTGTGATTCTTGTTGTAAAATCATTTTTACAATTTTTAGATTTTTAGTAAAATTTAAATGTTGGGATTTCCACCATTTTTGGAAGAGTATAGGCCAAGCTGTAACATTACAGAAACACGGTAGGACTCCACACTTCCCGTGTACCTCGCCTGTTTTCAGATAGGGCATAGCCACTTGGGAAGGTGCTAATGCGTGGGAGCCCCCCAGCTCCAGGCTCTGCCATAGACCCCAATCCTCTGAGCCATGGGCCGCATTCGCTCTTTTCTCCACATCTTAAGACCTGGTGCATAGTAGTTTCAGAAACATGTGTTGAAAGGAAAAGGGGGAGTGGAGGGAGGGAAGGAGGAAGGAAATACTGTGTTAGGAAATCAGTAGGGTAATCTTCAAGAAAATAACATTAGCTAGCTTCCTAACCCCCATCTAGAATTCTCTACCCTTATCCTCATGGGCCCCCATAGCCTCCTAAAGACACTAGTGAGAGCGGTCTGCTCGCCGTAGGAGTGTGTGTGCATGCCACGAATGCATATGCACTCACACACGCACACATAGCTTTTTGGTTTTTAGTTATATAAGCAAGTAGGGTGTTATTCGATGTTTGTTTGTTTTTTTAAACAAGGGGCAAATTTAAGATAGTGGACACCAACCTGAGAAGAGACAAAAACCAGCATGATGATCTGGGCAGCCTTGTCAGACCTTTTTAACGTATACACCGCCAGATAAATAGTCTGGTCATTTTGTTCACTTCTCTGAGCTGACTGGTCAATTCAGTTTAAAAAAGTGGTCAGACTTGTGGCTTTGCCGATTGGCCCAATTACTGCATGGAATTGATCCGTTCGTTTAGGAAGCTCCGCGCAGCGACTCGGCATGAACACAGGTGGCGCACGTGAGCAGCCACGTGAGGAGGCCCCATGGCCTTGGGGTATGTCCTGTGTGCCCTGAGGTGGGCAGGTGAGAATCCCTAAATGTGTTCCCAGTCCCCAGGCCGGCAGTGAGCCCCCTGCCCACGCTCCTGCTCCCACGGGCACCTGCACCTTCCCAGTGGGTCCCACCCTATCCTGTCCGATTCCAGGGCACCCGTGTACATACCCTGTGCCCTCTTGGTCCTCTTGGGCTCCACGCCCATTGGCCCATCAGCACAATGCCACGTATCCCAGCCACTCGGGAAATGTTTGTTTCAGTGGTGGAATGAAGCTGTGTTGCTGTGTTTCAACATTTCTGTCAGAATATTAATTGACCTTCGTGTATGTAACACCGTTTCTTTTGCACAGTGCTCATCATGGTAAACTGTGCATCGGACAGGGATTTCTTTAAAGTTCATTTTATCATCATCCTATTAACAACATTAACAGCTAATATTTATTGAGCCCCTACTGAGCCAGACACATGCGCATTCAGTGCCACTCGGCTTGTGCATGACCTAATTAAATTTTCATGACAATCCTTTGAGGTGCTGACCGTCTACATGCTGCTGCTGATGGAAGCGTAAAATGACTGTCCCAAGGCCCCTGCGCAGGGCAGGGCCTCAAGCCTCAGCACCCCTGACGCCACGAGCCTCGCTCTTAGACACTTTCCATCTCAACTAGGAAAGCACAGAAGCAGTTCTCATTTTGGACTCTTGATTAGTTTCCCAGGGCCGCCATGACAAAGGACCGCAGGCTGGGTGGCTTAAACAACAGAAAATACTCTCCCACGGTCGAAGGCTGGAAGTCCGAGATCAAGGTGTCGGCAGGGTTGGTACCTTCCGAGGCCTCTCCCCTTGGCTTATAGATGGCCGTCTTCTCCCTGTGTCCTCGCGTCATCTTTCCTCTGTGTATCTACATTCTAACCTCCTTTCTTATAAAGCCACCAGTTGGATTAGAGCCCACCCCAATGGTCTCATGTTACCTTAATTACCTATTTAAAAGTCCTATCTTCAAATACAGTCACCTTCTGAGATACTAAGGGTTAGGACTTCAACATATAAATTTTGGAGGAATGTAGTTCATCCCCGAACAGACCTCTTCTTGAACAGGTTCCATGTTTAGTGCAGGAAACAAATACAGAGTGGCTTTAATCCTTGCGATGAATATAATGGCTCATGAGAGAGTCCCCACCCCCCATCCCAAGACAGAACCAAGAGGGAGAGAAGAAAGCCTGGAGCTTCCCTATGACGTGCCTTGGTCCATGATCGAATACTTAGCTGACAAGCTTTGCATTGGTGCCTCAGATATGCCCACCATGGGTCTTCTCCAAGTAAGAGGCCCGGAGTTAGAGTAACACACAATTCTCTGTGTTGCTGCAGGCATAGAGACCCGATGTAGTCTCCTCTCACTGAAGGTCAGAGTTTGCTCAACTTTTTATTTAGGTATAAATAGAAGCAGAACAGGGCACACACTGTACATGCATACCTCAGTGAATTTGCACACACCCACACGCATGAGTAACCAGCACCCACATTAATGCACAGGGTCATTCCAGTGGTCTAGCCACCCTCCTGGGTCCCCTTCTAGCCACTGCCACTGTGCAACTTCTAACCTCAGTTATATGGCTCAGTTTATACATCTAAAAGCAGAAAGGTGATGGTTGCAATGAAAAAACCATATGCCTTATCTTTGATTTTCTTTTTAAAAAGTCTTTATTAAAATATAGCTAACAGTATTATGTTAGTTTCAGGGGTACACCATAGTTATTCAACATTTGTATACCTAAAGAAGTGATCACCATGATAAGTCTAGCAACCACCTGACACCGTACTACGCTATCACGATATTATTGGCCATATTTCCCCTGCTGTACATTACATCCCCATGACTTATTTATTCTATACCTGGAAATTCCATATGCCTTATCTTTCTCTGGATTCCTTTAGATCCAGCTCTACTCCCAGTTAACCACAGGACATTGAAAAGGCAGATTAAACTCTTACCTCAGCTGCTTCTTTCGTCACATGGGGGGAGACCATCTCTAATTAATAAAGAATTTAGAATACCTTGGACAGTATTAGACACACAGCTGATCAAGATGGTACATTTATCTACCAATGGTGAAAAGGACAAATAAAGAAGAGTACATATGCCTTTCACTCTCTGGAATATGGAATTGAAAGAACTGGTCTAACCAGGAAACATCAGGCTATTTGAAGAGGGTATTTAGGAGAGATGGCTGTTGATATGCTAGAGGGGACTTTCAGAGGGCTTTCCATTAAGAACCATTTATTGCCTGGATTTGGTGTCTTTGGGTAGCACCTCCAGTCAATCCAAGTGCCCTGTGTTGTACGAGTTTTCTGCACACAGCCGTTCTGTGTCAACTAGAAGGAAGCGGGGAGCTTGGGACTTGCAAGGCTCAAGCTTTGTCTCTGGAAAGGAGAAAGTGGCTGCCTCAGTGGCAGAGGTGCCTGTACCAAACGTCTTCTCTAGACATAGACATTGGACAGTGTGGGACAGTTTCTTGTCCCCTGTCACATGTACCGAGGACTCTTGTCTTCTGACAAGTTTGCATGTGTCACATTTTAATATTTATTAGTGCACTTACTGCTTCTTGATGCACTTGTACTGCACAAGAATTGATTTTCAAGAAATATATTTAGGATTTTTTTTTTTGGCCCACTCTTGGGTTGACAACATACATATGCGTATTTGCAAACAAATAATCTTTAGTAAGCTCTACTTGCAACTGTGTCAACCTTATAAACATCACTACTGTAGAGACATGTTTTTGGATATGGATTTCCTCTTTGGTTTATTTCTTTTTTCATTTATCATGTCGGGATCACCACATACTGCCTTTATTTGATTGGGATTTTGTTTTTGAGCCATTTTAGTGCCCAGGTTCTGTTTCTGTGTATTAAAACATCTCATTTTATTTTTTACATTGCAATTTCAAAATACAATAATCCCATTCAAAGGTTGTTTAAAGGCTCTTGGGGAAGGCTAAGCGTGTGGTAAAAGGCTTTTACCTCCTATCTTGTCTCCCACTCCCCTCTCCGTCCACAATTTATCTTTGAAGATGCTGGGTTTTAATAGGCAGGGTAGAGCACAGAAACCAGATGGTTTTAACTCACACCTGCAAAAGTGCTGGGGTTCTGAAAAACATTAAAGTTAATGGCCAGGCTAAGGCTGCCAAGCTCAGTGGAATTTTATTTACCTGGTGGCATGTCATTCTGGTTAACTGATCTTTCCAGTTACCTGATGGCTACATTTGCTCCTGGCCCCTGCTGACCCCCTCCTCACCACCGTCTAAGTCCTCCTTGTATGAAATTTGCTTCACTTTCTCCCTCATCTCCTTTCTCTCCTTTCTCAGCCTCTCGCCTTCATCTCTCCTATTGACTGATTTCTCTTTCCTTCTTGGTGTTGCTTATTCTTTTCTTCTTTCCGCTTCCATTTCTTCTTCTACCCAGACAGGTTCCTATTTTTCTTGTAGCATTTGATTATTCATTGTCCTGCTTGAATCTTGTGTTGATCTGGTCTTTCACACAACTATACATATGTTTGCCTTTGAACCTGCCATGGCTTTTCTTGGTACTTTCATGCTCCTGGAGGTCCATGTTCATTGTTGCACTGGTTGAAGGACGGTTTTGGTTGCCCAGTTGTCAGCTGCTAAAATTTTACTGTTCATTGTAAGCATGCCTGTATTTTATTACCTAATACCTGGCGACAGGTAACTCTAGGAAACCCTTGGAAAAATATCTGATTATTTGGAAGCAATATGTGGCTTTATTATTTTTTTTCTCTCCACCCTCCTTTCCCCCTGCACCTACATTGAAAGCTCACACTCCTAAGCGAGGTAATTCTGACCACACTAAATGAAATCTTCTTTAGAAGTGAAACCCTGTGTTTTCTTCCCCTGTTTGGCAGATGGATCCAAAGGTAGGCCTAGTGATTCTCCACCTCCTTGTGTCCACACCCGGGGATGACCCCCTCATCCTGAGTGTGGGCCAAACCTGTGACTTGCTTCTAGCCAGTAGACTATGAAACTGATGATGGGATGTCCCTTCTTAGATTAAGCTACATAAAATGCAAAGCAAAGTGACTTTGCAGGTATAATTAAGGTCCCAATTCAGTTGATTTTTAGTTACTAGGAAAGGAGACCATCCTGGGTGGGCCTGACTTAGTCAGGTGCAAGCACATAAAGAGAGACTGACGTCAGAGGGCCTCCACTGCTGGTGCTGAAGAAGTAAGCTGCCATGCTGCGGGGGGCCGTGTGGCAAGGAAGTGGCTTCCGGGAGCTGAGCGTGGCCCAAAGCAGACAGCAAGAAAAGGGGGATATCAATTCTACAACCTCAAGGAGAGAAATTCTGCCAAAAGCCTGAAGGAGTTTGAAGGTGATTGAATTTCTCCAGCTAAGACTCTGACGAGGCCACAGCCCGGCTGCTGTTTGCATTTCAGCCTTGTGGGACCCTGATGTTGAGAACACAGCTAAGCCAGGCCCGCCCTTCTGACCCATGGAAACTGTGGGATAGGAATGCGTGTTGTTTGCAGCTGCTGAATTTGTGGTAGTTTGCTACATATCCATAGAAAATAAATACATTCTGGACCTTAGAGACTTCACCGCTCTTTGATATCCTATTGCCCAGCAAGCTCTCCGTTGCTCCCTAGGACTCAGAGGGCAGCCTAGGAAGATGATGACCCCATGAGAAATATGTATGTTATGGAAAGCTCTATTTCTTTGGGATTTTTCAACTATGAACCAAGAGGAAACTACCATCTAGTACTGAGCACCATGTGATATGGGTATTTAGACACACTTCCACTTACAGAGCGTCACATGCATATCCTAAGATGTCAGCAACAGGTCACGTGGATAGAACGTGGCTTGGCCTTTCCTCCATATGTCAGCTTGTGACTTCTTGAGGAAAACCAGGGTGACTTCAAGGTATAGGTCATGCCGTCCACTTTCTAGATGAGGAAAGTAAGAATCCATGCATCTTGCAGGTGGAACTCAATATAAGTCCTCAGTCTTGAATCACATTGACCTAAGAGGTCATATAATTTCCATTAGATTACAGAGCAACCCAAGGGCAGAAGTGAAATGGGCATTTCACAAACTTTGTTTTATTTATATATTAATCTGGTGGGGTTTTTTTGTTTGTTTTTATTTTTTGTTGTTTTTGTTTTTTGGCGTTTGGGTTGTTTTGTCTTGTTTTGTTTTGTTTTTGCCTGGGAACTGTTTCCCTTTGAAAACTCCCTTTGTGTCCCAGCATTATTTTCTAAAAGGACGGTATTTCTAACTGGCAGTCCCAATGAGGCTGTACAAAGCGTTCACTACCTTCCATACTTACCCAACCCTAAATAGTTGTCTATACGTTCCTTTTATTGTCACCTCTGAAACAAGATGAAGAAAGCAACGGTTTGGTTTAGAACACATTAGCTTCTTTATCACATTAATACTGACTCATATCTTATTTCCCACTTGCAGTAAGAAAACCATTCAAATCTTTCCCTCGCAGGACAATATCTTTAATAGCTTCTGTGTGTCTCCTATTTTTGGCTGTTTCTGTATAAACAGACTAATCTAATAGCATGCTGAACCATCTAAGTTGGCAGAAATTCAGAAAATCACTCATTTCTATGGCAAGCTGGGATGCCAAGAAGGGGCGGGGGGGGACCCTCACTTTTATTACAGAAAGATTTTTCTTCAAGTTGCCTTTCATGAACATGATACTTCTGTCATTTGAAATTCCCTAGCACCCTGACTGGAAATTATTTATTGCAGAAAGGCACAATGGTGAACAAGAAAGTATCCTTCCCCGCACAATTCCTGGGTTGAATTTGTTCGCCTAAAGGAACAGGATCATAGGAACCCAGTTCTGAATGCTGGCATGGTTATGAAAGGTGGCGCTCGCCTCTAGGACATGCACTCAAGCCCTTTCCACTGAACCTAAAAGGTGAGGACATCGTGCCCCGCGCAAAGCCTGCCTAGGGGCTCAGCCAGCCCAGAGTTCCATCTGTCACTGGAACAAGAGCCTGTCTTTGGAAGGTGTTCTTGCTGACATCCGAGGATACCCCCCACCTCCTTGATTTGTTGCCACTTATGTGTTGGAGATCCCGAGTGGTCTAGCCTTGGCTCCCACCCCTGAGCTACTGAGCGTTGCTGGAGAACATCGCAGATCATGCTGATGGAGCCCCTGACAACTCAGCTTTGTAGGGTCAGCTGCAGTTTCACCCTTAGGCCGTGGTAGCCAGCATCCCTGCCCTGGGCCTTGTGCTTTGCCAGTCCCCTTGGGCTTGTCCACCCAGGACATGCGTGCCCTCTTCAAGGGTAATTGGGACCCTGAAACTCCCTATTCAGAGAGCCCCCAGTGCACCTCTAGAATGGCATTTGCTTTTCTATATACTATTCTTTCACTTCACTTAGCACATCCATTTATTTTATTTTTTAAATAGACTTTATGTTCTTGATCATTTTTAGATTTTTCAGGAAAATTGAGACAGGGTGCAGAGCTCTCCCATACCTTACACCCAGCGTCCCCTATCATGAACATCTTACATTATTTGGTACATTTATTATAATAAAGTACCAAAATTAATATATTGTTCTTCACTAAAGTCTATGGTTTATACAGATTTCCTTAGTTTTTCCCTAATGACCATTTCTTAGTCTAGGATCCCACCTGGAACCCCACGTTGCATTTAACCGTCATGTCTCCTTAGACTTCTCCGGGCTGTGACTGTTTCTCAGACGTTTTGCTTTTGGTGGCCTTGATACTGTTGAGGAATGCTGGTCAGGGATTATGTAAGATGCCCCAGTAATGGAATTTGTCTGTTTTGTTTTCATGATTAGACTGGGGTTATGGGTTTGTGGGGGGAGAAGACAGAGGTACAGTGCCCTTCACATCATATCCAGGGCGCATGCTATCGACATGACATATCACCTTTTTCACTGGTGGAGGTAGTAGTTGTCAGGTTTCTCCACTAGAGTTACTCTTTTCTCCATCCATTCCATACTGTTCGTTTAGGAGGAAAGACGCTGTGTGCAGCCCACACTTAAGGAGCGGGGGTTTGTGCTTACTTTTTTTTTTTTTTTTTTTTTTAAAATGGTGCAGCTGCCATTGAAAACAGTTTGGTGGTTCTTTTTTTTTTTAAGATTTTTATTGGGGAATTGGGGGGATGGGAACAGTGCTGGGGAATTGGGGAAAGGGGAACAGACAAGTTGCTGTCGTTTTGTTCTTCAATCTAGTTGTGGAGAATGTTGCTTCACTGGCCCAAGTTGGCACCATCATTGCGCTCTTCTCTGGCGAGGCAGATCAGTCGCCGGCTTCTGGACGGCCGCTCACTGCGGCTGCTGGCCGCTCACGCTGGCTGCTGGCCACACACGGTAGCCCATGGCAATCCACTGCCACAGGGACTGCAGCCCACGCCGTCGCCGGTGACTCACAGCAGCCCAGCTCCAGGTTGAGCTGTTGTTCAGCATTTTAGCTGTAGAGGGCAGTGTCACTGGCCCTCATATGTGGGATCCGAACCGGGGCCCTCTGGCATCCCAAGTGAGTTCTTAACCATCGCGCCACTCGGCCGGCCCCTTGTGCTTACTTTTTGCAGGCAGACTATCTACATAAACTATTTAGGAATCTTCTGCACCGGAGATTTCTCTCTTCTCCCCCATTTATGTATTTATTCACTCATTTATTTAGAGCAGTGTGGGCTCGTGGGTATTTATTTTCTACCCTGGTCGTAATCCAGTACTACTTTATTTTGTTGCTTACGTGGTTTGTTCGTCAGGAACTCAGCCCCTGTGTCGTTTTGACATATGGCCATCGTGGTAAGGGGTGTTTTTATTTTTGTTTTTGTTTTTGTTTCTTTTTGTTTTGTTTTTGTTCCTTTTCCTCCCACCCCTGTCTCACATGCATACACACAGGGCAGCACGCTGCCATGATGTCTGGTACCTCCATGGCACTGTCCCTTCTTTTTATGAAAGCCACACTAGGGCAGTTAGGAGTGTGGGTGATTTTTCTTTCTCATTTAACATTTTACTTTACATATTTTAGGGACCTTATATTATAGGCCACTGCCTTTCTTCGTGTGTCTGTCGCCGTACCTCCCTGAGGGGATAAACCTTAGAATCCTTCTGGCCACCCAGCCAGGTCTCCAAATCCCAAGTAAGGCAGGCTGTCCAAAACTACTCAGCCTGAGAGCGAGAAGCCCTGGGTCCTAAAGCCGGCTCAGTCCCCAGCTTGGACATCTCAGTTTGACCTGTGACCTCCCTGCACCCTTGTTTCTTTACCTTGGTAATGAAGGGTGTGGCCACGACTCCTTCAAATCCTGATGGTCTATGATGCTACAAGCCTGTGAGTAATAGCTCAAGATGCCAAAAAGAAGTTACCAATGAGACCTCAGGTGTTCTGTTGGACATTTTAGTAAAATCATAGAGAAAAGGAGAGAAACAAGAAAGACGTGAAACTGGACCCATACAAACAAAAAAGAAGAAAAAAAAATGTAGGGGTTGGGGAGAGAAGAATAGTTGACAGAAAGAAATGACCTTGATGATAATCCCTATGAAAAGTCTGGGAGAAATCATTAAATACATAATTTCTGAAGTTTTAGGGAAGAAAGCAGGACCACAAAAGCAAAAACATGAGTGTCATCTCTTCTAAGTCTTTTCCTTTCCAGACGGTTACTGGACAGGCAAAGGGGACAAAATAGAGTGTACGGTGCTTTTGGGTGTGTTGAGCTTTGACAAGAGTGGCACCCTTCCTTCCACAGCTTTGACCGACGTAACGTTCAGATGAAGGGAGGCAAACGTCAGGAGGATGCAGGAAGCTCCAGCTGTTTGATGCCCGGGTGCCTGACCACCAGCCATGGTTGCTGACTAAGGAAGGCCGCTTTGGGTTGGTGTGGCTGGCCACGTTCTAAGGCCTCTTCTTCCTGTCTGATTCTGTGGTGCTAATGTTTCCTGAGGGTTCTCTTCCTTTTCAATTCAGTGGTTCAAAATCCCAGCCCCCATCAAAAGCCCTGCTGAGTGCCTGACATGCAGATTCCCAGGCCCCGTATGGACGCTCTACTATGCCTGGTCCAGGGCTGGCTGGAAGAGCAGGTGCCAGGGACCAGCATTTCTGTCTCGCTCCACAGGAGGCTCCAGTGCACACTTGCAGCCGAGATGCACCCTCCTAAAAGGAGTGCCAGCTCCTTAAGAATAAGAACCATATTTTCTCCCTTTTTTGTATGCCTCCCTATACAAGAATAATTACACAGA
This sequence comes from Hipposideros armiger, assembly GCF_001890085.2. NCBI lineage: Eukaryota > Metazoa > Chordata > Mammalia > Chiroptera > Hipposideridae > Hipposideros > Hipposideros armiger. Next base: position 368,838 of record NW_017731452.1, on the reverse strand, counting down.
ATAAGCACTGAAATGCTTGTTGATGGATTTATTCCAGCACTTTTTTTTCTTTTAGCTCTCTTTGTCTGGAACTTTGCAAAATAAATACCACGGCCACCCTGTGCTTTGTGAGCAGCATGCTAGAATGGAATTTCACTGTTTTCAAGTGGGGGTCATCTTCTTGGTTTCAACTGAATTATGAAAGGAAGAAGAGAGACCCTTAGAAAAGTATGAATGTCGATGCTGAGAGCTAGCCAGGCGCTTCCCTTCCAGCGGGGTCCATGAGGGCTGAAGAGACCGGCTGTTTCGAACCTCCCATTAGTGAGGGTACCAGACCCCTCCTCACTGTGCACTTATCTTGCAAGGGGCATATTTAAGGGATGTTTCCATTCTATTTTATCTGCAGAATTACTTTCCACTCTCAGGTCTTTTGTATAAGTATTCCCTTGAACCCATTCCAAAAAGTGGATTTTTAACCCAATAGACCATAACTGCAGTGTTTTATCGTGCATACATATTTCAAATTGTGAATGTAAGTAGATTTAGCAAAGTTAAAATAAAATTAAAACTTTTCAAAGGGCACTACTGCTTTCTTTTCCATGTTGGACTTTTCCCTTTGGGGTTCTTATGCCATTTAAAAGACTCTAAGAACAGGAAGACATTTTCGCTTGCTTTCCCCCCCACCCACCCACAAGGGATGGGGTACAGAAAACACTGATGAGGCTTGGCCTTCCTTTGTCTCTCCGCAGCACACTTGGTAGCAGTGCGATGGATTCTGAATCTGTAAGTCAGTACCATTTATAGCAGCATTGTCAGTAAGATCCCTAACTGGCATCTTGCGTCCCCTCTTGACTCTCTTGAAAGCCCTTCTTCACGGGAAGCTAGATTCCTTTCTCTAAAATAGAAACCGGATCTCACCACCACCCTATTTTCCACTCCCTGATTAATCCCTTCACCATCTCTCTATATCCCTTGGGATAAAAACCCAAACCTTCACCCGATTCGGTAAAACCCTTTCCAATCTGTAGCCTACTGTCACCCCACGCCTCACCTCCTCACCTCACCTCCTCTCCCAACCTGGCAGGCCCCACTTCCTGTCACAGGACCTTTGCACAGGCTCTTGACACTGCCTGGAGTCCTCTTCCCCTCCTGTTTTATTTTAGTTAATTCATTCTCTCTCATCCTTTAGGACTCAGCAGGATCACCATTTTCAACAACAACGTGCAAAGTTACTTCATCTTTCTAAGCTGTGCTTTCTTCTCTGTACAATGGGGTTCATACCTGTATCTTCCTAACTAGGACATTTTGGAAGGGAGTGAGTGCTTTTAATCATTCATTAAAGCACTCAGCGTAGTACTAGGCACACAGGAGATCAGCGTGCTGAGTATTAGCGGTCATTTCCAAGCTGCTCTGCAGCCTCTACTGTTAAGTCCTTTCCTAGGATTCTCCCACTCCTCATGCTGCAGATGGGACTTATTGATTTTGGGGGAGATGGGAGTAGGTCAAAGGAGGTCCAGAAAGGGAGGGGAAAAAGAGGGAGGCGTTGCTATAACCTCTCAGATGCCCTCAGCATACCACTGAAAGGCCCTCCCTTCCCCTACTGCTGAGGTCTGAATGAATGCTACCCCCTCCAAATTCATGTGTTGAAAGTCAAACCCTTAAAGATAATGGTATTAGGAGGTGGGGCCTTTGAGAGGAGCTTAATTCATGAGGGTGGAGCGCTCTTGAAAGGGGTTCCTACCCTTAGGAGACAGGCCCCGGATTTCTCCCGAGCCCCTCCCACCCTGTGAGGACACAGCTATGAACCAGGAAGGAGGGCCCTTACTAGAACACAATCATCCTGGCACCTTGATCTTGGACTTTCAGCCTCCAGAACTGTGAGCAGTCAGTTTCTGTTGTTTATAAGCCACCCAGTCTGTGGTACTTTGTTATACAGGATACCCACTGGCTCACTTGGCCATATTTTGGCCTGATCACCCCCTGAGTGTAGGAAAAGAAGGGTCATGTGGAGGAGAGATCCAATATGTATTACTCTAGTTTTACAGTGAAGAAACTGAGATTTGGGGGAGCTTCCGTGCCTTCCGTGGGGGTCACTCAGCTCGTCAGGGACAGAGTGGGGATTGAACCGAGGGCTGTCTGATTTCAGGGGCTTCATTCCCCCACAATCCACACCCTTTCTAACAAGCTGGAGCAAGTGGCTGCATTTTGCATGCCTTTACAACCCAGCCGCGAGTTCAGGACTCTGGCTTTGCCCTTCCTATGTTCTCTGGAACCCACGCGGTGACACCGGCTTCCATCCTTTCATGGTGCAGGTTTCTGACAAGTACACAGACAGGCCTCTGGCTTGAGTGATGCCACTACAAAGGTCCCCCGCTTTTCATAAACATCACTGCAAGGCTGCTTCTCAGGAAAGCAACTCCTGCTCCCTCCTGCATGCTTTTGTGCTGTGCTGTGAAGTGCAGAGTTGAGCTGGCAGGATCTTTTGTGTCTCTACTTTATGTATGATTCCTAAAGAGAACTCTGCAGGTTGTGGGGTGTGTGAGGCAACCTGGGCATCAAAAGGGGGCCAGGACCTGTTTCACTTGCCATGCATATGCAGGTCAGCTCGGGGAGCAGGGAAGAACCCTCCGGTGGAGTGTTTGGTCGCTGTTGTTTTTCTCCGGTTTCTTGTTGCCCCGAACAGTTCCAGCTCTGCTGACCAAAGGGTCGTGTGTCCTTTGGGTAGTCTGACCCCCTAGGGGAACCAAAGAGGCAACCCTCAGACGAGCTGACAGCGGGCCATGGGCTTGTACCGCGTGTGTCACCTCACCTACCAGAGCTCCTGAGCCAGTGACGTATGTTGAGGACCCAGCCATAGTCTTCCCCACAACAGGCTTTTTTTTTTTGAAGAACATTTCTAACATTAGAGATTCAGGGTTTTGAGTCTTTAAGACCTTGACTTTAAAATACAAGTGCCCAGGGGAATAGGAACACCGTAAATTATTGTCAGCTAAGAGCTGACAGTGGGTTTAGTGTATAACAAGTATCTCGTTACAAATAGATGTTGAAATACCTAAGTTTGTAGGAGATGGGCTTCAGGTTTTTGTATATTTGATGTTTAAATCATCCTTATAGTATCTCTCTCACTTACCCACTCTCTCATGCACCCCAAATGCTCTTTGATTAGGAGAGCAAGTGGAAGCATTGATGTTCTGGGGACTTAGAACCAGCAGGAATGGGTCCAGCTTATAAACATCATACAGTGGGAGCAAGGTTAGCGGGTTTAGAGGCTCAGCACTAGGCTGCAGTGTGTGTGTGTGTGCGCGCGCG
>NW_017731452.1:338192-364575 GCF_001890085.2 Hipposideros armiger | reverse complement strand
CACACACACACACACACACACACACACACACACACACACACACACCCTGCATGCACTGAGGAAAAACCATGTTAGGACAGGCCTTCTGCAGGCCAAGAAGAGACTCTCACCAAACACTGACTGCTGGTACCTTGATCTTGGACTTCCGGCCTCTGCAGCCATGGGAAATAAAGGTCTGTTGTTTCAGCCGCTCAGTCTGCGGTATTTTGTGATAGCAGCCAAGCAGACGAAGACACAGAGTGTGTGTTGTGTAACTTGAGGAATTAGAAGTCACACACCTGGGTCTATATCCTTGGTGGGCCCCTTATTTTCTGTGGGCCTTGGGCAAGTCACTCACCTTCTCGAAGCGTCAGTTTCTTCATCTACAAAATGGGTCTTTGGGCAGTCTCTTGCTCAGAGAGTTGTTGGGATGATTACATGCTGAAGTGCTCACACAGCACTCACACAGTGGCTACCACAGTAAGGGCGCGTGGTACGAACCAGCACTGTCAGCATCACCCATGTCATTGTGGTCAAGGTCGTTAACATCACGATTGTTACTGTTGACATCATTGCCATCGTCAGAAGCACCAGGTGTCTGTTTGCCCTTGACCTGGGTACCCATGTTGGAAAAACTGAGTGGTGGGCATAGACGAAACTCAGAATTTGGCCTTTCCATGCAGGCATCGGTGGTGGCCATGTTAGGGAAAAAGAATGCTTTGGAAACCAGGTCACAGAGGAAAGTGCCTCATATTGTACAGAGCCGAGAGGTCTGCCATGGAGGTGCAGAGGGAGCCTGGCCTAATTGCATTGATAATACAATCCTGTAACTCATTCTGCCAACATGAAGGTGGATGGACGGTCCCCATCCTGGCCGCCGAACACTGCCCGTGTTTTCCTAGGAGAGACATCTGCACTCCAGCAGTGATTAAAGTGCTTTGGTCAGGCCCTTGCTATTAAGAGTCTGTGGCTCTGGTTTAATAAAAGGTAGTATATTAAAATGAAAACATGTTATTATTGATAAGGACGAGACACATTATAGACCAGATTAAAGCTCTGATAATACAAAATGCAGGGAAAAGAAGTTAAGGGTTATTGAATACCTACTATGCGCCGATTGCTCTGCTGGACACTTAGAGACATCACGCAAAATATCACATGCCTTCAGATAAACCCAGTTTGGCCACTCTGATATATTAATATATTTAATTATCAGACTTACAACACTAAAGGAGATTACAATAGAGGCATCCAGTTGATTGGGGAATAGTTACTGCAAATGATAAGCTCTTTTGAATAAACCGATACAGGCTTAATGAGGTTTTGCTGTGTATTATTTTTTTTCTTGATAGAAAATCAAGTGACTGTTCTCCTCCCCCACGATTCTCCGTCCTTTCGCTTACTTTGAATGACCCCCTTTTCTCTTGCTCCACGGGAACTTTAAAAAATTTAAATGAATGGATATTTCAGCCTCAAGTTTCTGGAATTCTAAGAGGGTCTGTAAGGTATGCGCTCAATTACAGAGGCCGGGGAACAAAAATAGGCAGCTTAGCTAGGCAAGTAAAAATAGAGAGGCGTGTGTTCCCCCCATCCCCCTACTCCCACCCTGCCCCACTGGCTTCGCTGGAGTTGTTCTTTTGTTTCTGGAAGAGGATCAAGTATTCAACCCCCAGTTAATTTGTCTGCTACTTCAGATAACTTCTTCATGGTGCCGGCGTGAGCACGATCATTTAAAGAATTCATAAGGACCTGTCTGAGGGCCTGTGCGCTGGGGAGAAGTCCTTATCTGGGTGAAGAGCCTGGTGTGGTTTGGACTTGTTCCCCTCGTCTGCCCAGGTCCAGACAGGAGCATGTGCCCGTCTGAGACAGGCTGAGGCTCATGCCAGCCAGCGCCTGTCCGTCCAGAGCACACCAAGGAAGCTGGCATAGTAAAAATACTGCACATCGGACACCCACCACACTGCGTTTTCTTTTCTACTTAGGCTCACGGAAATGACTGTGATGCTAGGTGTTCCTGCTTCTACATCAAAGATGAGGCTTCGGACTGGTCTGTGGTCATGTTACTCGACGTGGCCCACCTGGCATTTGAAATCAGGTCCCTCTGGAATTTTCTATGGGATCTCACTTCCTGAATCCCTGACATCATTCTCATAGCAAAGAAACAAAGAAGAGGTGGGCAGGAGAGGCTAGCTGGGTGCCCCTTGGCAAATGGCCCAGAGCTAAGCATATAGTTGGTGCTCGAGCCCTTCTTCTTGAAAAGAAATGTAGGCATTTTGGAGGAGGTGGTGTCTAAATGGAACGATGGGTGGGGGACCCGTGTCCTGGCTAATATTCTCCCAGCACAGAGCCCGCTCCAGTGTGCGTCTTCCTACCTTCCAGCCGGTAGGCGCTGACAGAGACCTCTGTCATTTGTATCCACACCTAGGAACTGTCCCCCCAGGTTCCACCTGGTTCCGTCAGGTAGGTAGGGAGTCCCTTTCATCCTGGTCACCTGCCTCTGTGCAGGGATGCTTGCTTGAAGAATCAGCTTCTCGCCTGCATCTTCGTATCTCTTTCCCTTCGCCACCCAAGCTCTCTTCTCAGAAGAACTGCCTGGTACCAAGCTCTGCCCTCAGCGCTTTGCACCACATTCTTGCACAGGACAATTTTAAAAACAGGAAGATAGTGTTACTCTGTCCATTTTACAGATAAGCCCGCCAGGGCCTGGAGGGGTTAGTGACCAGCCGCCTGTCCTCAGGAGCCAGGGCAAAGGTCAGGATCTGAACCCAAGGGGGTGGGTTCAGGGGTCTGTCTTTGTCTAACCCTCCCTACTCAGTCAGCTACCTACCTCATCTCCCTCCCTGTCCTTCCTCCACCCCTCTTGGTCCGGTTTTCCCTCCCCTACCCAGCAATCCTCCACCACCAGTTTTTTTTTTTGTTTTTTTTTTTTCTGTGTGAACAGAAAGGTCCAGCCTCCTGGCCTTGGGTTCTGATAAGATCTGGCTGTGCTCCCTTTGTCTGGCCTGAACCTGCCTTTTCTGAATGGCCTTGTTAATTGCAATTGACTCTCCTAGAATGTGGATGGCGGTGCTACTTGACACCAGACTAATGCTTCTGACTTTTCCTGGGTGCCCCAGTAGCAGGATGGGAGGGCGGTCAGCGGCAAGATAGAGCACTTTTGATTCCAATAAAAACATTAGAGCTTTTCTATTTGTCAAGTCTCTCGCTCTCTCTCTTTCTCTCTTTTGCTCTTAGGAGGGGATGTTGTCATTTCTAGGAATTCACAGTAAAATGAGAAATGATTAGAGATTTCACCACTATAGCTCCTGTGAAGATTCCTGTTTTTAGTTTGTTGTTTTTTTCCATTTACAAGCTTCACTCCCAAGCATGACAAAACAAAACAACAACAACTTGGAAGCATAAAACCTGAATGATATGAGTATAAAGCAAGAGAGCTAAGACTTCTAGGGAGGTGATAGTGGGAGCTTGGTTTCTTGCAGGCCTACCAAGCCTCAGCCCCTCTTTCCTTTAAATACTCCCCGTGCAGTCCTATGCGGGAGGCATATAAAGCCCACGGTAGAGGTAGAAAAACTGAAGCTGAAAGACTGGCTTGCTCTCTAGGGCTCAGTCATCCGTGTTCTGTTTCACGGCCCTGGGAAAGACACTCAAAGCTGGAGCCGGTACGGCTTGGCTGCCTTGGATCTGAAGACGTGCAGGGAGGTCAAGCTTGGTCGGCCTCCTTCCCAGGAGACAGGCACTGTGCTCACACTTGCCGTTATCTCTTAGGAATCTCACAAGACACCTGTGAGGCCAGAATTTCCTCCCATTCTACTGATGAGAAAACTGAGGCATGCAGAAGGAGGGAAGAAACTGCTCAAGTCACATAGTTGGTTCATTGCTGAACTGGGAGTAAACCCAGGGTTGGTTCAAGACCACTGGGCAGCAGAGGTAGGGTTGGGGAGTGTCCCCTCTCCTACTCCAGGAAACTCTAGGTGCAGGGAATTGGTTTGTCTGTGACCAGCCTGGGTGAGGGGTGAGATCTGCTAAAAAGGTAAGAGTGAGGATCTGATGTCAACTGAGGGGACTAGGAGGAAGGCATTTGGGGATCACAGTTTGTTTGCATTTTAATTTCCACATAGTGCTGGGGTAGCGTATAGCATGTGACCACCCGGACAGAATGACATGGAAAAGCTGGCAAACAAAGCACAGGAGCTTCAACAAACAAACAAACACAAAGTGAAAATGGATCTTAATGATTCCAAGGAAGCAGCTGGCAAGTGGCTCTGACGTTGCAAATGTGAGCTTTATTAACAAATGAATTAACGTCCTTTAAAAGCCCGGATTTCTGACCTCTCTGGAAATATCAGAGTGCCCCCAAAGGCCTGTCATCCTGGGCTAGAATCCTGGCATGCAGAATCGGCAGGAAGTGCGGGGGCCAGCTGGGGGCTGCCCCTTTAGATGGGGTAAGAGCTCCCCAGATTCCATATTCCCAACTTGCCTGCTTCCAGCGTATATGCTACCTGCCCCATCCCTCCGACTTTTGAGTGTTCGGTTACCTGGAGTAGAAGGAGGAACGTCAGCGGATCAGACAGAACCACCACCAGCCATTGACCTTCTCTGAGCTGGGCCTGAGTTTTCTCATCTGTAAAATGGAATCGCTGAGACCTACCCCATATGGTTGCTGTAAGGGTGAACCGTGCTAGCAGACATAAAGTTGTCCGGTAACAGCTCAGGAAATGATCACAGCTGCTATTTAATTCGTTACCACCTTCTCCCTCCTTCTTTCAGGGTTAAATGCATAAAACCCTGAAGCTCAGAGGCGTGTTGGGGAGAGGACTGGAGGGAGGCAGCCTGCCTTCTCCAAAAACCTTTCTTTTCCTTGGAATTCAGCTTGACCCCAGTTGAGAACAAAGCTTTTCACACCTTTGTTTTTTCTTTCAGGTCTAAGGTTCTTCCAGGAGATTTTCGAAAAAGGAAAAGGCAGGGGTGCCCAAACCAGAATCCAATACGAATATGACAATAGGACCCATCCCGGGTAGAAAAAAAAAAAAAAAAAGGCTCCCTTTTAATTAGAAGCCTGGAAGGACAAACCCTTTAATTGCGGCACTTGTAGTGTCAGGGCTATCAATATTGGTGCCTCTTTCATTAATAAACTGGCAAGTCAGAAAGCCGGAGGAGTGGGAACCGCTCCCCCCACCCCCTCTTCCACCCCAAGCTCTACTTAATCAACTGCAGACTGGATCAAACAGGAAAAGAACATGTAAATCACCCGCATTAATTCCGCTGGCCCTAAAATAGGTAGAAGGAAGGGGGAACATGAAAGGGAGCCGTTGTCCCTTTTGCTGCAGATGTCCCTGCTCTCAGTGAACCCAGGCAAGAGGTATTTAAACGGCCTCGCAGATTGCGAGTGACTCAGGGAATGCCTGGGTTTATGTATGGATTAGCACAGTGATAGACCCTGAGTAGCAGAGACGAAGACTAATTACCTGACAGAGCTCCCCTCCACTCGCCTGGGTCATTGAAATTAATTTCTGCTTTCAGGCTTGGCAGAAAGCAGCTGCAGAATTTCAGTTCAATACTCAAATTAACGGGGAGCCGAAATTATTTCTCTGCACAGGCAGTATTAGAGGAGTGGGTTACCAAATAGATCTTGATCGCAGACACCAAAGAAAGGATTAGGCCTCCTTTTTCATCAAGAGCCTTAGGTCCTTGGAAAGTGCAAGGGTGGGGGGGTTGGGGGGGGTTAGAAAAAAACCAACAACCAATGTACCAATGTATTGGAGAGTTAACACTTAAGTACTGTATTGAATTGGGCGTGACGTACCTGTGTAGGAGACCTCCTGTCCCCCCAAATAATTTACAGTTTTCCTCCACTTAACAAAAAAATTAAATATATGGCCTTTTGTCTATACCTCAGTCAGAAGTCCTAATCAAGGGATAGTCTACAGCCCCCCCATGTTGTCAGGAAGGGCTCACCCTTGTTTCAAGGATAAGGCAGTGGGTGTAGAGGCGAGAGAAGGGAAGGGGAAGAAATCAGGTAGGGTTTGAACCCAGGGCTTTGGTCTCGGAGTCCATCTTGCTGTCGCTTCACCTTGCCTTTCTCTCTTGCTCCAAGCCCCTCTGCCTGCTTCTTCCTCTCTGGGCCCCCCACTTTCATGTCAGCCTCGGTGGGATCTGTCAGCTCTGTTGAGCACCATCTGTGTGCTGCACATCAAGTTCAGTGCTGCCCGGAACCACAGCTCTCATCTCGTTTGCCTCTGTGATTTCCTGTCGCCGGGACCCACTTGATGGATGAGAGTCGTGGGCAAGCTAAGTCCCCCCCCCCCCATCTTCTTGCCATGGGCTCTGCCAGCTGAGACAGCCACGGGGGCCACGGCCAGTTCCCACTTTGACCAGTGTTTCTTTGGCTCCTGCTGAGACTGGTTGTACATCAGAGTTATCAGTGGGGGATCCTAGTTCAATAGTTCACCAAAATCTGGAACCCTACTATCTGGGTACACATTATATCCCTCCTCCTACTAAGTGTTAAATGCATAGGATTATTGCTTGTAATACTAATACTATTACTAGTACTTACTATCACTGTTACTCATACTATTACTAGTGCTGCTGTAGGGGGCTTCTGTAAGGATTAAATTAGTTAGTAGGGGTGAAATACTTCAAGATGCCTGGCACACAGTAAACTCCCAATAGATGCTAGCAGCTATTACCGCTGCCCTGATAACTCCAACTGGAGAACCCGCGCCAAGGGCCTCTTCATTGTTCACCTGAAATGGTGGCGAAGCTCTGTACAGCCATCCAGACCCAGGATGATCGCAGGGGGCTGCAGCTTGTAATATTCAGAGCTACCTCTGGCCCTTTGAATGCCTAAGAACTCGAAAGAAAACACGAATTCTTAGAATAGCAATAGATACCATATATCAAATCCTTACCATGTGCCAAGCATACTCATATGTATCTTAAAAAGAAAACCAGATCAACCTTGACAAGTTTTTATAAACTGAGGCTGCAGGAGGTTCTGACCCGCACCGACAACTAGCTCAGGGGCAGTGCAGGCACTTGAACCCTGGGCTGTGTCTCCAAGCCCCCGAGGCAGCCACGTGCCCACTTGTGCTCCACTGCGTCACCCAGGGGTGGCAGCCAGGCCCCTTCTAACATGTCCATCTTCAAGCCTGTGACCTCGAGGCGAACGACTTCCACATCTCATTACCACTCCCCTGAGCCCCCAGCCCCCCGTGGGATAGGGAGGTTAATCAGCCACGCACTGAATCTGCTTATAAGGCTGTTTCATGTACAATTTTTATATCTTGGCTCCTAATAATGGTCCCATTATAAATGATTGTCTCACTATGATATACTGGTTCCTCGCCTTCTAGGAACTGATTTAAAAGGAAGCCTTGGACTTCTTGTGCCCATCGAGTTTATTCATACTGCTTTTTGCTTGCTCAGCGGATGAAGGGGTCTAGGGGTCAGCCCACCCCCTCCAAAAAGTGTATCTATATATTTTTTTCTTCCCAGTGTGTGGCAGTTGCCATAATTAGTAACTTCCAGCTTACTTGATATCTTAATAATACTTTATGAAAAAAAATCACTCCTCTTCCTTGTCTCATACTCCCCGACCACCCCCAGGCTTCTGAACGGAAAGGTGGCGCCAATGGCCAAATGCTTACCTCTGGGTCTGTCGCCTTCCTCTCCTATGCAACCAAAACATTTTAACTATTTCTAGGACGACTTGAGAGAGCAGGTCATAGCAGGTATAGAGCATCAGGGACTGTATTTTCAAACCAAAAAGCCCGGACATATTTATCCAACAGGTATTTATTTAGTTGGTTCTAGTATATGACTATACTGCTAGGTACAGCAGGACAGAATAAATGAGAATCAGACACATCCAGAAAATGTGTAATGCATGTTAGGAATCTAAATAGGGATGTACATTGGTATTATTAAGGAAAATTGCACTTTATGGAATTCTTTGTGCTGGTTCTTAGTAATACATGGATGAGCCTTGGTGTTCGTCCTCAATGAGTTTAGAATCAAGGAAATCATTAAAGAAGGCTTTGTTTCCCCCAAAGTTGGGTTGCATTGCATGTTGAAAGTGCTTTAAATTCTTCTCTGAAACTCAAGGCTAAGCAGCGTACATTCCAGCCACAGTGATCTCCTTGCTGTTCTCAGAATGTGTCGGCCACTCTCCTACCCCAGGGTTTTTCATATGCCGTTTCCTCTCCTGCCGTGATCTTCTTCCCACCTTTGGTGTGGCCATCTCCTCCTCACCATTAACTCTCGGTATAAATGCTCCTCAGAGAGGCCAATCCTGTCAGTCCATATTAGTTTTCTGTTGCTGCTGTAACAAATGACTGCAAACTTGGTGGCTTAAACAATATGGATGTATTCTCTTTCTATTCTGGTTGTTAAAAGTCCAAAATGGGTCTCCTTGGGCCGAAATCAAGGTGTTGGCTGGGCTGGGTTTCTTCTGGAGGCTCCAAGGGAGACTCTGTTCCAGTTTCTAGGGGCCACTTGTATTTCGTGGCCCCTAGCCCTCTTCTCCTATCTTCAAATCTGGCCGTGTAGCATCTCTGACACTCTGACCCTGTTCCTCCTGTCTAGCTTTTTGCATCTCTTTAGGATCTTTGTGACTCCGTTGTGCCCACCTGGGTCACTCAGTGTACCCTCCCCATCTCAAGCACCATAACTTACGTACATCTTCAAAGTCCTCTTTGCCAAGTAAAGTAACATATTCACAGGTTTCAGGGATCTGAGCTCAGCCCTCTTTCAGCACCATTATTCTACCTACCACACTGTCCTAAGTAAATAAAGTAATACCCCTCTTCCATTCTCTGTCTCAGCCTTTAGTTCCTTAGCCTCCAAACACTCCCCAAAACTTACACATTTGAAATTTTATTATATCTATGCCTATAATTGGTTCAGGCTCCACTGGACCTGGGTACTCAGAAGATGTCACAAGAATCTATCTTAGGAACTTCCTTGATAATGGCAAAGCCAGCAGCCCCTTTAGGATGTGAAGCTCTGGGGTCAGAGTCTGGAGTTGACCAGTTGACCTTCATTGGTCTAGTTGGGGAGTGCATCCTTGAATCAGTGGGTGGAAATGATTGGCCAAGTGTAAGTCATGTCCCACCGTGAATGGGGGTTAGGGGCGGATCTGTTTCCCAAAGGAATCAGGGTGCTTTACCATGTGGGAAAATGAATGTCGGCCCAGCACACACGTAAAGGATGGGGCATACCTGCCCTTTAAAATCTTGCTTAAACTCTCCTTCCACTTTGGGGACTAGCAGGTTACTCTGATTTCTTCTGTCTTTCTACACATTTACATCATTACACAAATGAGCATGTGATTATATGATAATGGTCCCTTTTCAGTGTACTGTACAATGAAATCTTTTGCAAAGCCTCTTTGGGTCTGTTAGGGAAGGGAATGGACGCCAGCCTGCTCTGTGCCAGGAACTATATTCTAGGCCTAATTTTCATGTCATCAAACCTTCACCACCACCATCTTAGGAGGGTAGACCTTTTCTTCCCCATTATACAAAATAATAGCCCCCATTTCCTGAGTGCATACTAAGCCCTAGCATCACACCAAACCCCTTAGACTACCACTTCCCTTAGTCCTCCAAAGGACCCGAGGGGTGACTCAGGATACCCCAGCTGGTAAGCAGCAGCTCCAGTAACCCTAGCCCCCAAACAGAAGCTTCTAAAGCAGAGCCAAAAATGCACGGGCTAATGCTGGTGACATTGAGCTGCGTATTTCTGCCTTTTGGGGACGCCAGCCCTTTTCCCCTCCAACTCTAAACAGCTAGAGGTTTTTATTGCTAGTTTTCTAAAAAGGCACATTAGTAATCACTCTGGCAGAAATTTTATACACACGGCAAGCTTTTCTTTTTCATTTGCTTTAGCGTAGTCCTTTCCATTTTTCATCAGGCTCCTTGAACCCTCCGATCTGCACACCGTCCTTATTCTTAGTCACCCAGAACAGGTGTGTGACACCTTGGAGAAGATGAAGCCAGAACGAAAATCAGGCAGACAGGAATTATGTTGAAAGATGACTGAATCTTTCATGAAAGATGGTATGAAAAACAGCTATTTCTTTAGGATGTCAAAGCACCTTTTTCCTCTCTAATTCTGGTGTACCCCAAACAAAGGCCTGTGTGGTGTCTTCTGAGAACACGATGCACTCGTCTTAATGTGAGCATTGATGAGTGGCTTCCCTTTTATCTGCAGCCAGCCAGTTCCTCTGCACCCACTGCTTTGGGGAAGTTTCCATCACAGTTCTTTGTGTGGACAGCTCTGGGGTTAACAGTCACTGGTCATTAGATGATCTTGCTGATGAGAGACTGAATATACAAATGGACAATGGCCAGACTCTGTCTGCCTACCACCCTCTACAACAGCCAGCCTGGGAAGCCAGATCACAGCCTCTGCAGCAATCAATCAAGAATGTCCAGGACTTGGTCACTAATGTCTAAGTTCCCTAATCTTTGTACACACTTCCAACTCAGGACCAACCAGAGAAAGCCAAATGTGATCCCGAAATCAATCACATAGGACGCCTCGCTTCCAGCTTCCCCATGCCAACAGCCTCTAAGAAGAGCACACCTGAAACTTTCCCTTTTTTCATTATAAAAATTTTCCTCTCCCTGTGCCCACCTTTGAGTCTCTGCCAAACACACCTGATGGTGGCTGACTACCCTGCTAGAACAAGCTTTGAATAAATGGACCCCATTTGTTCTCATTTGGGTGGCCTTCGTTTATTGCTACACTAACTTGCATTAGGTGTTTTTTTTTAAGTTGTAAAAATCTTTTTTTAATTAGTTTCAGGTGTACAAAACAACAGAATGAGTAGACATTTACACACCTCACCAAGTGATAACCCCAACAAGTCTACTACCCATCTGACACCGTACGTAGCTATTCCAATACCATTGATTGTATTCCCTATGCTATACTTTACATCCCGTGACTATATATTTTTTGAAAATTATAGTTGACATTCAATTTTATTTTATATTAGTTTCAGGTGTACAGCACAGTGGTTAGGCATTTATATAACCTATGAAGTGATCCCTCCTATAAGCCCAGTGCCCATCTGACACCCTAATAGTCTTTACACTATTATTGACGATATTCCCCATATTGTATTTTAAATCCTTGTGACTACTTTGTTACTACCGATTTGTACACATCGGTATATACATACCATAACCTAGATCCTTCCCACCTCTGAGTTTTCTCCTTTCCTCTCATTTATCCTTCTCTTATGGCTCTGCTCTTTTGACCTTGGTTAAAATAATTTGTTCCCATTGTTACATTTTTCTTTTGTATTGAAGATCAATTGTGCAAGGTGGGTTTCACCCTTAAGGAAATCTCACTAATATACTCTTAGGCCCCTTTTCACAGGTCTGGTTAATGGAGTCAGAATTCATTGATCTTGGCTTTCCAAGCTGATGAGCCACAGCAGAAGGGAAGGACCCAATCTCTTGTCTGCGGTTGACTCTAAGGCCCTGGCCACCATTTTGATCCACCTCTCTTATCTAACTATGGTTTTCCGTGAAGGCAGGTTGTGTTGTAGCATATCAGTGTATCCATCACAGCAACCAGAGTCTGGCAGGATGGACTTAAATGTCTGAGGAAGAGTGATGAAGAAGAACAAGAAGAATGAACCCAGATTAAGAAAAGAAAAAGCGTTTGGCTAAAGTCTATTAAAAGGGTCTCATTCATCCTTTCAATAGATACTGAGTTCAGGGACCATAATGTTACTCTAATTTCTTTAAGGCATATTTTGAAGTTGAAAATGTATATGTATCTGCATAGCACTCTTTCTGCCTTTTCAGAAGAGCATACTCATTATCTGTAAATATACAGATACTTTCCTCTTTAAATTCCGTAAACTGGAGATAACACCCACACTCCAGGTGAACACAGGTCCAGTTTTTGTTTTTTGTCACCTGTGTGAAACTGGGTCACGGTGCCCTGCTTCTCACTGCTCTCTGCCATGGGGTCAGCCTGTTCATGAGATGTTGAATATTCTCCCGGGGACTCAGTCCGAATCTAAAGCCTCAGTGGTATGATTCCAAGAGAGCCACAATTCAAATGCATTTTTCATTTATAGGTTGTTCACTCTAGCCTTTGAGATGGTGCAATTAGCATATGTTGTCATAGTGATGTATCTATTATAATGGAGGTGTTCTCGGAAAACCAGATTTAATAGTTTTAAATCAGAAGCCAACATGGACCTTTAGGAATCCCATTCATAGTAAATTTTATGCCTGGTGAAAGGCTATGGAATGGGTTTCCCTGCCACCCCCACCCCTACCCCANTCTAATGAAGATGGCAGGAAATAAACAGATAAAATAATGAAGTGCACACTTTGGGAGAAAGGACCCAACTTCTTTTCAGATTCTGATTTCTCCATAATCTAAATAACATTTTTAAGTGAGCAATTATTTTTGTCCAACCCCCGCCCCAACCTCCCTCCTACCCCCTCCACCTTCCATCCCACAAATCTCAACTGGCCTACAAAAGTTCCACTGTGGATTTCTGGGAGCCAGCCACTTGACACAGACAGAAAATTTCAGAGTTTATACTATTACCTACATGGCACACTTTCTAATGAAAAAGGAGTGGGGAAAAAAGTGGGCTGGCTGTTAGGTTTATATCCTAAACCCTTAGAACGATGCGAGTCTCCTTAATGGAGAGTCTCATAGCCCAGGACCGAAGGAAATTTGGCTTTTCTTGTGTTCAACTGATAGCCCCTTGATTGCAGAAGCCATTGCCCATCTGTTCAGCTATCATATTCACATGGAAGTCGGACCCCCCACCCCAGGCCGGGTACCTGGCATCTCTCAGTTGGTATCAGGATCCTGCAAAGCCTTCTTACATTGTAAGCACCAAAGTAGCACCATTATATATCATTTTTAGTTAAACTGCCCTATTCTGCGTGTGTGCATCCCCAGCATGCTTAAGCAGGAATGGTGAGGGAGAGAGAGAGAGAGAGAGCCCCGAGGTACTGGGAAACTGTGGTTCCTTTGTGTCTACAGAAAAGATATAAAGATTGAATTAGACTCTTAAAATATCTGTGGATGTCAGGCTGAATACAAGCAGTTATTCAGTGTCTTGCTCTGGCAGGAGAACAAGTCCCCTGGAGGTGGGAAGCCAAGCGGGTCCCTGGAAGTGTGAGCAGATTGTTAAAGCCGTATCAGAGATAGGCTGGAATGATGCCCGATTCCACCCCTGATCCTCATCCAGGGTCCAGGGCTAAACTCTCGCCTTTACCAATTACATGTGTAGCTGTTCCTTCCATTCACGAAGGACCTCAGGGCATACACCTCCAGAGACCCAGCTCACTCACTCCCTAGGCCATGTCCCCTGCCTCCCCCACCAATGCAGGTGCTAAGCATCAGTGCTTGGATGAGGAATGTAGCCGCAACTTCCCTAGACCCTGAAGTGGAACCTCTTCAGTATCCAAGAGCAAATACTTTGGAATCAGACACAGCTGAGTATGAATCTGGGTTCTAGCAAACTGATTGGTTGGACTCATAATGAACCTTACTCTTTCAGAGCCTTAGGTTTCTTGTCTCTAGAATTGGGGGAGTGTTGTTAGCTATGACCCAATGGAGTGAGCTATAATGCAGGTAAAATGGCTGGAAGAGGGCCAGGCACAGAGATGGTCACTGCTACCAATTGATTTATTACTATGATTATCTTCTGCCAAGATCAGGGATAAGATGAATGTATTATTGGCTTTCCTGGGACTTTTTTAAAGGAAGTTATCTATAAGCCTTCATGATAAGCCAGGTGTCTAGAAGACAGCTCCAGAGCAAGGCTCCAGGCTACTTAAAAACATGTTTGGAAGTTATGTCCCATGAATGCCAGGTGCCATCATGGACACTGAAAGGGTTATAAAGAAACCATAATAAGTCACACAGACCCCTCAACAGCCCATTCCCCTTCTAGTGCTCCAGCCACAGTCATTTCTCAACCTGTTTGGGGTTTCCTTGAGTGTTACCTAGACAGCTGCTATGGTCATCAACTCGCAGCCAAGGATCCCGCCTTCACCTCCCCTTCCACCCCTCTTACCCCCCATCCCACAAGGACTCAGGATTTAGTATGCTGAAGAATTGGGTGCTGGAGAAAAGATGCCAGATTTCTTTTCTTTGCAGACTCTGATTTCCCTGTGATAAAAAGTAGAGTTGGTAGGTAAGCAGGTATTTCTTTTATACATGTATATATTTTTATAAGACTGAATTTCTTAACCTTTTTTAACAATGGCCTAAGTAAATTATTTGACTGGACCCAGCATAGAACCTGATTTGACCTGTTACTTTGCAAAAACAACTTTTATTTTTTGAATATGGTCGTAAATAGTATACCTAGTAGAAGAAGGAGAAGGAGAAGAAAAAACTTAGGAACTTAGGCAGAAGAAAATTTTAAGTGTGCTGTTAATCCCACCACTCTGATATCACTCTTAGTATTTGTTGTTTGTTGTTCTTTTCTTTCTTCTTAGTAATGGCATTTTTTTAATGGAAATTGCTTCGAAAGATACTTTAATGATTTCATAAGATTGTGCCATATGAATGAATTGCGTTTCATTTAACCGTTTCTCTATTTTTGGATAGTTAGGCTGTTTACAGTTTGGGCCCTGTATTTTAAAAAAATAAATACTCAGGTTGATTTTATTCATTTTTTGCCTTATATATTTTGTAAAGTAAGCATAGCAGTTATGATGGATGATTCCCCCATATCCTTTTACCGCCAATGATTAATCTAAGTCCATTATGCTAACCTATGCATCTTGCCAGTGATTGGTTTAGAAATAGACATGTGACCTAGTCCTCACCAATGAAAATGGAGTGCACGTCTGGGAAAGGTTTCCTTATTTCTCAAAGAGATACACAGGCAGAGGGTGACTTTCTGCTTCCTCTGGAAATTGACTCAGCCTGGACATACTGTAGCTGTCTTGTGCTCAAGTGACCTGACTTCTAGTTTGAGATGAAGCCGACTCGGAGGGGAGCAGAGGAACAAGTGGAAAGAACCTGGGTTCACTGTGCCATTATAGGGCTACTGGTTCCTCTGTACCTGTGGCCTATTCACCTCTAGCCTTCCAATGGTCGTAAAATAAGCTATTTTGAATTGGGTTTGAATCATGTATCTGTTACTTGAAGGTAGACGCATCTCGAATCATTTAGGGAGTGTGAGCAAACAGAAAATCTTCATATATAAAGACTCCCACGAAGGAGAAGCAGAGATTCAGAGAGACATGTGTCCAAAGCCACACCCACTTTGGGGAACTCAAACCACCGCAGAAACTTCTTTTAAAGTCATCTCTCTGCTACTTAAAATAAAGTGCCTTCCCTCACCCACAGGTAGAGAGACACTCTCAAAGGCCAAAGACTGGTGACATGGGGTGAGCCCAGGATAGAAAATCAGAAGCTGTGAGTTCAAACTGGCTTTGGCCCTCTCTCTGGGAGTGTCATTCGGCCAGAGCTTCTCAACCCCTCTAGCTTTCAGGCGCCTTACTGGTAATTGAAGTTAATACACAGATGTGAAAATGATGAGACATAAACCCTTTGTAAAAATGTGAAACAATCATACATTTATCATCATCATCATCATTTGCCTATGCCAGTGATATCTGTCTAGTATCTACTATGTGCCAGGGCCTGTTCTCTATGTTAGCGTTATGGCAATGAACAAACAGATAAGTCTGCCCTCGTGGTTTATGTATTCTAATGAAGATGGCAGGAAATAAACAGATAAAATAATGAAGTGCACACTTTGGGAGAAAGGACCCAACTTCTTTTCAGATTCTGATTTCTCCATAATCTAAATAACATTTTTAAGTGAGCAATTATTTTTGTCTATCTATCCATCCATCCATCTATCCATCCATTTGTCCCTCTTCTCTGTCTCTTATATATTTTATATTTATTATCATTATTATTACTATTATTATTTTTTTTTTTTTTGCCTGTGAATTTGTTAAACTTTCTTAACCCATGTCCTAAGTAAATTGATGGGACATTGTGATAGAACTTATTTTTATTATTGTTTCAGTTTTTGATATAGACTAATGTTTCTTAAATTGTGTTCCAAGGACCCCTGAACATTACAGTTGTATTTTCTGGGGTGTGTGTGTGTGTGTGTGTGTGTGTGTGTGTGTGTATGTGAGTGAGAGAGAGAGAGAGAGAGAAGGAGTGCATACATGGTTATCTCAGTGGTAATCTGGAAAGATTAATTAAATCTATGGATCATCTGTGTGACCACCTTAAAAATAAACATCGATACGAGAAAATGTCTGTGTTTGCATTTTGCATGGGAGTTTGTTTTGTCCTGTCTCTATGTCTTTCCTCCAGTCTTTTTCCATCTTCTCATTCAGCCTGCACAAGGGCCCTTATCAGTGTTATTCTACAAATGGGGAAACTGAGGCTCAGGGGAGCGTCAGGGATTTGCCACGGCACATATCCCTCCGGTTGCGGACCTGAGCGTTGGACTTGGGCCTCAGTCCCTTCCCTTTCCACCCTCTGCTTCTCCTTCCCCAACTTCTCAGGGTGGCGGGACATGGGCACTCCATTCGATTTGATGACTTAGGATAGAATCCCTTATAAAATGCTACAGAGCCGGGCCTTTCCTTTTGGAGAACTTCATGTAATAAAGTTGGCTTGATCTTCTCAGCTTGTATCAAGAGGGAACAAGTAAATTAAACAAGTAATTATATCCATAATGTTTTTAGAAGTTCGGTGATTTAAATATGTGAATCTCATCTGAGTGTGCAGCCTTTTGTCTGTGGTGTTTCCTGCCAAAAGATCTCTTGACAGGAAATAAACATTAAAATAATCTTTAATCCCTCGTCTGCTCTATTACCATTAACAATTGATGCGCTTTAATTTGGTGGGATTTTAACTACAAAATGGAACGGCTAAGTAGTGATAATTGGGTTTGGAATTATATGGTCATTTATATCAACAGAGATGCGAGAAGCTGGGAGGGAGGGTGATTAATTATTTACTATTTCCTGGCCGTGGTTCCTATTATAGAATTTTCTGATATGTTCTGCTGTGAACAATTACCACCAAATGAAAGTAAACAAATCTGTGATCTGAGGCTTTATTTAGAAGTTAGCCTATATTTAGGTGACATGGGCTTGATGTTCACGGACCTCGTGAGTTGCATGTGTTCCTCCTCTCAGGGTCCCACCAGCTCTGTATTTGAATATGGTTATCTTTGTGCACCTTCGGTTCCAAAATGTGCCTCCCTGGGGAAATGCCTTGGCTTTGCCAAGGGAAAAAAACAAAACAAAACAACACGTCAAGTCAGATCTTGGCTCAATACCAAAGGCATGTATGGGGGAAGGTTGGGGAGGTATTTTTCCCTCCCCCTGGTTTGCTTCATCACGGTGTGGGGCGAGAGAAGGACAACATGATTATGTGGTCATGAGAATAATGTCCACATTATGCTCAGCTATTTCTCTTAACCCAGCAGGTGTGTGTGAAATGCACGGCCACCTCTCTGTGCCTCAGTCTCCCCTATCATTGTTCAGCGGCAAATCAACCCTGCCTGACCAGGCCTTTGTGGGTGTGCCGTCCCCCCTCCAATATGTATTTCCTTTCTTTCTTCCCTCTTTGAGACACATCCACAAAGCACAGCCCATGTATCTTCCTGGCTCTCCCTGCAAATGGCTCCTTCCAAAGCCAAGATCATCACGTAGATTGCTCTGATGCCTGAAGATTGATAGATTCTTGATATGATGTGTTTCATGGGAAGTAGAGGGATGTGGATACGAGCCATTCCAAGAGGCACTCATGAGGCGGGACTCAGGGGCCAGTGGCTGGGTTTTCACCTTATACTACAGTCGCTCAACCTCCAAGTATTGACCCATGGGTTGGGTTTGTTTTGGGTAGGGCCTCCCTGTGCGCCATGGGAGTTTAGCAGCACCTCTGGCCTCTCCACGTGAGATGCCAGTAGCACCCACCTCCCTCCCAAGTCCTGAAAAACAAAAAATGTCTGCGGACATTGCCAAATATTCTTGGGGAGCAAAGTCATCCCTGGTTGAGAATCTTTGTTTTATAAACTTCTCAACATTTTTTATGTTTTTTTTTTCAAGAGAAAGTATTTTTAATAGCAAAATAATAAACCCAGAAAGTAGTAATAACAACAAAATAATAATGTAAACTACTACCTAAGTGACATTTATTATGTGCCAGGCCCTCATTTAAACACTTGCGACATAGTCACTAATTTAATCCTCGCAAGAATCCCATAAGGAAGTATATTAATTTCCTAGGGCTGCTGTAACAATGTACCACAAAAGGGGTGGCTGAAAGTAACGGAAATTCATTCTTCCATTTTTGGAGGCCAGAAGTCTGAAATCAAGGTTTGGGCAGGGTTGGTCCCTTCTGGGGGTCTAAGTGAGAATCTGTCCCCTGCCTCTTTACTAGCTTCTAGAGTTACCAGCAATCCTTGGTTTCCCAGGGTTTATGGCAGCATAGCTCCCTGTTGCCTTCTTCAGAGTTGGTATGTCTTCTCCTCTTCTTTAAGGACACCAGTCATTGGATTTAGGGCCCGCCTGCATTCAGTGCCACCTCATTTTAGCCTGAGTAATTGTATCTGCAAAGACCCACTTTCCAAATATGGTCACGTTCTGAGGTTCCCGGTGGGCGTCAATTTTGTGGAAGCACAATTTATGCAGTACAGGCAGGTAGGTATTACTCATGTCTCTATTTCACGGATAAGGAAACCAAGACATAGAGAGATGAAGTGACCACATCAGCATCACCTGGGAGCTTGTTAGGCTCCCACTCTCTCAGGCCCTTCTCCAGACCCCCGGAATCCAAAACTCTGGGGTTGGGACCCAGCTGTCTCGTTTGAACAAGCCCCCCGAGGGGATTCTGAGGTGTCCTAAAGCTTGAGAAGCTCTGATGGAAAGCGCAGCGTAAGAAAAAGATATTTTAAGACATCCCTGAAATCGGTTACCAAATGTTTCTCAAGGGCACTTGGTTTACAAAGCACAGTGCTGATCCCGAACTCTAGAAGGTAGGGTTGGGAGACTTCTGTTTATTAGTCCAAAGGGGTCTTTTCCTCCTAGCTCACCAGTCCAAAGTATTTGAAACATCACAGTGCTCAGATCTTGGCCTATGTGAAAATAGAAAGCGTCATGTCAAAGGTACATTGAGAATAGGATTTTCATTTTTCTAAGTCCCTCCCCTCTTCTTAGACATTTATTTCGGAAGGCAAACCACTAGGCCTCCAGCGTATTTCATCAGCGGCTTTCTTTTCCCAGGGGCCTCCCCTGCCAGGAATGGAACACGCTGTGAGTGCCTGTAATAAAGTCAAGTCATTTTAGGCTCATGGGTATGCTGTTAATTGATCTTTATTTCCTATTATTTCACCTCAAAGCAAACACATCACTCACCGCGGTGACACCGGAGTTGTTTATCTTCTCTGTGCAAGTGTTTGCTCTTTTTCACAGGCTTTTATTTTTCTCTATTTCAGAAAGACTTTTCCCCATCTGTTTACTATAGTAAACTCTGCTGCTTTTTTATTTATTTATTTTTATTTTAAATTACAGGTTATATAAATGAATGCCATCAGCAGGAGGGAGGTTATTACCTTACAGATGAAGTGATAGAGTGGCCTGGCCACTGCCAACCACCTCTAGGATGCACTTCTGCAAATGAAAGGGCCCCCATCTGTGGGCAGAAACCGGTTCGATTTATTTGAGGGTTGGTGTGGGCTTGGGAGAAACAGAAGAACATCGGAAACATTGATATTCTTTCTGGAGGAAGCGGAGGCCACTCCACATGTGAGGAAGCTTTCACTTTCGAGTGTCCACTGGGAGAGGACCTGGGACAGGGATTTAGTGATTGGCATTCAAAGATCCCTCAGTCTTTACCAGATAATTCACAAAGCAAGAGACAGGGCTTCCTCTTCCTGGGAAAGTTTGTACTGGAAAAAGCTTTTTTTGTTGTTGTTTTGGGTGGTTGTTTTTGCTGCTTACCACCCCACTTGGGAGACATAAACAGTACAGGGAATAGAAAGCTCATGTTAAAAGTTTCAAACCTTTGGATAAGCTATAAGAGTAAAAATTTTCCTTCCATCCCTCATTCCCAACCCTCTCTCCAGAAGAAACCACCATTAAAGGTTTATTGTGGACTCTCCCAGAAACATCATATGCATTTACCATCAAATACAGATATGCATAGCCTTTTAAAAAATGCATGCACCTGAGACCATCGACTGCATTTTGTTCATTACCTTGCTATTTTATTTAATAATGTCATGGAGATTACTTGGTTCCAGCACATGTCGCTGAACTTCCTAATGTACAACGACTGTGCAATGTCTCATCATATGGATGTCCTCTCATTTATTTATTCAGTCCTCTGTAGGCAGACATGTAGGTTGAGTTCATAATTTGTTTTTACATGTGACTCAGTGAAGAGCACTCCTGCATATGTATTTTGTCTTCTTGAGCAAAGATATTGAAAGGGTGATTTTTCCAGTAGCAGAAGTACTGGAACAAAGGGTATGTGATGTCTGAAATAGTTTCATAGGAATTGCCAAATTATCCTCTAAAATGGTTGCAACAGTTTGTTCTCCACCATGCTCCCATGAGAATTCCTGTGTCACCCCAGAAATTATCTCCGGCATCCACAGAAGAAGACTTGAATGACTTTGACAGGTCCGGCAAGTCAGCAAACAGCACCCCGTTTTAAAAAATGCATGTTGCTATCGTATTATCAGGTTCTTACGAAGCAGCCACTTCATAACACCGTGTAGCCCAATCCCCAAGCTTGACAATGTTTTTTTTCCCCTTTCACTACATCACATTGATTTTCTGTATGACTTTATCTGCTTAATACAAAGTGGGATTGAACAGTTATTTGTCTGGATTTGACCATTCCTTATCAAACATTTATGATTTAGCTTTTGCCACAGCATCTTCTTGTAAGGTGTTTCTTATTTTTATCTTTTTCCATAAAGGTAGGATTGTGTTGACAGCCCTGTAATAAATCTCTCTTGAAAGAGACATGTTACAGAAGGGCGGGGAGAGGGTGGGGGCCCTGTGCATAGGCTGTTTGAGGAAAAGCTTGAAGAAGGGGTCGTGTGAATTATTTCTGGACCAAAGTGATTTCTTAATAGTAATTGACGCCCTGACTTTGGGGTTTGTGATATATTAGGATTGGGAAACATGGAAGGGGTGCTGCTCTGACAACGAATTGTCCAGTAAATAAGTGAGGTCGTACAGCCACAGCGATTCTTAGAACCACCTCCTGTCTGTTCATAGAGTGATGTCATTGTCAGGGTCAGGGCAAGGTCACCCGCCTTCATGGAGAATCTTGTTCGAAATTCAATCTGAATACCAGAGATTAGAAAATAACAGAAAAGAATGGGACGTCCTTGTTTTTCTCTTTCATTTGCTCTGTTTCTTTAAAGCATTGTCTAGCTTCATGTAGTAAAAAGAGAATTAGGAAAGTTCACTCATTTCTCGAAAACTTCATTGAGCACCTACTATAGGCATCATGTCCTGGGAACTGGTTCCAAGAACCCAGGGATGGCTAAAGCAACGTGGCAAAATGCAGGGAACATCTCCACCATTGTGGGTTTGCGTTCCTGACCATTTCTGGAGCTGGGTGACTCGGAGGAAATATTGATTGATTGATTGATTGATTGATTGATTGATTGATTGATTGATTTAGGGCTTACAACAACACACATTTGTCACTTCGCCATGTCTGTGGATTAAGAATGCAGGCATGGTTCAGCATCTCTGTGGGGCTTTAACCAAGGGGCTGCAGTCTTTGACGAGGGCTGGACACGGGAGGATCTGCTCCCAGCTTCCTGCTCAGTGTTCCATGTCAGGATTTGGTTTCTTTCAGCTGTTGTTGGACAGAAGGCCTGGGTTCCTTGTTGGATGCTGTTGGCTGGCTGGTGCCATGCGGCCTCTCAAAATGGGCAACTCACAACGTGGCCGCTGGCTTCCGTCTGAGAGAGCCGGCAAGACAGCACGAGATGATGAGCAAGATGGAGACCTTAATCCCAGAAGTGAAAACCCACCTTTTTGTATTTTTATTTTTTGGATTGAGATCTAATTCAATACTATCTTATTATCCCCTTTAAAGTGTACAGTTCAGTGATTTTTTTTTGTATATTTACAAAGTTGTTCAACCATCACCACTATCTAATTACAGATCATTTTCATCACCCATGAAAGAAACCCCATGCCGACTAATAGGTACCCCCCATTCTCTACCCCCTGCCTTGGACAACCACGCATTTGCTTTCTGTTTCCATGGATTTGCCTTTTCTGGACAATTCATATAAATAGACTCATATGATATGCGGCCTTTTGTGACTGGTTTCTTTCACTTAGAATACTGCTTTTAAGGTTCATCCATGCTATATGGTATATATCGTAATCCATTCGTTTTATGGCAAATCCTATTTCGTTGCATGGATATATGACATGCTGCTCATCCATTCATCAGTTGATGGACATTTGGTATGTTTCTACCCTTTGGCTATTATGCACAATACTGCTATGAACACTTACGGACAAGTTTCTGTGCAAACATACGTTTTCATTTCCCTTGGGTATATACACCGAGGAGCGGAATTGCTGGGTCATGTGGTTACTCTGTGTTTAACTTTGGATGAACTACCAGACTGATTTCCAAAATGGCTGTCCCATGTTAGATTCCCACCAGCAGTGTATGAGGGTTCCAGTTTCTGCACACCATGGCTCACACTTGTTGTTGTCTATCTTTTTTTTTTTATTATAGCTCATGGGTGTGAAGAGGTGCAAGTGTTGTCTTGACCCTCAGCTGACTGGCCTGGGAGTGGTGGACAGTTCTGTGTTAGAATTTCCAGGAGTAATACAGTTGAGGCACGTCAGCGTTTTGTTGTTTGTTTTGTTTTGAACCCCAGGGCATCCTGTCGCACAGCAGCAGATCCAAATTAACTCATCGGCACTCTTCTTGGTTGAGATGTAGGCCCCGGGTTTGCTTAGGAGTGTTGGTTTTTGCTGTATTTTGCAACAGGCATTCTGAGCTTGTATGCTTTCATATTGCAGAAACATTGATGGGAGCTTCTGCTGAGAAAGACCCTGGTTCCTACTGACCTCACTGTAGACCAGCCGCAGTTCTGTGACCTTGAAACTCTTGTAAAGAACGTACTATGTTTGCCCACACTCAGAATTTCTACTAATGCCTGCATGACTGGACCGACTCATTTCTATTCCACAACCATGTATAGAGCCCCCTAGGTGCTGCACCATGGTCCATGCCACAGCAATGACAATCTCATAGGCACCCCAGCCTAGAAAACCTATGTTCTATAGGGACTCTGCTGTTTCCAAGGCAGCTTCCTTTCTGACTCCATGTGTGTGTTTTACAAAACAGTTTTAAATGCACTGACTCACGTGCTCTGCCTATACGACCTCCCTGATATTTGCTTACTGTTGTACTTATTTACCTAACTCCCCATTTCTACCCCCATCCTTGGTGAAAGTTCTGTGAAAGCAGGGTTGTCATTTCCCTTGGTTTGTTTATGGCCGTGACCTCAGCCCCTGGAATGTATCCTGGTACATAGTAGGTATTTTCCAAATACAGGCAAAGAAGGAAAGGAGAAGGACCACCAACCTGTGAATTGCATTTTATAGCTTAGGAAAGTGAGTCTCAGATTGCGTAAGCAACTCAGCAAGCCTGTTTGCCTAGTACTTTCCTATGTTTATTTGTTTAGCACATATTATTTGAGCACCTAGAGGCAGCACGGAGTCTTAAGAGCACTTTGGGGTCACACTACCTAGGTTTGAATCCTGGCTCCCTACAGATTAACTATGCGTCCTTGAGTGAGTTACTAACTTACTGGCACCTCAGTTTTCACATCTTTCAAAGGAATATAATAATAGTGGTTTCGTCACAGGATCGTTGTGAGGATTAAATGAGTTAATACATGTAAGGATCTTACAGGATGAGGATTTGGTAAGTATTCATTATTACTATAATAGCAGCACTTCATATGATTTTTATCATTAAGTTTTGTTTTTGCTGCTGTTTCCTACTATGCATCAGACATTGCTCTGGATAGTAAGGTAAATGAGACAAACATCTCATCCCTCAAGGAGCTCACATTAAAGTGCTAAGGGGAAACTAATAAAAAAAATAAGATTGTTTCAAATGAAAATAAATGGAAGGAAGTATTGGGTTGTCGGAAAAGTCATGACGTATTTTTTCTATGTCTTTAGTTGCAAAAATGCGTCATAATTTTTCCAACAACCCAATAGATAGTTAATTTGTATGTGGCCAGAGATGGCTATTGAGGAAGTGATATCTGAACCAGATCCTGATGATAACAGCCATGCAAAGATCTCGGTAAAGACAATTTCAGCCAGAGGCATGACAAGTGCAAAGGTCCTGGGGTAGAAATATGCCTGACTTGTTCAAGGGAGAGAAGGCAGCCACTTTGGTGGGAGCCAAGTGGAGTGATAGGCAATGAGGTAAGAGAGGGAGGTAAATGCCAGATTATGAAGCTGCTGTAAGGAGTCCGGATCTTCTTCTAATTGTGATGGAAGCCATTGGAAGTTTGTAAGCAAGAAGGTGACATGGTTTGAGTCACACTTTTAAAAAGACGTGGCTTTTTTCTGTAGGAGGCAAGAATGGAAGCTGAGGGACCAGTCAGGAGGTAGCATGGGGGTCCTAAGAGAGCAAGAATGGTCACTTAAACCAAGGGATGATAACAGAGTTGGAGGAATGACGTCAGATTCAGGATACGTAATCCCACCCAGTGGATTTGAGTATAATTGTTAGCTGTCCTGTCTTTCTCCCACTGGATCAGAAACCCTAATTCTTCATATTCACCTCCTGATACCCAGTGTGGGCTGGCTCCCCAGCAAGCACACCCTGCCCCCAACACCCCCCCACCGCCCCCCAGCATGTTTGCTGCTTGAATGTGGTAGCTGGACCACCCAGCTAGGAAGTGGCAGGTTGGAGATAAAGCAACCTGGGCTCCTGGCTATGGGAGCTCTGAGCTTCTGTCTCTGTCAGGCTGGCTCATTCACAGCCTGTCCCCTGGAATAAAGCCTTTAGTCCAGTCCCCTTTCACGAGCAGGGATTACAAGTTTGTAAATAATGTTTTCCTTTTAAAATGTGAGCAGAAAGAAGAATCAGCAGTGTCAAAACTCCGCACGCAAATATTTTATTTATTTTTCCCCTTTGACAAATGAACAGTTTATCAATATTGGTGCATCTGGGAAGAGCAAGCAGGTAGGGCAGCCAGCGGAAAAGAAACTTTGTGTGGCCATCCATTATGTTCTCCCTGAGTTAGGCTCATGGAGGCTCTGTTATTAAAGCGGGATTTTTCCTAATTATTAACAGTTAAAAATAGGAAAATGGATTTCAAGGGGAAAAAAAGTTGCAGGCAACAAGAGCCCAATTCTAAATGTGTGTGTATGCGGAAAACGGAATTTGCCGAACATGAATAGGCACTTACAATGTGACTAGAATTGGCTCTGTCATGTGTCAGCCTAATAGCCTAAACCCTGGTTCAATACAATGAACTTGGGAAGGTTTGCTTAATGAAAGAACTGACGTTTTCTGTGCAGGGGCTGCATTCATCAGCCTGCATCCTGTTCATTACACTACAAAGGGCTGCCAATGGGAATTGGTAGGGTCATCTATTAGGCAAACGTGATGGGGACAAAAGATAGCGGAGGCCAGGGCCTCGTGGAATTTTCTGAGCTGGTCTGGGTTACTGCAGGAGTGAGCCCTGGTTTGGGGCAGAGTGTTTCCATATTGGCACAGGGGCTTCTGGAGTCGTGGGCTGAATTCCGGCTGTGCCCCGCCTTGATATACACATCCTACGGGACCCTGGAGAAGAGTTTTCACTTAGCCTCAACCCCTCCTTACCCATTGTGGAGTCTCTAACGGTGCTCACAGTTCCTGGGTTTCTCTCTCCGTCTAGGCACATGGTACCACTGTACTTCCCGGCCACGCGACTTGCTTTGGCCAGTGGAATCTGGGTGGAAGTGATGTATGTCTCTTTGAGGCAGACACTTTCAGAATCTAGTGTGTGCTGCACAATGCTCTCTACCATGCTGACTGGCAATATCCCAGAGATACCAGCTATCCTGTCATGGTGGGTCCTGCAGGAAAGACAAGACAAGCGCTCCTACTGACCCAAGATGGACATAGAGAAATAAGTTGTGCTTCTGTGTTACGACTATAAGACGCTGAGGTTCAGGGGGCTGCTTGTTACAGTCACCGCCTGGCCCATCCTGACAACTTATACCCATCGTTAGTCATAGACGGATCCTGGTTTGACCATCGGGGCAACCAAATCCCAGAACAGTGGATCACTTCATAACATACTTACAAGTCAATCTTGCAAGGTAGAGATACTGCAGTTTGCCTTTTA
>NW_017731452.1:266608-337809 GCF_001890085.2 Hipposideros armiger | reverse complement strand
TTGAGCTCTTGCACACCCCTAATTCTCTGGTTCCGCATCCTAGCTGCAGAGGGCAGTGTCACTGGCCCTCACATGCGGGATCCGAACCGGGGCCCTCCGGCGTCCCAAGCCAGCTCCCAACCATCACGCCACTCGGCTGGCCCAAAAAACATCCTTTTTAAAGATCTGTATATGTCTGTGCATTTCAGCTAGCCTCTAGAGCCTTTCATGGAATGAGAGCTTAAGCTGATTCCTTCAGCAGTGGGCAGGGCCTTGAGTTGCTGGAAAATGCAGACCAAACAAGATGTGCTGATTGGCAAGGTCATCTTGGGAAGGGCCATGATGGAGTACAGAGCAGGCCCATTAATTCAGGGGGGATTTACATCAGTTCCTTTTACCTAATGGGACTGTTTGGTTGTGTTCTTTCCTGGAGAGATTAGTGATTGAAAGGAGGCGATTTAGAGAGGAGAGATAAAAGTTTGCATTTCATTCTCATGACATGCAGCCTCCTAAAGAGGCGCCATAGTAAATTCAGACTTCAGCCAAAGGACAGCTTCTCCTAAGACAATATTGATTTCCAGGTGGTGACATTCCCATAAGAAATAGGCTTTCAAGGGTTTTAGGGAAGTTGGGCTGTCTTTATATTATCTCTAACTCTAGAAGCCAACTTCTGGCTAAATGCAATGTCCCTTACCTGGGGGTTTTGAATATCTTGGGTCTTCGGGAAAGTCATGACTATTTTTCTATGTTTTTCAATGTAAAAATGCATCATGACTTTCCCGACGACCCAATAGAATCTTCGTGTATTTGTGTCTTGAATTCATTCCTGTCTGAAATAATAGTTTTCTCTCCCTTTCTCCTCCCCAGCAGTCCTCACCATCTTCCCTTCTGCAAGTAGGAATCCTGCTGTAGGGACTTTGTTTTTCACAAACACAAAGCATAGTCTCTGTCTGCATAAGGCCACTGCAGGTGTTAAGTGAGAGTTTGTGTTAAAGCAGTTAGGGCAGTGCCCAGCAAACAGTCTAGAAATATTACCTACGAAATTGGGGAGAAGCCATGGGTATTGGTTGTCCAGCGGATCAGGGCTTGAATACTGCCTCCTTGATCCTATTATGTAAACTTTCCCAGCCTCTGTTTCCTTTTCCATAAAATGAGGATAAAAGTAACATCTTAGCACCTTCCTCGTCTAATGATTATGAGAAGTGAGCTAATGCCTACTGTACGTTTAACCCAGCTCCTGCCACTGAGGAAAATCTCAATAAACGTTATTTCCTGTTAGAAACTGTATGTTGATGGGGACAGTGATGGGGGCATGGTCTTTGCCATGAAATGAGAATCCCCCAGTAGCCAGTGGAAAGCGAATCGGGTAGGACCCTCTCAGCTGCCAGCCCCAGAAATTCCTGGCTCCATGGATCTGAAACAAGGAAGCAGTGTGTTACCTCACAACACCAGGAGCTCTAACTGGGCAGCCCCCAGAGGGGTGGGTGTTGGGGGCTTGGACCCCAGCGTGGCTTGCCCTCCTCAGTGGGTCTGTTTGGGGCTGTTTGTAATGGACTCCAAAGTAGAGAAGTGTGTGAGCAAGAGTCAGACAAAACTTGACTTTAATCTTAGATGTCAAACTTGAAAAGCTCTTTGACTATGAGGAAGTAAGTTGGCCTCTCTGCCTTCTTTTCCTCAAAGGTCTCATTACAAAATGGTCATGGTGGTATTGCCAATCTCACAGCAGGGTGTCACAGGTAAGGAGGTTTATCTTAAGTGCATAGCACCACACCCAGCACCAAAAGCTCTCAGCAAATAATCCTCAGGCATCATAGAATTTAGGCCATTTATTCAGTGTCACTCATCTGGGGGCTGATGGAGCACATACTCAAACTCCTACTCCTACTCCATCTCCTGTGGTGATCTCTTCACCACAGCACACTTTCAGTGCCACAGTTCTACAGCCTCTGCCATGGAAAAGAGTGCAAAAGGGTTTGCTGTCATATGTAATTTACAATAGGTTCACAAAGACCATAGCTTTAAAAGCCTACATCAATGCTTAATACAAACATCACCAATCATGAAAATAATTCCGTTTATTCCACTTTTAGGAAGCCCCTTGCATACAAATTTTCTCATTCTGTTTAATGGGAGAGAAAAAAACCAAAACACTCCTTTATATTTCTGCTAGCAGCTTCACTGAGAATCCACGGGTGAACTTGTCTACAAATCTTTGTCATTGAGATTATAGGTGTCAGTTCTGGGTAGCAGACTATCTTTCTAGAAGCAGAGTTGTAAGTCTCTTTCAGCACCATCTTTCAACTTGGACAGATTGACATTGTTATTTAATGGACTATCTCAATATAAATATACTTTTCTGGGTCCTAGAAAAAGTTATAATGATGAAAATAACAGGATACTGATCAGAATGTCCATTACTGTGCTCTGTTGTTACAACGAACTCATTGAACAATCTCCCTTTTGTTTCTCTGTGTCTTTTTCTCACATTGGGTTGAGCCTTAATTGCCTATTTCATCAGCATCAGTAATTTGCCCGCTCCCTACTCCTCCAAGTGTGTTCTTCATTGGTCTCGCGATGTGCATTTTGATTTTGTCACACTGGACTCTACTCTGCCCTCAAACAATGCTCTTCTTAAATACACTAGCCATCAAAACCACCACTTAATCCTTATATCCTTAGATGTATCTTCCTCCCCTGTGACACCCCCCCCCCGCCCCATATTAGTCTTGACCCCCTTTTGGCTATTCTATAAGAACTTCAAGGGCAAGGACCATGAGCTAAAATGTTATTAGGCAAACAAGAATATCAAGGTTTCATCCATTCATTTGTTCACCCATTCATGATTCAACTACCCTTCACCATATTCTTACCCTGACCTAAGTACTGTGGTCTTAAGGCCCTACAGTTTAGTTAAGGCAAGGTATATGAGCAAACATTTAGAAGATTCAGTATAAGAGCAATGACAAAGGTACCAAGAGAGGCAGGAGAGAGAAAGAGTGGTAATCTTGGTCAAGTATGGGTGAAAGTGTAGAGGTTTGAGGACGAGGTGGTTTGGAGGAGGCTTTGCCACTGAGAAGTCCAAGGATAAGGCGGATGTTGGAATCTAAATGAGTGTTTGTAGGTGGACCACTCTGAGAAGCTGCGCAGTGGAGGGAGAAAGGAAGAAAGTACATTCTTAGCAGAGGGAACAGTGTGTTAGGCAGCCCAGACATGGGTGTCTTCAGCACATGCCTGAGTTTCCCTGATGAGACAGACCCATCATGATCACTTGATAAACTCCCTAATGGGTTATTTCTGTCAGGGTTTGGTGCAGAAAATGGCAACTTCTCTATGTGTTTTATACAGGAAGGGATTTAATAAGGGAAATTTGATGCTTACAAAAATGTTGGAAGAGCTGAAGGAGTGACTTCAAGGTTAGTCTTCTCCAAGAATGGGTCCAAGCAATATAGAAGTGACCTTCCAGGGTGCTTCTACCCCTGAAGTCACAACTGGAGCTAAGCCAGATGAGTAAGCCAAAGCTCCCTTCATTGCTCTGTCCCTATCTCCACCATTAGAACAATAAGACAGAAAACTCTATTTGTACGTAACCTTGCTTGTCAGGAGGAATATCCCCAAAGAAGCAGGAATATTACCCTTCTGTCACACCTACTTACTGTCCAGTGCTCATGTGACAGCACCTGGCAGTTGATGAGACAGGTTTGTGTCCAGAATGTAGCTGCAAGGGAGTCCTGGAAGGTAGCTTTTAGCTTTCTGACCCCTCCCATTAGAATAGTGGAATCCAATGACAGTATTGCCCCTTGGAACGTTTTATAATGTCTGAGACATTTTAGGATGTCACAGTAGGGAAGGGAGATGCTACTGGCATCTAGTGGGTCAAGGCCAGGGGTGCTGCTCAACATCCTACAATGCATGGGGCTGCCCCTACCACAAAGAATAATCCAGCCCTAAATGTCAAAGTGTCATGGTTCAGAACTGTACCTAGCAAGAGGGTGAAAAGAGACCAAAAGGGTTCATCTAAAATACTCAACAAAATATATCATTTGTTCCCATTTCAAAAATACTAAAACTTCTGCTGGTTTGAGCTAAAAAACAGATATTATTTATTGGACAGTTGATTTTAGTTCCTTCAATAATGTTTCACCTTGAAATGTGCATCCAGGCATCCTGCATAACTTAGATGGTACCCATTTTTATTTTTTCAGTGGCTCAGCAGACTTCTTTATTCAAAATAATCTCTAATAAGATTCTGTTTAAGGAGTAGGGAAAATAAAGTTTCTCTCCATGTTATATTTCTTTCTTGTGCACGCATCCCTTTTTCATCAACAGAATTTTATTATTGGAACAGATCCTCTGGAAATGGTTGCTTTTTCTCCCTTCATCCTTCCCCACCAAGAATTTAAAGCTGTTATTTGGCTTGTTTTTCTTCTCTCTCCAGAGGAAGGAAGGAGGAATGAATGGCTCCTGGTTGCCTCCGGAAGCTGCCTCTTTGATGTCAGAGCTTCTCTGCGTCAGTGGAGCATAGTTGAGCTCTTGCACACCCCTAATTCTCTGGTTCCCTTCTACCAGCGGGTTCAGGTCTAACCACAGCACTGAGGTTTAGGAAGTTTGGGCAGCTTGTGATGGGTTACCAGCCACTCTTCTTCCTGGGATCATATTCTTGAATATTTTTTTCTGTATCTGCCTCTTCTGATCTTTCCAACCTCCCCAGCGATGCTAGTTTATCCTAAAAGCACGCCGAGCAACCATAGTGATCATCGTGATGCTTCATTGGCTCTTGCCTTATGGGAACTATTAGATCTGACTCCTGAGAAACCTGTGGAACAACCAGAGGCCAGTGCCTGGAACTCGTGCCACCCTCTAAATGTGGATGATAGTATAATGGCGAAGCGCAAGGCCTCAGCATCCAACAGACCAAGATTTGGTTTCCAAATGGATGCTCTGCTACAGTGGTTCACCCTCCCCCCACCTCAATGTATGGCTATCTGGGACCTTACAGTGCGACTTTATTTGCAGATAGAGTCTTTACAGGTGTAGGTGAGGTCAGGATCAAAAGGAGACCGTGCTGGTTTAGGATGGGCCCTAAATCCACTGAGAGCATCCTTAAAAGAGACAGAAGTGGACACACATGAGAAGAAGGTGATGTGAAGATGGAGGCAGAGGTTGGACTGGTGTGACTACAAGTCAGGGAGCACCAAGGATCTCCAGCCGGCAGCAGAAGCTGGGGGAGAGGCGTAGGCTTGTGTTCTCCTCAGAGCCCCCGTAAGGCACCAGCCCTGTCAACACCTTCATCTCAGACATCTGACCTCCTGAATTCAGAATAAATTTCTGTTGTTTTAAGCCACCTAGTTTCTGACCTTAGGAAACGAATGCAGATGCTTTCAATGGCTGAGCTTATTTAATACAACTCTATAAAGTGGACATCAGTATTATTCTCACACACCTGCCTCGTCTTAATCGCGTGATAATCTGGTTAATCGCTGGTGCTCTCAGACCCCTGGTTTCCTCATCTATAAATGGAGATGTCCCTATTTCATTTAAAGGTGGTTTTAAGACCTAAATGAAACAGCGTATGTAAAAGCACTTGGCTCAGAGCCTGGTTCACAGTAAGTGACCGATAAATAACTGCCCTTATTATTGTTGCTATTATTTAGAATGGAAATTTATTTAAGAATGCACAGTCAATATTCAATTACCCTCACTAATAAAAAGGAATAAACGTATGGATTGCAACATTGAAAATACATGGAAAGATTGCTTTGCATTTTAAAAAGTGGTGAGATAAACACACACAGTCATGAAGCTTTTGGATGCCTAACTTCATTCCTTCTCATCCTACCCCAGCAGGGATTGGCTTTCAGTGTGTGTGTATGTGTGTGTGTGTGTGTGTGTGTGTGTGTGTGTGTGTGTGTGGTGGTTGGAAGGACTATGATCCTTGACAGCCTACAAGGCAAATGATTAGAGTTTGGATAGTGAAGAGTTAAGTATCACTTTGAGCTGCAGGACCCTGATTTAAAACCATCCTGCCATCCAATTTCACAACCCCGCTTTTAGTAAAAGTTTAGAACACTGTCAGGACAGCAAATATATTTGAGTGATCTTATTCAAATGTCAGATTTAATAAATCCATAACCAGAAGACAAGCCAAAAAGAATTTTTCAGGAAGCTTTGGAATTTATTTTGCTTTCTCCTCCCCCTCTGTCCTTCCCTCCCCCTCCCCCTCCCCCATCACCACCACATTTAAGGTGATAACCACAGACTAAAACCTTCCCAAACACATGCAAATCCAAGCAGGGGCATTTATCAATAAAATACAACCAGGGAGGCTGACGTGCCTGTGAACATGTGAACATTGCTTTCTATAGCCAAGTGTAGTGATCAGAATATTTATATATCGAAGAGACCACAGAAGAGTGTCGTTATAGTTTGGAGATTTCCAATAAGCTTGGAATGTGTGTGCGTACACTCCTTATGTTCGGGCTTCTGTGATTATTCAGGTGCGTGCTGGTATGCTGATGGGCAGCCAGGTTATTAGGACCATGGTAAGCAGTGGAGCATGGCGAGAGAAACCGTTGTGTCTCCAAACTATACCTCAATTGCCTGCAATCAGTTCACTCTACCTTACATAACCAGATTTTATCACTTGCAAACAGAATAGCCGAAAAGAGACTTACAATAAAACGATCAGATGAAATTTTAAAAGCAAGAATGACCAAGACGATCCCCAGAAGACCATCACTGGCCCAGAGCCCCCCATTTTCAGGGTCCAGCATTTGTACCGATTATGGCCTGACAGCTCTTGAGTTTGCAATGATAACAGCCATCTGACTTGATCGGAGTTCAATGGATTTTCACTAAAATAGAATCATCGCCTCGGTGATGGATAGAAAGAGTAAAGCAATACATCCTGATAAATGCTCTGCCCGCCTCCTCCCTCTCCCCAGCGGTGACCTTGTGCAATCCATAAGAGAGCAAGGCACAGCCCTGGTCACCGCCGCCTCGCATCAGGACTTGGAAATTTAAGTAGCTTTGAAAGCCATCAATGGGGTGAAGGGGGAATGGCCTCAGAAAGCAATGGATCATGCTTAGAGGGCTCTGAGGGAAATAGGGGACGCTGAAGCTCAACATTCACGGGAGGCTGTGGCCCTGGGCGGCAAGATCAGTCGACGAGTACAATAAAACAGGAACTTTCCAAGCATATAATTCCTCCTCAGAAGCGAAAGGCACCAGAGAACGGGGTGGAAGAAGGGCTCACGTTGGGGCCAGAGGGTGCCTCGCCCCAGCCTCTCCTTCTGAAGAGCAAGGAGCAGGCTGTACAAGGAATCACTTAGCCTCTGCGACACTCCACTTGTTTGCCAAGTTTTGCAACCCAGTTAGCTCAGCCCACTGTGAATAGTTTGAATACCATCGGTCATCCGTAAAGACACCAACACCATAACCTAAAAAGGAACCCAGCTAAAATGTCCGGACCAGTCGCATCCCCAAAAGCCGTGTGTGTGCCTGATTGGGAAAAGAAGCTTCTGGGTGGTGGAAGAGGCAAGAAGTTAGA
The DNA here is from genome assembly GCF_001890085.2 of Hipposideros armiger. NCBI lineage: Eukaryota > Metazoa > Chordata > Mammalia > Chiroptera > Hipposideridae > Hipposideros > Hipposideros armiger. The sequence goes on along the minus strand of NW_017731452.1, from coordinate 330,284 downwards.
CATTGGCAGGCACCCATTAGTGTTGGTTACAACTTGCTAAAAGAAAATATTAAAATAAAAATTAGATCATAAATTTGGAGCCACAGTTACCAAGCCTAAAGTGCAAATTGCCAAACAAGTCAAGAGACTCATTAGCATTTTATGTAAATCAGTTATTACTGTTCTCCACTTCCTTAATTATCCATGTTATTTCAATACAACCCTTTCTTTGATGTCCCAATTCTATATTTAAATAGTGCAAGATTTCTATCGTATCCGCCCGCAGAGGTTTGTGCCATGCAAAAAACATGCCAAGAGCAGCTATTTTAGAGACTACAGGGAAATGTTTAATTGGTTCATCCCATTTGAGTTATGAGGGTGTATTACTGAGCACATAAAATCAGAAACATGGAAAGTACTAGCTTGGAGAAGTTTACTAAAACCTGCAAGAGACCGCTTGAAATTTTGCCCCCAAGACTTGCTGGATTCTCAGTGGGAGCTGATTCAAAGGGAAATTTTGCAAACTCCATTGAATTTTGCTAAATGATTGATTTATAATTGAAATATTTGGAAATAAAACCCAACAGCCCTCTTTCCTTCGGTGCAGAGAGTTGTTCTTTGGGTCGGAAGAAGAGAGCGCCCACGACACAGTGAAGGAGACACGGGGGTGGGCGTGAGAGAGGGGCTGCTTTCCCCACCCAACTGCTTCCAACCTATTCGCCTTTTCTTAAAGAGGAACCATCACAAATTTGAAGCACTAGCTTGCTGATGTCTTATTCTCAAGTTGTCTAAAATTGAAAAAAATCTCACAAATTACAGATGAGTGTCCTTTCTCTAATAAATGAACTTTAAAAATAATAATGCAGCCACAGGGTACTTGCCAGTCAATCTTGTTATCTTTTAAGCGGCAGGGTCCATACTTTTTTTTGCTACCTGCTTTTATCTTACTGCCCCCTGCCCTATCGCCAACTTTATTTTGAAATACTTTAATTAAAACAGTGAATAAAGGGAGACTCTTTGAATGTGAATTGTACCTGAAAATAGAGTTAAATGGACGGGAACTTACTCTTTCCATATATTTTTGAACAGTCACGATGTCTTAATTTTTATTTATTTATTTATTTTCTGGAAGAGAGCAGATCTGGGGGAAAGCCAGTATGATAGCGTAGGACTTGGTGACAGATAGACCCAGGTTCAAGACCATTGGCTGTGTGACCTTGTTCAAGTCATTTACTCAGGGTCTCCCTCTATGCAACATGGCCAGCAGTGCTTACCATGAAGAGTTGTCATCAAGATTAGCACATATATAGCCTTTAATAGATGGTAGGTGCTCAGTAAATGGTAAGCTTGAGTTTTCACTCTAGGCTTGTCACTGTGCTCAGTGTTTACATAGGTGATCCCACTGAGCCCTCAAAACACTCATCAAAATAAGTATGATTATGCCTGTCTGTATACTTCACAGGTGAGGAAAATAGGATTTCTGGAGGTTAGTGATTTACTCAAGGTCACACAGAATCAAGTGTAGGAGCTGGGCTTTTAATCCAAAAGTTCTCTAAGCAAGAGCGATAATTTTGAAAGGAATGGTACAATGTCGTAAGCTTAACATTAAAAGGGGGGGGGGAGCCCCAGAATTTCTATAGCCTGTCTCTATTTAAATAAATAATATTTACAGAAAACTTATCTTTGCAGACTAAAATACTTTAAATATTTAATCTGATTTATTGGTTAATTTATTTAACAAGTACTTTTTATCGGGCTTGCCATGTTCCACGTGCTGTTCTAAACGTTTACAACTAGTAACTCATTTAACCATTTATAAACATTAATTTTCAGAGCAAGCACAGGGGTATATGGAAGAGTTCCAAGTGGCTGGGAGACAGAAACCCACCCTAGTGCTTATAATCTTCTAAGCCCCTGGGCACTAACCCATATACATGCTTTTTTATAAAAAAGTAAATTACATTTTTTTAAAAAAACATGATTTTTCTGATCATACATATGGCATACTCATTATAGACAATTTGGAAAATATAAGAAGTTGTAAGGAAGAAAAAAAAATTTAAAAACCTTTATAATTCCTCCACGCGTTGTTAACATCAACCCAAGATTTTAGTGGAACGAAGCACATGATCTAGTACAAGGAATATTTTCCAGCTGTTTCTTGCCTTTGCTTGTTTTAAGAGCCCAAGAATAACTCAGAAGTTACTACCCCACAGTCATAACAAGGGCAGCCATTGGATGGAGAACCCGCCAGGGATTTAAATCCCTGAGTTCTGCGTTGTCTTTGTGTAGCTTGTTGCTTTAGCCCACGTGAATACAAACGTGTCGTCAAGTGGGACATTTCCTACGCAGTTCAAAACAAAACGTAAAAACTGACATGCCGCCATCCCCCAAAAGAAGCCAATCTCAGTCCTTTGCCCCTCTGTCACTGCCCCCTGTTCACATCTTGTCCTTTGGGCCTTGGCTGCATGAAGGATTATCAGCCTTCAGTATTTACTATGTTCTTTACCCTGGGACTTCCTGGTGCAGAGATCTGATCGTTTATCTGAAAAGCTTCCGTTCCCCCAGTGACTAGTGGGGTTTCATCACCAGGAAAGCACATTGTTCCAACTCTAAAAGTCGACCGTCTAAAATCATCATCATGTATTTTCATCAGAATGAAATATCGGGCGCTTTGCTCAGTGCAAGGTTTTATTAATGATGTGCTGTCAGGGGCTGGATGTTCTGCATATTTGCATATTAAACAGCTGAGTGAAGAAACATTCCTTTTATTGCTGCAGGGAATAAATCAGTTTAAAGCAAGTTCTCATCATTTATACTCCTTTCAGCTAAGTCTTCTTTTATTGAAATAAATTGTTGAAGTGCTTTGCTCATTCTTTGAATACTGATGAAATTTACCTTGATAGGACCTCAGGAAAAATAATATTTTCTTAAAGGTGCAGGATTGTTCCATTTTTGAGTATTACTTTGATACATTATTGATAAGATAATTTAGAAATATCAAGCGAAAGGGGAAGAAAAGCAGTTTTGAATAAAGATGGTGTTTCCCCTGGATGGTTTTTGCCAAGTGCATCTTTATTGGTCGGATGTAAGCAAATAAAAAAAAAAAGCCAATAAGCAACAAAAAGTGCTATTTTTTAAAAATAAATGATCAACTATTTTTGCATTCAAATCCCAGTGGACAGCCACACACAAGGACCATGTTTAGCAGGTCCCAAAGCTCAATGTTCCCTAGGCGGGCACACAAGAATCCCCAAGAAATCAGGTTATTTTCAAATATGAATTATAGCAAGCCTCAGGGTAGGGGGACAGTGGCTGTCCCGCTTGCAAATGTTTTGGGTTCCTGAAGACTCATTACCTACGATCTATGCCGGAGGTTGTAAACCTCTGTTCAGACCAAATAAGTCCTGAAACATTTTTTTTTCAATTTTTAATTTAAATTTTTTAAATGATGTTTTGGAAAACTTGTAATTGCTTGCCCACATTTTAAAATGGGGAAATTTCACATAAAACTCCAGATTTCCAGCCTCGCTCAAAAAGGCAGAAGATGAATCCATCCTAAGCCTGTTGCATCATCTGTTGCTAAACAGCAGTGTCCGCTAGGTGGAGCAGGTCCCTTCAGGCTGCCGCAGTCCCCACCACTCCCTCTTGTGTGATGCCCGGCCTTAGCCCTCCATGATGCCTGTGTGGGGCCTGCACGCTTTTATTTTTCCATCCCTGGCCTATCGTACCTTTTCTCTTGGTGACCTCAGTTACATGATGTGCTTGGGCATATCGTAAGCATGTTTTATTTCCTTTTTGATGTCCTTTGGGGTATAGACCAAGCATGTCTTCAGCTTACAATTCCCTGGTTTCCAGATTAATTGTATATATGAAATGTAGCCCTCTCAACGCCTTCAAATCTTTTCTCAAATATCTTTTTTTCAGGGACGCCTTCTCTGACCATCATATTTAAAATTGGGAATTTCTTCCTGAACTTTGCTCTCCCTGAATCTTACCTGCTTTACTATTTCTGTAGCATATATTGCCATCTAAGAGACCGTGTTTTTCTGTTATCTGTTCATTTGGTAATCGACTCATTCCCCTCCCCCACTAGAAGGTAAAGGTCATGAAGGCGCAGGGTTTTGTCTGTTTCCATCCCTACTGTGCTCTGAGTACCAATATCCATGCCTGCCACTTAGTAGGTGCTTACTATATATTAATCAAGTAAATGAATAGATGAATGATGGGACGGCTGGATTTGCATGTTACAGATTGGCCTCAAACTGTATGTACAGCAATTCAATTTAACAAGTATTTATTTGCGCACTCAGTGTGTGCAGAGCTACGTGCTAATTGCAACATAGAAGGAAAAGATGGGCGAAGCAGAAACCCCATGCTCAGGAAGCCACGGCCGTGCCAAAAATGTGATAATTGTATAAAGAACTACAGTGTTCATCCTTGACTGAGGGCTAGAAACGAGGGGAGATGGGAACTCACCTTTTTCCAGACCCTCTTAATAGGTCAGGCACAAGGTCAAGTGCTCAGACCAGCCCCATGGAGAGTCAGTGAACTTCCCCTTTTACTACAGAGATAACTGAGACTCAGAGAGGGTGAGCCACCACCCCAGGGTGGCAGTGCACGTGTGTTCACAATGAATCCAGCATGCAAGGTTAGGAGGGAGATGGGAGAGCAGGGATGGAGGCAAGGGTGGAGCATGTTTCTAGAACCTCAAGAATGTCATTTGGGGGAGCATTCGAGGTCTTGCTTCCCAGAACATGTCATCATCAGTTTGGCTCAAATAAAACTCTTACGAAAATTCTCTAACAACAACAACAAAAAAGGATGCCATTTGGTGAAGTGACTGGGGGGAGACACCAACATCTCAGACGTGGGGATGGAGTTGGGGAGGCTGTATCCCCGCTGGCCTGCTGTGTTTAGAGAGATGGAGATGGTTTAAAGGTCCCTGAGATCCTTGCTCCCATGTCTCCTGGAGGTGGTGAGGGGGAGGTAGAAAGAAGGGGCAGTCCTTCAAAGAACGTACATGAAAGCGTGAGTATAATATTAGCACAGGCTCTTTTTTTTTTTTTTTTAAATCTTGAAAGAAACAGTAAAAAGCTTCCATTCCTGTTTCCCTGCCAGGAGTGGTATCGTTTCCATATAAATCATTTGTGACAGAAGCTCCTTATTTTTAAGTGGAAAATGCACATTTAATAACAGGAGAATAATGTCCAAACATCCTCTCATTGATGGCTGCCAAGAGAACGCCAGCATTGGTTGCTGCCCGGGGAATGAGATGCTCAGGTGCAGCTTTTTTTCAGGGGCCGTATGGTCATTGCCATGGCCTTTAGTTCGGCAGCGTTCCGAGCAGTGGCTCCCCCAGGTCTGTCAAACCAGGGGCAACCCAGTGGGTGTGCGCCTTGTAAACCTGGAGTCAGTAGACATGGGTGAGGATCCCAGCCTTAACACTAACTGGCTATGTGACTTGGGGCGCATTATTTTGCCTCTATCAGCCTCAGTTTTCTCATCTGTAAAATGGGCATAAGATTAGCCTCTACCCTCATAGGATTAGTGTGAAGTTTAAACAAGAGACATCTAACACTGGCTCTCTAATATATAAGGCAGCCACTGACCACATCGGGCTATCTAAATGTAAGTTGATGAAAATGTAAATCAAATTAAAATTTCAGTCCTTCAGTCATACATTTCAAGTGCTCAACGGCCGCATGTGGCTCCTGGTGACCACATCGGACACACAGTCAGAGAACATTTCCATCGCCGTAGAAACTTCTGTTGGGCAGTCCTGATCTAGAGCACTTAGCTTGGTGTCTGGTACACAGTACTATGCGTTTGTTCGTAATTTTAGTCTCATTCATCCATAAGGAAATAAAAGGAGGCCTCCTACATACTTGAACCAGAGCCCTTGTAATCATGACTTTAATACTTGGGGGTAGTTCCACCCCTGAGTCCCTCCATATACAATAAAGGAAGGAAGCAGTTTGGATATATACAGGACTCTGCCCGTGAAAGACAGAGAGTCTCTGGGGACAGACCGGGGTTTGAGGGCCCTCGATCCTGATCTCAGGGGAATCTGTATTACAGGTGTTAACCTGATTAGCCCAAGTGTGGCTCCTCGTTAATTACTGGGACAGTTTCCAGTACTCAGCACAAACCTTCGTGTGTTGACTTTGCCACTTATGAGTTCTTTGGCCTTGGAAAGTCACTCTCTAAGTCAGTGCTTCTTTTCTTAAACCTTGGTTGGCTTGAGAATTCCCCCAGAGGGCTTGTTAAAACAATTCCTGGGTCCCACCCCAAGAGTCTCCAATGCTGTAGTTGGGCTAGGGCCCAGGATGCCAGATTTCTAGCAAATTCTCATGCTGACACTTCCAGCGCTTGGACGACACTTGGAGCACCCCATTTTTAAGCCTCGGTGTCTTCTTTCAAAAGAGGTGCTTGCTCTTCGAGCCCATAATTATTGTGATAATTGAGAAAATGAATATATGTAAAGCCCACAGCCAGTGACATTGTAGAGTCAGCAAAAGGGATCTGCTATTACTATTATTTTATTTTTACTAATTGTTATGTTTATACCCACAAAGCAGGATCTCCTAGAATCACTTGATATTTGAAAATTGAGCCTATGCACTACATTACTCTTCTATCATGAAATAACTATCTTGGATTTAAACTATTAAAGAACCTTTCAACTCAGCGTCATTTTGGACCAGCGAGGATAGATGTGTCTCCCTGTGTGCCATCGATGTCACTCCTTAATCAAGTACTTCTCCCTTTCAGGGAACTTTGGAACCGTTGTCACCTACACCATTCATTCCTCCACAGCCCGGGAGGATGGGTGAGACCTTAATACACTGGCCCACAGCTACGAGTGTGCTTGGTACCTTCGCGTAACACAAAGTGGGTGTTTTGGAAACATATGCTTTTGTGATTGAACATCAGCAACAAGGGGGAGACAAATCTTTCCTGAGTGGAGGATGCTATGGGGCTGATGCTCCTGTTTTAGGATTAGAAATTTTAATCCATGAATCTCTAGGCTGCCCCAACAGATAAGCTTTGGTGAGAGATAGGAAGGCTAAATCATCGAAAACCTAGGATTCCAGTCCAGACGCCATATTCCTTTGTTCCATGCCTGAAAGATCACCAAATTGTGTTTCCAATTTCTAAAATGGCAGGTAAGGAGAAACATTGAGTGTTGCTTGCTCTTGTCTTCAATACCTTTGATCAGCCATGACCTTCAAGGGCTTGAGTGAGTTTTGATATTAAGTATCAAATGGTAGTGGTCTGAGTTTGAAGAACGTGTTGTGATGTCTGATTCAAGTTTTCTGAGTGTCTTAATTAGGCTTCTTTTGTCACAAGGAAGAGAGTCCTACTCATGTCACCTCGTAAAAAAAAAGATTTCTTGTAGGAGATGCTGGCAAGCTAGGGAACGAGGCAGTGCCCGGTACCTGTGCTCTGTGATTTTGTCCTGTACATTCACTGCGTTCTCTTCTTCTGACTGGCCTCTTCTGCCACTGCTAGATGTATCCGTTCGCTTCCCTCAAAATTTTGGCTCACCCACTCTTCGTTTTGCTCACGACAGGGAAACTCAGCTCCATCCCTTGGCATCCTTTCATCAGCCGGCCCTGCTTCAGTACACTTAGAGTCCGTTCCCCAGTTCCCCATCGTGTAAGAATCCATTGGTAGGAGTCATCCTTGCCATTGGTAAATTGCAAACCAAACTTTGGGATTGACTGCCCTTGGCTCAGGGACAATAGGACTCATGACCTGTTCTGCTGTGCTCGGAGTAGGGAAGGGAGCAGTGTCAGGTGGTACAAAACCTGCCCATCTGGGTAGGAGGACCCATGGACCACGGGAGCGTCCCTTAGAAGGGCAAACGAGTGGGTAGGCATGACAGGTGCGACCCAGTGTCCTGAGGTTTTGCAGTTGAGGGCCAGTCGAGTTGGGATGGCAGCTGAGCATGTTGAGTCAGATCAAGCCCAGAGTTCCTCTCCACCCCACCCATTTGAGGTTGCCTCAGATGTATTATGGGACCTTAATGTGGAGGCATGCCAGCTGGCCCAGGCTGCTGCTCACAGCTGCAACGGCCCTCAGGGTGGAGAAGCCACGTGCAGCCTCTCAGAGCCTTCCTGTCTCCTCTCCCTCCCTGCTAAAGATCCAGAGAGGCCCCGTCCCAGTAGTAGACTTTGGGGCCAAGGTAGGGGCAAGGGTGAGCAGCAGGTATCTTTCTCCAGGTCCATCTCAATTTCAACTAGTTTGAACTGTAATTATATTGGGCCCCATTACATGGGACTATAGAGATGCCACAATCATCACCTAACGGAGCTTCCCTTTGTTCTCATCTATGTTTTAATAAGGCAGGCACATCTTTAAAAAAGAGGGAGCTGGCAAATAAGCTGGTAGTTCACTGCTCTGACAGTTAACATTTAGGAAACTTCACCAGTATGTACTAGGAACACACTCGCATTGTATTCGTATGCCAATACCTGCGAAAAGTGCGTCATGAGCTTCATTTGGGAATGTCTTCTCTTTGATTTTTATTCTGAGACGTCCTCTGCCCGCAGTTCTTACAGGAGACTTTTTCACTCTTTGGTGCCCATTGTAACCTGGCCCACCCCCTGAGACATCGCTGTTCATCTTGTTAGAGCCTCCACTTCTCGCTGCAGCAAGATGACTACGCAGAGTTTCCACTCTTGATTTTATGAGCGTGGGAGGGATGGGAGAGATCTCTGAGGTCATCTTGTCTGTCCTCAGCCAGGGGAGGGATGTTCCCTAATGGTGCAGCCAAGTATTTGGCCCAGTCGCGTTTCAAATGACTGAAGAGATGAGACCCTGGGACCTCCCCCTGGGAAGCTATTGTATAGCCTAATAACTCTCACTGTGAGAATTTTTTTGCATGTGTCTAATATTCAGAGTCTGACACAATAAGGCTAGAAAAAGCGAAGTCTGTGTAAGGTAGCTCTTCACCTAGAAACGATCTCATAATGGTCACTTTTGTTATAAATCTTTACCCAGCATGGGAGTTCAGCGTAAGTTACAATGAGACCTAGGGAGTGTTTATCGCACAATGCGAGAAAAGCCCCCCAAAATGAGAATGAGTGCTGAAAAGCCAATCCATCTACCAACAGTGTGCCGCGCAGTACACTGGCCCGTGTATGTCCCTACATTTCACACTGTGCTGTGCTTTTTGCTTCTGTCGTACCACGTGCAGAAGCGGAGGAGATTCCTGCTGTTGAGTGCTTAGCCCAGAATTCACAGCGTCCCTCTTGGAAACTGCTCTGACAGTCCCCCTTGGCCTCTGTCTCTCTCCCCTGTAGGGTCGACCTGTAATCTCGGCCCGTTGATGGTGGGAGGTTAATTATTGCTGGGAAAGAGAGCTGGGGGTCGGGGTGAGAGAGGGAAAAGAGAGGCTGAGAGAAAGGGGGAACGACAAGGACACAAGGAAAAGGGAGTGGAGAAGAGCGGGAATAGAAATTGGGAATTAGACCTAGAAATTAAATAAAATAAAAGCAAGGAGGGAAAGATAGGGGTGGATAAAGGGAATGAGATAAAGAAGAAAAGGCAAAGAAGGTGCACGGAGATGCACAGAGTGGGAAAAGACCTTCATTCATACCGGCAGTAGCAAATGTGCCCTGGAAGTGTCGCCTTCTGGATCCTTCCTTTGCTGTAGGGTCCCAGTTCTCAGAGCCTGGTGTCCAGAGCAGCAGCAGGTCATGTGGCCCCAGCCCAGACATCCTGAATCAGAAAAGCCCGGGAGAGGGACCCAGCTCTCTGTTTTCACAAGCCCTCCAGTAAATTCTGATGTCTGCCTACGTTTGAGAACCACAGCTGTAGGACATTCTTCTAGGAATCAGACCTGTTCTTAGGGACTTGCTGGCAGTCAGGGCATTTATTATATATTTAGAGGGGCCTCCACCTCTCCTCCACGCTGTGCCCCATCTAAGCTCTCTGTCTAACAGAGGCAGAAGTGGACCCGCAGAAACCGCTATCTGTGGCCAGGACACAGGCTCTATTTCGGAGATGCACCCGGGAAGGCAAAGTCGGTCCCTCAACCACACACCGTGTGCCACGTGTAATACACAGATTGCGTATCGGAGCCGCTAAGGCCTGAGCCATTGGGAGTTAGATGGAACATATACATATCTCAGTGCTCCTTATGTTTCGCCCGATGACACATCATGGCCAACCACAGAGAAGGGACCATTGTAGTTTATTTTCACCCTTATTTTATCATTTAAAGCACATTGTTTTTTCCAGTGAGAGCTCTCACAATATAAAAGGTTGTACACTGAATAACCACCAAATTAGCACTGTTTCATTTCCATCCACTACCACACTTCTCTTGTTTTGGCTCATGATATAAACAAGAGATCCAAGTCACTTCAGGTAGATATTGGAAATATAAACCTAATATGTTCTTGATGCTCCTGTGGCCTAATTATAATTTAAAATCAGAGTGCCCATATCAAATCACATTTTTTTAAGGGGAAGGGTTGTACTTATCAAAAAATAAAAAGGAGAATTGGAAATGTAAAAGTTCTCCTTCATTTTGTTGTTTAAGGATTTGTTCTATGGCGCGCTGATAAATATTTATCATGGTTAAGTGAACAATCATTTGGAGACAGATACCGTTTTATGATGCCGCTTCTCAGGGCGTCCTAATTGTGACTCTGCGTGCCGTTTTATGTTTTATCGGAATATGCAGGCATATACTTTATGAGGTTGGGTAATGAAGAGAGAGAGACCCCAATAAACATATTTGCTAAGAGTAATGGTTATCTATAGCTCAGCCACCCTTGGTTAGCACAGCCTCCCTTACACAATACAAGGCAAGTAGTTCATAGCTCAATTAGACCTAACTTGCTTCATTTTTAGGCATTATGTTTTTCTAAATTAATACTATATTTCATATTCTCCAGGTCTGACTATTAACCGGATTTTGGAGCCTTCAGGGTTTATTATTTAGTAATCCCTGAAGCTCTCAAGTAGGCATTTTTAAATTCATGCGCTAGAACAGATTAAAAATTAGAAAGGCATGTTAAATAACCCACTCCCTTTCTTTTGCTAATTGTGCCAGCAGAATTAAAAAGAAAAAAAAAATGCAAGTGAGGTCAGATCTGGTGAGGCACAAATGAATTTGCTACCTGGCTTGCTGCTGATTGTTGCTGAAATAGGGGTTATTTAAATTAGAAAATAATTTTTGAAATCTCTGTAGCATATCACAGAGCCACAATCCAAGCACACAGACCAGGATTTTTTTTTTCTCTATGCTTTAAAGTTTTCTGCAAAAAGAGTGTATCTCTTTAATTTATTTTTTAGGAAAGATTTTTACAAAGCTGACTTGTCCAGGTCCCCATGCACTAACTCATTTCACATCTTTCTGTTTTTCCTTTCTCTATTACATAGTAAATCAGTGTACTTTAGAGAATAGAAGACTCTGCTTTTGTTTTATAAACTTTAAACCCTGTCACCTGTGCAGTCCTCAGTGAAGCCAAGTACACTCCCTGCCCTGTTCCCTCCAAATGCGGTGTTGCCCTCTGGTCCCACTGACCGTTATCTGGGGTCAGTTTCCCCCCAGGGGACGTTTGACAATATTTGGAGGCATTTTGGCTTGCCAGGATTTGAGGAAGTGAGAGAGGAGGATTGCTAAGTGCATGTAGTGAGTAGAGGCCAGGGGTGCTGCTCAGCACCCTACAACCAAGACTTATCCTGCCTCCAAATGTCAGTAATGCCCCTACTGAGAAACCGTCTTTTAGCCACACCTGACTATTGGAAGGCGACCGACCTGTACTTTGCACTTGCGATGGTGTGGCTCGCCTTGCATTTTTCTGGGCGAATTCCTGCTTGTGCTTGCAGACACTCCAAGCACCACGAAGAAATCTTTGCTAAGCCCAATGGTGTCCTGTGGCAAAGTCTGCCCTCCCTTCTTCCCTGGACAAAGACTCTCCTTGACCAAACTTTAGCCAGCTCCTCTGAGCCCACTTCTCAGTTAAGTCTGGACCTTGGCCCCATCCTTGCCAGGTCTGCGTGGTCCAGTCTTAGCAAGAACCCTGCTAAGTCAGTTTAGAGAGAATCCCTCCACCCTTGATATCTGATCACCCAGGCTCGCCTTCAGCAAGAATCCTGTTGAGTTGGTCTGGCAAGAATCATCCTACCATTGATGTCTCCTCCTGCTAACTTCATCCACTGATGACGCCCAACCCCCTCCCCTGACTCCCCTCCTCCCAGTCCTTGCTATAAATCCCAGTGGTCTTTTTACGGTGTTCAGAGTTGCTGTGGTCTTGACACCCATGGAAATAGCCCTGAATGGAGGCTTCCTTACTGTTTTTAACACATTTCAGAATAATTCTCTGTTTAAAATAGCCCCCCTACTGCACTGCAATCTCTTTGAGGGTCAGGGCCATGTGTTGTTTAGGACCAGATAGATAATGCACAGGGTGGACACCTAAGGAATGTTTGTTGAACGAAGATCTGAAAGCATTCAGTGGGACTAGGACATACAGCGGTTAGGCAATTAAGTCCGTGAACTCTCCACCGTGTAATCACACAGTGGAGAGTTCAAGGACTTAATTGTTCGACCAGCATCTACATCAATGTACCCATAGTCCCAGACTCTAAAGGAGAAACCTTACCCAGTTCCTTGTCTTCTCCCCTCCATCTACAGGCATTTTCAAGCCACAGCCTGGATGCACGTATGAATCAGCTTCCAACCCTAAGTGCCTGAATTATTTAAGCACCGTCAGTGATTCTGTATAAGCCGTGCGGTAGAATGTATTGTATATACCTCCACTTCAAGAGCGCCCATCAGCCTAACCCGGGTGGCTCGATGTTGTCTCTTAGCACCATGTCAATACTGGGGTATTTCCAAGTACTGCGTGTAGCTGAAGCCTTTGTATTCAGGCTCCTACAGGCATTATCCGTTTGCGAAACCAGGCCCCAATCCATATGTCCAACGCCAGTCCTAGACCCCCTTTGATAATCCTCACTGAGCAGACACACTCGATACATCTTCACTAATGGGTTCTGACTTCATCAAATGTATTAATGACTTCGTTTGGAAAGTAGGAGTGCTTTGAATACAAGTCTTTATTGCTTTAGAAGTTCATAAAAGCAAAAGCACAGTATTTCCCCTGGTGCTTGTACGGCAGGGGAATAGACATCCACCCAGGGCCCTCGCACGTATTGCCTGTGATTCCGGATTTCAGACTGCCCAGTGGAAACAGGCCACTCCTGATGTTTAGTCCTGTCTGTCACTCTGTCACGTGTCTGTGAGCTCCTTCCTTCCAAAATGCTTCCAGTCATTTCATTTGCAAAGAGCTTTAGCTAGTGACAAAGGAGACAGAAAGGAAAACCTGGCATTGGCCTCCTGGGGGCTTTCAAAAGCATCCTCTCAGGAATCCTTGCAGCATCCCTGCAGGAGAGCATTATCAGTGTCAGCTCCCAGTCTGGGGATGAGGAAACAGAGGTGCTAGGGAGAGGGTGTGACTGAGCTCCTGTTCTGGACTATCTTCCGAGACTTTCCATGGCTCCTTCTCTACCCTGCTCTCCATCACCTCGGTGAAGGGAAGGGAAGCAACAACTTTTTCCCTCCAGGAATTTCTGAATCCTTGAAAGGTTTTCTTAAAGGACGTGAGGAAACCATGGCTTCCTTGGCTGCAGTCCTCACCAAAAGTGCACATGGGCCTCACGGAGCTTTGTGTTCATCAAGCCTTCGATTTACAAGGAAGCACGATAGAGGGATGCCCAAAGTGGCTTGCAGCTGGCTGCCATCTGGTCATTAAGAATGCCCGACGTCAGGTCCTGTGACATCTAACACACTCTGCCAGGCAACACCTATAGATTGATAGCCGTTCCTCTTCAATTACAAGGGCCATATGCCTAAACCCCTTACCCCCCTGCTTATTAAACTTTCTGTTGAGGACACAACGGGTTGATGGATGAAGGTCACTAGTGGAGCCCCATAAATCTGTTATTTATGATCCCTGTGAACCAGGAAGACCATCTTCAGTTCATGCTTCTTAAACTACTAGGATGAATATCCCCAGTTTTCCCTGGGAGAGCGCCAATGCCAGAGTTTATTGCAAGTCACAGGGAATCAAAGCATGTTTTCTTAGAGTCAACTTTTTGGTGACTAAACCATATCGTTTAGAGCAGAGCAACCATGGATATTATCTAGTAGAAAGCCTCTTTTGCGTGATGTTTAAAATACAGAACATGAGTCTTTAAACACATTTCCACCCCTGGGGATCGTCTTTGCTTTGAGAGCAAAGTCCATGGAAGGGTTTGAAAGCCCAGCATATGGACATCGTATTATTCATTTTTATTTGCTATCCAGAGCTCGCCAAAAACCTTTTAGATCTCTCTCCTCAGGAGGCTCAGCAAGATGCTTGTAAATGTGTGTTGCTTTGTTGCAGATAATGTGCACCTTGAAAAGCAATTATTTGCCCTCCTCTTGGGTCCTCCACTCAGACGTTGACTGCCTTCCTGGCTTTGCGGCTGGGCATGGCTGACCCTCGCCTCCAGGTTTCCACCATCCCTCCCCCGCCGCACACACCCCCCTCCATATAGCACAGCAGTATCCCTCTATATTCCAGGGAATTCGCCTTCCATTTCCTTTGTCACTTCCAAGTCTCATTGCAAAAATATACTGCCTTCTCTGTTAGCCATCATAGATCCCTGTTTTAGCCCCACTTTTCCAATTTCCTTTTTTGTCTTTCTCTCAAATAATCCCCGGCTGGGGCGACACATATATGCTGTAATGGATACCCCCCTTTGTTTAGCATATACACAAAACCATATACAGCGGTTCCCCCTTATCCACGGGGGATGTTCCCAGACCCCCAGTGGATGCCTGAAGCCATGGATACTACTGAACTGCCTCTATACTGTGTTTTATGGTTTTTTTCCCCCTATTCGTACAACCTTTTCACTTAAAGGAAGCACCGTATGGCCTCACTGTAACGTATCCGAATTGCCAGCACCACTACTACTCCTGAGCTTTGGGACTGTTATTAAGTAAAATAAGGGTTCATTGAACATGAGCACCGCGATACTGTGACAGTTGATCTGATAACCGAGATGGCTGGTAAGTGAGTAATCGTCAGGGAACAAATACGGTGTGGAGACGCTGGACAAAGGGATGGTTTCTGTCCCTGGATGGCGTGGGGTGGAGCGGGACGGCGTGAGATTTCATCACGCTACTCAAAACAGCGCACAATTTAAAACTTATAAGTTGTGTGTTTCTGGAATTTTCCGTGTAATATTTTCAGACCGCAGTTGACCCCTGGTCACTGAAACCGTGGAAAGTGAAACCGCAGATAAGGGGGGACTCCTGGTCATAGAAGAGTATTTTGGGTGGCAGACACTCCTCTGAGGCAGTGCAGACAATATTGTCTCCTGTCCCCGGGAACATTTGGCAGCGTCTGGAGACATTTTCGGTGTGACATGTTAGGGGTGAGGAGGACACTGCTACTGACGTCTAGTAGGCAGAGAGCAGGAATGATGCTGAGTGTCCCATGATGCACAGCACAGCCCCCAAAACAAAGGGTTCGCCAGCTCCAGATGCCAATAATGCTGAGGTTGACAAACACTGATCTAGGCGAAGGTCCGATCCCATTCCTCTCTCCACTACTGTAAATGACTAGTCAGGCTCTGAATACCCTTTCTCTTTTTACTCTCAAGTTGTGCTTTAAGAAATGCCAAGCTAAATCATGGGATATTAGAACCAGTCAGTGGAGCTCACTGATCTGAGAAATTTACTCTTCCCGGCTGGCAGGGAGGCGACCCAACATGAAATCATCGGGATTTAGAGACAGTTTGGAAACGGGAAGGTGCCGGGTTGGAGCTGGGGTCACAGGGATCCCCTGGAGGTCTGTGGAGAGTGTGATCCTGTGTCCAAGCTTCCGCCATAGTTTTGAGTGCTTCTGCCAGGGCTCTACGAAGACAGCCCCGTTCTTAGGGCGCCTTCCCCTCCCTCCCCTCAAACAATACCCTTCACTCTGTCAACAGAGCCGCCTCCTTCACCAGAAATGTTAGACAACACGTCAGTTTCCGTTGCTTTGCTTCCGCAGCCATTTGAAATTCAGTGCAAGCCCATAAATTCCACTTTGCTTCTGGTAGCAGCCTGCATGGTGTGTATATTGAGCATTAGAAAAACAGTAAATCCAGCCCATTTATTCACATTAACCAGCAAAGGCATCCTGCGTGCCCATGTAAGTACTGGAAATTACTGACATGCCTTCTAGACCACAGAAAGATGGAAGCATATGGCAGAATTCATATGTGAACAGATTGCTTTTCCTCATAAGAACGCTTTATTAGAATATCAACTATTATGGCTTACTGAAGGTACCCTTCCTGCTCTTGATTTAAGCCCCGAGTCACCCCACCACACTTTTTTTTTATCACTGCATTCTGCTATGTATCTCACACCTACTCCCTGCTGTTTCTAAATGGCCTGCTTAAACCTTGAGGTGGGTCCTTCAGTTTCCCATAAATTAATAACACGTCTATGAATATTTCCCAGCCAATTTTAGAGGCCCCAGTCTGTTCCAATCCCAGGACCGTAAAAACAGGGGCTAGATAAAGCAAGCTTCTTCTTTCAAATGCTCTTCCAATATGAAGCAAAATATTATTAATCTAGACTGCTTGCTACTTTCATTTACCATGTTTGTTGCTCATGGGATTACAGGCACAAAGGTTTCATAAATTTCAAATGAAATATGAACATTTGTTGTCAAAATACTGTTAAGCTGTGAAAGGCCTGCTAGTACTAGCTCCATTTTTTAAAATTATTATAGTATTTATATCCATAGGCATTCCCATGTTCTGAGTTCTGGGGAGCAACGCTTTCAGCCCCCCATTACTTCCCTCATTCCTTTCTAATTCTCTCTCAGGCCCCTCCCCCATTTTACAAACAGGAAATAGGAAATCAGACAGTAAATGAGTGAGTTTTTGTCCTCCTTGCCATATCCGTGATGTCTGCCTGCTACGATTTTAGGGGGCACATTGACGCCCTTGTTTGTGATCTGAGTAGCGTGTCTTTCATGCTGGAGGTAGGTCATAGGGGGTTTAGCTGACTGCGTTAGATAGCACCACGCAGGGCCCGCCTGGGAGGCTATGGCTGGCCAAGGAGGGTTCAGGGGGCCAGATCGGAGACAGCAGAGCCAAGCTGGGAAGGCAGTCTTTTGTGGAGAGCAGCCAAGGTCACAGCTGGAAAGAAAATAGCATATTCCAAATCAGATGGCCAGTACGGAGAAGGATCAAGGAAATGAGGGCAACATTAGCCAAGAGAATCAGCAGCTAGACAGAGTGAGCCCATGGCGAAAATAAAGTCAAATAATGAAATGAAATGAAGCCATCTACTGAACACTGACCAGGTCCCAAACACTTGAATGACCCAGGGACAGCATCAGATCTTCTATGGAAGGGCAGTGCGACTCCTTGCAGATGCTGCACTGAGCTCAGTGGTTCTCAGAGTGGGGTCCCCAGAACAGCAGCAGCAGCAACACTTGGACACTTGATAGAGATGCAACTTTTTTTTTTAATTTCAAGATTAGTTCACTTTTATTACAATATAAAGCATTCTATAATTTTAGTTAAAAGAATGTTGTAGGATGTGAAATATCAGATAGAGGTATGATTCTAAAACAAGGCTGATTTTCTTTTTGTTTTTCTTTTTTCAGCAGAAAACAAAACAAAACAAAACAAATTACTCTTTATTAAGCAAATGTAGAGATGCAAATTTTTAAGCTTCATCTCAGATCTACGGAATCAGAATTTTTGGAGGTGGGGCCTGCAGTCTGTCTGTCTGTTTTAAGGAGCCCTCCAGGTGATTCTGATGCCAGGTCCAGTTTGCGATGCCCCAGTACAGGCAGGAACCAAAGTAGGGATCAGACATAGGGCGCCACAGCCTGTGGGCTGCGTGCCTTTGGATGGGTTTTGTAAACCCTCTGTGCCTGGCAGCTTCTTCTGCAAAGGGATACTAGCGCCTGGGCTCCTGACCTCACGGGGTCCTTGGAGAATGATAACTGGCCGCCAGATAGCAGCTAAGATCCATGTACTCTTACTGTATACCAGGCAGTGTGCTAAGCACTCACTTCAGACACTCTCCGTTTTGATCCTGACAGTAACCCATGAAGTAGGTTTCGTTTAGCACTGAGAAAACTTAGAGTTTCAGTAATCTGCCTAAGGCCACTCTACGAGTTGGCAGGAATCACTCCAGGTCTTTCCTTTCAAAGCTCATGTAAATCATTGCGTTGCTGCATTCTTTTTACTAAATCAAGAGAGATGGTGTGTTTGAAAGGGCTTTATGAATTATAAATGCTATCTAACATAACAAAGCGGCATTATCATTGCCATCATTATACACACAGAGACACACACGTACACAAAACACACACACTCACATATTTTTCTCTTTTTTTTAATTAGCTCTCACATTGGCATCTTCCCTTGAGCTCTCTCTTATATGGGATTCTTTGGCGTAGGACAGCCCCCTTTATCAAATGGATTTACACTCTGAACTGGGCCAAACAATACAGATTGAGTCCGGATTCAGGCATGAGTGACAATAAAAATGCAGGCTTGGGTTCTTGAGGGCTTTCCCTTAGGTTTACTACTGACAAGTGGAGAGGAGGACAAGCGAGATCCAGATTGTTAATGAGGATTTTTGATGGCTTCCGGAGTGGCCTTTGTCAGCAGAAGAGAGTGTCAAAGGTTTACCTCCGCGTTTAAAATTAAAATTCATTTCATTCACATTACAGATTTCAAATCCTAGCTCTGCTTTAGGCTTTTAAGTTCAACTTATAATTCTGATTATTCTGTTTACAAGCCTGACAAAGTTTAGTAGTCATTTTTGAGGGACTCTAGAATAAGGTTTCTTCTCATTTTTGCATTTAGGTAAAGACCTTAAAAATATCAAGCTGCATTTAAATTTAATATTCTTTCTTCCATTTTTAAGTACTTTCACTGATAAAACTCCCCAGGAATATACGTAAGTTGTATATATGTGATACATTTAATTTCATATACAATGAACCCTGACCTTTTTTAATGTCTGTCACTTTTATAAATGTAGTAGTATTTCACCTTACAATCATCATTCTGTAGCAATTACCATTTACACATTTAAAATTGAAACTATAAGACAAATGTATAATTCTAGAATGTTGTCAACAGACATTTTCAGTAGAGTCAGTAAATATTTCTGACTTTGGCGTTCATATGGTCCCTGTCACAAGTATTTAATTCTGCCTTTGTATGAAAATAGCCATGGACAGCACCTAAAGGAATGGACTTGAATGTGTTCAAATAAAACTTTATTTGTAAAAACAAGTGGTGGGCCAAATTTGGCCTACAGGCCTTAGTGTGCCAGCACCTGCTCCTGACAGCCAAACTCAAACATTACAAATCCATAAGATATGACATATGTGAAAATATGACAACACAATAGCATTATTTCTTCCATTTTGATTCTCTAAATATTTTTATGTATAATTCTAACACGGAAACAATATTTTTATATTTAGTTCAAATGCAGGTTGGCTGGGTTTGGAGTTATTCTCTGCCTTATCTACCTGTGTGGCCTTGGGCAGGTAACTTAACCTCACTGTGCAAATTCTGTTCCTCTTTAAAATGGGATCATGATAGTGCTTATCTCATAGGGTGGTTGTGAGAATGCCATGTATCATTACATGTAAGTCTTCCTGTGGTTAAAAATTTCTGTGCAACTAAGGAAACAATTGTTATACCAGTGTTGGGGTTACCTCGCCATGTAAATTTTAGATCTGCTTTCTCAGCATACTGAGTTTTCTTAACAACCAGAGAGGCTTCTGGCCCAGATGTGAACTTGTTTCTCATGGACACCTGAACTTCTAGGATGACCACCTTTCTACAGACACAATGATTGTCAATGATTCTATTTCTTAAGGAGGACAGATCACCTCTTCTCTCTGCTCACTGACATCTGCACCCTCCACCAGGTGGCACCTCACTTAATTTAGGTTTGCATTTCTTCAAGCTCTTCTGTGTAATTTTCTGGCCAACCTTTGAACTTGATGGGATTCTGGACTCTGTTTATGTATGGTCTGTGTCTGCAGACCACAAAATAATATCCATGTATCTCTCATGGGGTCATCTGACTTGCAGTCACATCTTCTAAAACAGTGGCTCTTACCTGAGGGTGGCACTGTCCCCTTCCTGCACATTTGGCACTTTTAATCATCACAAGGTAACCAGCAGAGTCTTCACCTTGGAGAAGAGGGGTGCTAGGGACACAGGATATAACACATGGGCGATCCCTATAGCAGAGAAATGACCTTTCTCAAGATGCTGATGACACCCCCATTGAGAAACACTGTCCTAGGGTCATGTTTCTGACACACACTAGTAAGTGAACCAGTGACGCTCCCAGAAGCGTGCCCAAATCCTCCATCAGTGCAACGTGCACAAGTAACAAACCCGCTAGGTCCAAGAAATCGTGAGCCTGGGGGTGGGGCCATGCCAGCACTAGAGTATCCCCCTCTGTCGCTCAGGACCATCCCTTGCTGTGCCACCCTGTTCTACTTACATGTTGTATTTCCTGTGACATGTCTGGGCCTGCCGGGGGCCTGGCCACAGCCACCTCATTGTCACGCTGGCCACGGCCTCTAGAGCCAGGACTTGGGGAAGTGGTCATCGCTAGCATGGTGCTCGGTACAGAGCAGGTGCTTAATGAATATTTATTGAATGGTTTCCAGCTAATGGAAGAAAACTAAACAACACAACACCCAGAGGATTGAAGTTCATTGAAAATCGACCCAAAGGACTATGGTGAAAAGAATCTCAAAAGGCAGCGGGCAAGGAAGTGGTATTTACTAGGGGCCTTAACTGGACACTGTAGTAGAAAGTGCAGAACCATGGGAAGAGCACCTCCTGGAGCCAGGCTGCCTCGGTTTGAATCCAGAGTCCGCCTTGTATAGCTGTGTGGCCTTGGGCAAGTTACTCAGGCTCTCTGTGCATAAGCTTTTCATCTTTAAACAAGGGGTAATGATAGCACTCATCTCACAGGGTGATTATAAGAATGAAATGTTACCTAAGGTACTTTTAACAGGGGCTGGCGTGGAATGAGTGGCGTGGCCATAGGTGACCTTACTTCTCTGTCATCTTCCCAAGTCATCCCCCATTTGACCAGTGAAGACGCTAAAGGTCTGCTGGCCACACAGCAAGTAGCAACACTGGAATTTGAACCCAGGTCCACTTCCTTCTGTTCCGTCTGGCCCATCTCTCCACCCAGCTCACTCATTCTTTCCTTCTGTTCTGTTGTACATGGGGAACTTGGGGACCAAGTGGAAGAGGAGAGCTTGCAGAGCGCACACAGAGGCGATGTGTCCAGATCACGCCGTAAGCAGGGGGTTAGGTTCCGGGCCTTCTGGGACCTGGGTAAGCGTCACTCACCACCTGAGATGGAAATCTGCTGTGAGCGAGCCTCCTTTGGGCCTACAGCTCGAGCCCCCCTCAGTGATGGCTGTGCTCCCCGTGTGTGGCGTGGGAGGGGTCAAGGTCCTGACTGCCCAGAGCTAGTAGAAAGAAGAGCAGTCAGTGATGTAGTCTCTAGGTAGAAAGCTAAGCTAACGGGAAGAAAACAATGAATCTAGAATGGCAAGGCAAGACCGAAGAGGAATCAGATTTATTTTATTTTATTTTTTTTGTGGACACGTTTTCAGAGCATATTAAGAGGCGAGCAGTGTGCTCTGGGGTCAGGGCATCTTCTTGGAGCAATTGTTCGACCCCGCCCCTTTTTAATCCCCCTCCCTCCCCCGTGGACACTGCAAAAGAAAGGGACTAATGGGGGTTGAGACCAGATGCCTCTGCAGCACTTAGATTTTCCTGTCACCCCACGTCCTGGAGTCCTGGGCTCCAGGAGCCTGAAAGCCTCTCTCTCAGGTCAACATAGGAGAACTTTCTGCTCTCCCCCAAGGGAATCGATCTGAAGGGCAAGTCTCGGGAATTATAGGATCCTGCCGTAATTCGTGGGATCAGGGAAGGCTCCCCCTGGGGACGGGCTGGAGGGACCTCGACTTTAGCCAGGAGGAAAATCAGCAATCAACCAGGAGGGACGTGGGCGGGCATCCATTTTAGCATTTTTCTTCTCCTCGTCCCCGTACCTTCCACACAAGAGCCTGTCCCTTCTCTGTGTGTGTCATAACTACCCGGTCACCCTGGCAGCCCGTCCACCTATTTTCCCTCTGTCCTAATCCCTGCGTCTCCCACCACTGTTCTGTGAAAACTGCTAACAAGATAGCAGCTAAGATCTTCTTCATAGGGGAGATTTAAAAATCCCAGAAACTCCAAATGCTTGAATTTGAGGAATGGGGGGAAAAACATTCAAAATATGTTTTCACCTATCCCACTGACTTTGACCTCTTGAAGGTGAAGAATTTGCCTTATATTCTTTTCTTTAAATGCTCTGAATCTCCGGCGTGGCTGTGGGCAGAGGCAGGTATAACAGAATATTCTTCAGCCATATGACTGCAACCATCTTACTCTTCTCAATCTCAGTGCAAAGGGGTTTGTGAACCTGATTCCTTTTTTAAATTGTGGTAACATATACATACCATAAAATTTACCATTTTTAAAGTGTGCAATTATTGGCATTAAGTGCATTCACATTGTTTTGTGTGAGCATCGCAATTATCCATCTCCAAGTGAACTTGATTCTTCAGTCTCCCATCCGTGGATTTATTCTCTAGATGCTGTTCAACTCAACATGCATGGTGAAAAGGGGCCGTTTGGGGCCGTTTTGTTTTTACCTCCATTAGCCGTGGTTACCCTCCCACAGTGACCTAACCTCCACAGTTTCTGTCTATAAAATGGGAACAACGAAATGTTGTATGATGTGAACTTACTGAGTTCACCTACAGGGGGCGCTCTAGAGTTTGCTCATCTCCAGTACTTTCTGGTGAAGCTTGAAACGGTCACATATAACCCACCTTCCCTCCCGTTTGTCTGCATCTTCAGGATACTTGGTTTTATTTTTTGTGTGTACAATGTATAATACGTGCGGTGCCAAGAAGAATTATAGTTTTTGTAAAGTATTATGTGATTGCCCACTGTTACCCGGTAACTCGTTAGGCATTGATGGGTGGATGTGAGGAGTGCCACGACTTGGTGTCTGTTGCTGTTCTCTCCATACAGTTTACGAAACTCTAATCCATAAAAGCTGTTTGAAATTTCCATTAGGAGATTTGCACAAGTGGTTAAAATTAGTCATGCATTCTTGGTCTAAACTGCAGGAAGGGTATCTTTACTGTGAAAATGATTATGACATGTTAAAACTGTGTAATAGTAAGCAGACAGTTTTCCGAGCTGCTGGGTGAGTTCTAGAAATGCTCTATTTATTTTTTCCCTATTGACTCCTTTCTTTCAAGCAAGACTGCCTGTGCGTTGATTTGGAAAACAACCCAGTCCCAGCAACCCCAAAGCATTGACACATCGTGGCTTCATTTGTGAACCTGGCCAACTCTTTTATTTAATTTTTTAATTGTTTCTTCTTCCTCTAAAATGCAAAATGTTTTGTTTTTTTTAAGAGAGAGCCTTAAAAATAGCAGCATTTCTGGTTTTCTGCACCTATCCCTCATGTAACATTTCTAGAAGTACCACATTGCTTCTAGGGTTAGGGCAGAGGCAAGGCTTTTGCGTGCTGAAAATCAGCTGCCTGGTTTATTTGGTTACTTATTCCTTTTTTTACTGCAGCAGTGTTTTGAGTGTTCGAGAAAAGGCTGCAATTTTCTTTGATATTAAAAAGCCAACCACTTATATTTTCCAAAGCTATTTGCATTCAGCCTGACGGCCGCTAAAAATGTATATGGATTTTTCATCTGAGAGGTTTTCTCTATGCATATTGTTTACATTTATCAAACATTGTCCTGCCCAGTACTTTGTATTCATTGTAGCTTCCGGACCTAGCTGACAATATGGTCTATATGAAAAACAAAACAAAACAAAAGCACAAACAGTCAAAGGGACTTCTTTTTGAGAGAACATGAAAACTGGGAAGGCAAATGTGGCTGTAAAAATGGGCAGTGTTCCTGAGTGCAGGTTCTGTCTTTGTTCTGTCATCACTCTGTCATTTGTCAATCAAGCTCCCCTCCTCCTTCCGCACTTGCTAAGCTAATGTGAGTACCCAGCTCTAGCTCTGCTCTTCGCCTGCAGTTATGCAACCTAAAAAACCTGGGAGGATTTTGTGACATAAATATTTAAAATAATAGGAAAGGACTGGAAAAACCTGATACTGTTTGGGGATCACCCAGAAAAAGAGTTTTTATTTACTGTCTTGCTTCTGGCTCTTTGCATTTGGTGACTTTGTGTAATGTTATCTATACAGAATATGTTGCTTTTGTGAGCACTTAACGTTAAAAATAAGTGCAAAAATAAAACAAAACCCTATTCCTGCAATTCTGTGACTTTGCCACCAGGTGGTGGTAGTGTATCTTGTTTAAGGAATCTGACCTGCTAGGTAGAGGCACTCATTTATTTATTGACTAACATTTATTGGGTATGAAGCGTGGGTTAGATGCTGTGGATACAGCAATGAGTAAGACAGGGTTGTATTCTCAAGAAGCTCACTGTCTGGTGGCATATACTTTGTCTACAGTCACAGATGGCAATTTTTTTGGACCGAATTCACCCCCATTTGATCTATAAACATAATTATACCTTGTTCACAAAAATACATTTTTATTTAGCATATTTCCATCTTATCAAGATCCATATTTAATAAGGTTATCAAAAAAGAAAATACCTTAGATTCATATGTATGTGTATCTTTATTAATTAAAATTTTCTTCATTGGACCCTACATTTTTTTTCAAACCATCAGGGCCAGCTTTTTGAAGACAGCTGCCTTTAACTTTCAGAGACAGACAGACAGACAGACACACACACACACACACACACACACACACACACAGTCTTAGGCACATTTATTATTATTTTCCAGAGCCGGGCTAAAGCACCTGTGGCCATTGTCTGCCTCTACTGTGAGATTAGGCATTTTCTCCAAGAATCTTCTCTTTGAAGGGGGACACCTGAGCCCATCACAATTCCATTTCACATTGCTTTCTCTCTGTAGTCAAGAACGCCATCTCTCTGCAGCTTTCTGTGGGCCTAACTCTTTTCTTTTTCAGTCTTTTCATTTCTCTTTCTCAACCTTTTCATTTGTCACCTAGAAAGAAGCCACAGGGGAGGGACAGGAGAACTCAGCATCTCAAAGCATCTCTCTGGCTTGGTACTTGGTCCCATATGCCCGAGAAGTAGATGTTTTCCCAGTTATGGAAGCACTGAAAATTCACCTGGAAGAGGGGAGACTCTTTTGGCCATCCTTTCTCAAGCCTGGCGTCTCCCTTACGGACCACCTGCTCACACACGGTGTTGATATGATCACCACCTTCTCAGAAGCCCCTCCCTAGTCCTGACTTAGATACAAAGCGCCTTTGGAAGTGAATCCGTCACTGACCCAGTCGGCCTAAAGAGACCATAGTCCATGCAAACCACTGAATATTTTAAATAGAAGACCAACTTGTTTCCTCTCAAGAACAAATTGTTTGCATAAATGACATCCTGAGTTGTCACGGAAGCCGTGCTGCAGTGTGGATCTGAGCACTCAAACAGCCGTAGTGTTAAGGGCTCACTTTTCTCACCCCCTTTTCCAGCCCTCACCTCCATTCAGAATATGACTCACTTGAGAACAAAAAGCATTCCTCAGATACCTTAAAAAGCTACAGTGGTCAGACTTAACCTGCGTGCAAAAATGTCTAATTTTTTTTCCCCACGTTTGTGTAAAAGCCCCCAAGTATGTGAAAACAGGCGTGCCATGTAAAAAACAGCAGCGGTGTGTGCCTGCGTGCCTCCTGCCTGCAGCCCAGCACCTTTACACACGAGCACAGAGCCGCTGGACGTCTTCGTGGGCTGCATGTTGCCACTCCCTTCGCTCCGGAATGTTCGCATCGGGAGTGTGAGAGCCAGAGCCCGCTCCTGTCAGGACCCGAGCGGGAAACAAGGGGTGGGGAGGGTGCACATCAGCGGTGTCCACATTAGTCCAGTTTGAGGACCTCCTCCCATATTCTGTAGTTGCTACTCACACAGAGGGTGCCAAGAAAAATGTATGCACATTTTAAGAAAGGAAAAAAACTATTAAAATTTTAATACTCAACATATACTGATAACAAAAGATGAACACAAGTCACATTGGACTTCTGCAATGACAAGAGGTGCTCAAAGTGGTGACCGTCAGCGTCCAGACACTTCTGATTACGGCGAACTACTGCTTGAGCAACGTTGACCAAAGTGTGCACTTGTCTACATTTTTTGACACCCCAGGTATATCTGTTGATTGAGAAGTACGTGCTAATACAAAGCCACTCTAAGTTAAAGTATCACCTGAAATAATTTAGGAATTTGTTTGTTAGTGTGTTTACCCACATTTTAAAAAATGATGAATAGCCACTTCATACTAACTCTGTGCCAAGAAAGAGGGTAGGGACATGATGCTTTCTATGTATGATCTTATATAATGTCCCGACAAGTCTTGTCAGCCAGGACTTCTTATTATCTTTGATATGTAAACTGATGTTCAGGGAGATTAAGCAAGTTGCCTGAGGTTATGGAGCGAGGGTATGGTTAAGTAGAGATGCTGGAGAGTGCTGAGAATATGTACGTGGACATGTTGCAACCTGAAGTGTCTGTCATCTCCAGGTAACTATTGCCATCTCAAAGCACAAGAGAGAATAATGAATATAGAAGTTGTTTATTCTCAGCTGCTACCGTGTGGGAATCTGGGCACCTCTCCCTGGGAAGCCGTCGATTCAGACTTCGATGTCCAGAGACCATCCTTAGGAAGGGTGCTGTCCTCTGAAACGTGCCCTGAGGGCTCAAGAGAAAAAGCTGCTCTACCAGGTGCCACAGTCAGACTGCACGGTGCCACAGTCGGACTGCACGGTGCCACAGTCGGACTGCACGGTGCCACAGTCGGACTGCACGGTGCCACAGTCAGACTGCACAGGTGCCACAGTCGGGCTGCACGGTGCCACAGTCGGGCTGCACGGTGCCATAGTCAGACTGCACGGTGCCACAGTTGGGCTGCACGGTGCCACAGTGTATCTATGCAACTAGAGGAGGTACTGACTTCCTTCTCCTAAGAGAGAAGCTTCCCGATCCCTCACTATAAAGAAGACTTAGGAACAAATCCCCCCTCTCCACTCCAACCAGGCCCCTGTGTCAAATTAGATGAGCATTAGGGTGAGTTTCTATTCTAAATCAATAAATCAGCTAGCAAAAAAACCAAACATTAAAAAAGTAATGATACTTTATAGCTTACAAAACATGCTCACATGCATTATTTGATTCTCACCACAAGCATGTAAATTAGACAGGTATTATTTTTACAGTTAGCTTCATTTCACAGGTGAGGAGCCGAGCCTCAGGGAATTCCCTTCTCTGTCCTCCCGTCCTGGTCAGTATGTAAGACTCCGTCTCTGTCTTTCGACTTCAAATCTTACAGCTAGCCTTGCCCAATAAAATATAAGACAGAGTTACATTTGAATTTCAGATAAACAATAAATAATTCCTAGTATAAGTGTAGCTCATGCAATACTTGGAACATACTTATACTAAAAAATATATATCATATGGAATATACTAAGAAATTGTTTCTTGTTTGTCTGAGATTAGACTTGCACTGCACATCCCGTATTTTCATTTGCTAGATCTGGCATCTTTTTGTTTCTTCAACCACACGGTCTTGACATCATTCTATGACTCAGTAACTACCTTAGGAAATAATAATTTTTTAAGTGACTCCTTATTAAACAGTTGCCACCTGCTAAAAATGTTGCATACCTTCCTCTATAACCTTTACAATCACCTGGAAAGCCGGGTCTAATTATTACCCCTTCCCAGATGAAAAAAAGGGGGCTCAGAAAGGTTAAGCGGCTTGATCAACACCTCACAGATAATAAAAGTGGAATCTGGGATTAGAACCAGAATCTGTGCCTCTAAGGGCATTTATTATCATCTACACTCCAAAATAATTTTTTTTTAAATTAAAAAGAAAAACGGTGTTTACAATCAGTCACAGAGGCATAAAGCTCCTTGGGGGAGAGCCCAGGTGTTGGCCGTTTTAAAGGGAAAAAAAAAAATCTTTCACAAGATCCAGCAAAATGCTTTCCACATAATAGACCCTCAGCACAGACCTGTTTGCTGACTGCTGTATTTCAAAAGCAATTCAAAAAAAAAAAAAAAAGGAGAGTGAAAACTCAGTGTCGTTTGCGCGTATATTTTGCCCAAGATGTGTTTTAAATTTTGTCAGGATCATAAACTGTGTTCCAAAACATGAAGATAAATTGGCCCTCTGACCTCTTATGAGGTGACATAATTCATCTGAAAGGTTTATCGCCCTGCATGTCAGCTCGCAGTTCCCTACTATTCTTCCCACTCTTTTAACTCCATTAAAAATAGAGAGGTGGGGGGAAAGGTGAGAGTGAAAACCAGGCTGGTTCTGCATGGAATGGGGTGCTGAAAAGCCCCCAGCCCTCCTGTTAGCACAATACTTTTATCTGGTAATCACAGCCTGCGGGAGACAAAATAACAATTCATCTGGAAAACGAGATTAACTCATTTAAGCTAAGCAGTGATCACAGAGAGGCGCATTGGTGTTGTCTGGCTGAAGGAAAGCGGACAGATTCTCGGCCCTTCTGGTTCAGGGGACCTGGGGAGCAGGCCCAGCCTGTTGGAAGTAATCGGGCCCTGTCAGAGTCAGCCTCCGTGAGATATGGATATTACAAAGGAGTTCTATTAATCTCTGACACAGCCCTCTCATCTGATAAAGACTGTATACAATCTTTTCTTCATTAGAACATCTCCCGAACCGCTTGCCTGTCTGAGCGTCTCTGCCGAGAGCTCCTCAGGTGAACGGGCTGCTGTGTCCTTCACATCTTGAGCCTCTTCACAAGTAATAAAAATGAACGGCCGTGCGCTTCGGCACTTGTTGGTGCCTCTGGAATTTGCTTTGTGTCAGGCCTCTTGTTCCAAAGTGACAGTCGGCTTTCTTGCCAGCCAGGACCATGCATAGCTGTTCGTTTTATGCTGTTTCATGTATTTCCTTTCCCTGGCAGTGACTTTCCTAAGGGGATGTCCCCCAAGTGACCTGCTCATCTTTCTCACCTAAGAGCCCTGAGAACAGATATTGTTTGCCCACTTCTCATTGTCCCCTCACATCACCCAGTGGCTGTGCATTTGGAGTGGCTGGGGACTCATTTCCAGAATGGCATTGAGAATCAACAAACTGCGTACACAATTAGGTGCTGGGAGACTTGCTTATGGAAGCAGCACATCCAAGCAATGGGACTGCTGCTTCTAGCCTCTGCATGCCCTGGCCTCCCCCCCCCCCCCATGCAAGCCTTCCCCAAGCCTTTTCAGTATCGTTTTGCCGTGTATCCCACACCTGATAGATGACAGAGCTCACCCATTCTCTTGATGCAATTAAAGGGAAGGTACTTTAGGGTGTGTGCGTTTCTCCTCTCTCTGCTTGTTTCTGCTTGTTTTATTTTCTGCTTGTTTCTTTGCTGACATCTGTACCACGAGTCACTTCTCTGTTCGCCAAAGGCAGATTTTAGGGCCTAATGACCACTCTACAGGAATTTTAGAAAGCAGACGGTCCAAGTCGTAACAGGAGACTCTCTTACACGAGTTTCTTTAAAGCCAACTGGCTAAAGGAGGCCGAGATTCTGAGTGTCCGGCTCTTTTCTTGCGAGTCTGGCCTTTGTATGATGGATAAACAACTGTTATCTTGAAACCTCCAGTGTTCATGTAAATGGCTTGTAATGTTCAAAGTGATGTGGATGTGTGTACATTTTAAAATACATCTCTACCCCTTTTGAAGAAATTTACCATTCCTGGGGCTTATTCAGTGATAGCCTGACTGAGTGATTGCTTCAACAAACAGTAGCAGGTTGCCCATATGAGACTGTTATAAACGCTTTGGAGGGAACTTTTAAGACTAGATGGCTGCAGCCATTCAGAGCTGTGTTGAATATTTAACAATTTTTTTTTGGATCCATCAACTAAGAAGGCTATCAATTTTAGAGCATACAGATGTTCAGGAATAATAGTTTGAAAGACCAGCCCCAAAGATGGTGGTGATTAAAGTGTGAACAGATGACGGAATGATAAACCTTAACACTTAAAAATGTGTTTTTATAGCCCCATCCCTACCTAGCGTCGTCTGATAAATGTATTTGTGGCGAACAGACCAAATGAAAGAACCTTCCCTAACAGGACCCAGCACCACTTGAATATAAATATTCGTTCCGATCCCCTTGTTAGTGATTGGCGATGGGTATCGGTCCATGTTTAAGAGTGAGCACACAAGTGCCTCCTTGAAGCCTAGTGCGCACACACTCCCACTTATAAACACATGAGTATTGATCACAAGTATTCTGTAAACATATCTTACAAATCCCCTCTGTGCCCACGCCATTTAAATTACTCCAAATTCAGAACAAAGCTCACTTGGAAGGGCGTAGAGCCTCCCTTTCAGCAGCTGCCCTCCTGGACAGTAAATCATCTGAGATCCGTGTAAGCTGGGCGCAGAAGCCTGGATACCCTCCCCGTCAAGAGGTGCCTGAGCTCCCGGGTTCCTGTATCTCAGATGATGGATTCCCGGTTCTGACGTCTTCAGTGAGAAGGCTCCCTCAGCGTGAAGCTAATGTGCACTTGACTTCAAAATGTTATAAGGATTAACAGAGACTTAAGAGACATAGCATCTAAATGTATTGTGTGACGCTTGTTTTGGTTCGGATTTAAATGGACCTACTGTCGGAGACATCTTTCTGAGAGAGTTAGGGAAATCTAAATATGAAGTAGGTAATGGGTGGTATGAAGAAAGGACTGCTAATTTGCTAATAAGTACACAGTGTGTTAAATGAAATTCACTTTTTGTGAGAGATGCATCCTGAAAAATGTACAAGGGAGATGATAGGATGTCTGAGGTTTGCTTTACAATAATCTAGAAAACATAGTTGGAGTCCAG
Organism: Hipposideros armiger; assembly: GCF_001890085.2. Taxonomy (NCBI): domain Eukaryota; kingdom Metazoa; phylum Chordata; class Mammalia; order Chiroptera; family Hipposideridae; genus Hipposideros; species Hipposideros armiger. Next base: position 299,245 of record NW_017731452.1, on the reverse strand, counting down.
ATTATATACAAATCGAGAGTGGACAATGTTGATAATTCTTGGTCGACTACGGGTTCTTTTAGTTTCTCTCTTTTGGAGCATGCTTGAAAATTTTTGTGATGGAATATCATCTAGAGGTCTCCAGAGACAGACTGCCAGGAATGACAGACATAGCCAGTGTCAGAGTCCAGAGCTTAGACAGGACATACGTAGTGTGCGCTGGAATAGATAGACATGTCCTACTCATTGGACCGGCAAAGTTTTGTCCTTCCGAGGCTTTTATTAGTTGGTACTTGTTATGGGTTCATTTGTGTACCCCCCAAATCATATGTTGAAGTCCTAACCCCCAGTACCTCAGAATGTGACAGCATTTGGAGATAGGGTGTTTAAAGAGGTGATTATGTTTAATTGAAGCCTTTAGAGGAGGCCCTGATCTAATCTGAACCGAGGTTCTCATAAGAAGAAGAAATTTGGACACACAAAAATAAGCCAGGGGTACCCAGAGGAAAGACCATGTGAGGACACGGTGAGAAGGCAGCCATCTGCAAGCCAAGGAGAGAGGCCTCAGAAGAAACCAAACCTGCCACCACCTTGAGCTAGGATTTCCAGCCTCCAGATCTGAGAGAAAATAAATTTGTGTTGTTTAAGCCCCCCTAGACTGTGGTACTTTGTTATGACAGCCCTAGCTAACTAATATGCACACTCCAGCAGGGTCCTGGTTTGATTAAGAGGTGGTGTGACGGAACAGAAAGACCTAAGGCCTGGGACTGAGGGGACAGGAAACCTGCCCGTGGTCCTGGCTCTGCCTCTCAGTAGGACTACATGTGTGCATGTGTGCGCATATCTGAGTTTTATTTCCATGAGACTGGATTTGGTGGGACTGGGAGGGAAGTGGGAAAAAGAAGGCAATATGATAACTTTAGGGGATGGGATGAGCCCAAAGCACTCCCTTGGGGTCCCCTTCGAGACCGTGGCCCCCTCACTCTATTTTGCTCAGTACCTGTCAGGTATTTCTCTCCTGCATTCGACAAATGTACCCTGACAGTCCTCCCTGTGGGAGGCACTGTTCTAGGAGTGACATGAAGGGTGACAAGGAGCCAGTTCTCAAAGTCGCAGTGGCAGAGTGTTCCAGGTAGCGGAGACAGTCGTCGAGACCCCTGGGAATGAGGAGTTTGATATGCGTTAGCCGCTGAAGAGGGCCAGTGGAATTCGAGCAGAATAAATGAAGGGGGAAGTTCAAGGTGAAGGCTGAGAGGTGGACAGGGCCAAAGCACACAGAGCCTTGTAAACCACGGCGAGGGCTTGAGACCTTATTCCAGTTGCCTTAAGAAGCCGATGGTCATCAGCTAGCAAGAGATTGGTATGATACATGATATGACATGCGTTTGATATAAGATTTGGCATATGATGTTTGATATAAGGTATGACACGTGTATATGATATGACATATGTCATGGTATAAGATATGACACATCTGATATCATGTGATATGATATGACGTGGCATGGCTCAGACCTGCTGGGTAGAGAGAATGGACCGTCAGGGGTTAGGATTGGAAAACAGAGACCAACTCGATGGTTTGTCAGCGAGGAGTGAATTCAGCTGCAAGCTAGAGAAAACATTAGTAAAATTAGCTTCAACATAGAGAGCTGTGTCTTTTCCTGTTTAATAATAAGCCCAGAGGGAGGCAGTTGCTGGCATTGTTTCAGCCTGCTCAGCAGCTCAACACTTGTCAGAGTTCTGGGTTTTAACCCTGTGGTTCTCGAGGTCATTCCTCTGGGGCCTGGGGCGGCCACCACAGCTCTAGACGTACCATTGAGGTTCACGGTGGGAAGAAGGAGAAAGGGATGGTACCACCTGGGTCTATCAGGAAAAACAAAAGCTTTTCCAGAATCCCTCAAGTGACTCCTGCATGTGTCTGACTGGCATGGACTGGCCTTGTCCCATGGCCACCCGAGTTGCAAGGAAAGCTGGGAAAGCAAATGGAAGCCTGCAGGGGAGAAGGCTGATAGGGCGCCAACCAAGGAGGTATTGCAGAGGTTTAAACAGACAATGTTATGGTCACAGAGAGGATGCATTCTAATAAGCATTATCACGAAGAGGAATGATTAAATGAAAAGAAAAGAAAAGAAAAGAAAAGAAAAAAAAAGAGTCCTTATGTCTGTCAGGTTTTCATCTAAGGGTTTTACTTGAATTAGCTCGTTTAATCCTCATAAGTAGCCTGTGAAGTATGGGTCACCCATGTCATTTAACAGATGAAAAAACGAAGGGGCTGAGTGGTGAAAAACGTTCTCCAGGTCACACAGCCAGTAAGTGGAGAGAGGTCGCAACTTGGGCACTTTGAGAAAGGACCGCGTGTCTTTTTCCTTTACTGTGGTGTTTAGCCCCCAATGCCCTACCGTTAGGGGCTGAACTGTGTCCCAGATCAAAAGGATATATTGAAGTCTTCATGTCCAGTCACTCAGCAAGTGACCTTATTTGGAAATAGGAACCTCTGCAGAGGTTCAAGTTCAGATAAGGTCATTAGGGTGGGCCCTAAGCCAGTATGACTGGTGTCCTTACAGAAAGGACACCGAGTCGGACACATATGGAGGGAAGATGATGTGAAGGGACGCAGAGGAAATGTCATACAAAGATGGAGGCAGAGGTAGGAATTCTCCTGCCACAAGCCCAGGAAAGCTAGGGGCTTCCAGAAGCCGGAAGAAGCAAGGAAGGAAGGAAACTCCTCTAGAGTCTCTGGAGGAAGAGTGTCTTTGCCGACCTTGATTTTAGACGTCTAGCCTCCATAGCTGTAAAAAAGGACATTCTTGTTGTTCTAAGCCAGTGTGTTGTAGTTTGTTACAGCTGCTCTAGGGACTTATACACCCAATAGCTCCTGCTTGCCCTTCAAGACTATTTACTTGACAGAGGAAGCCTCCCAAGTCCATTGTCCTAAATGCACCTCCTATTTTAGAGGAGGTCCCCTGCTCCCGGGTCTGCATGCGCCCCCATGCATATACCCATGTAAGTACCTTCCCAGTCACTGTGTGTGGTTCTGCGGTGACCCTCCTGTCTGGGTGCTACTCTTCCTGTGACATCAAGGTAGAACCCCATGGGAGCGCCTCTAGGGAGATTTCCTTAGGGGTGTGGACCACAAGGAAGAGTGTCCCTTACCAACTTTAGGGCCTCCCTTTAAATGCTGGCTAACCACTGCTCAATGTCTTCTTGGTCGGTAGCCTCAGTTTACCTTCCCGATCAACTGTCATGCTTCTTGTGGACAACTGTTTCTTTAGCCAGTTTTTCTTTACCTGATTTCACCAGCCTCATCTTGATTCTCTTATTTTCATTTTCAAAAGGGACATATCCTGCCCCTTCCCCAAGTTCAGGGGATAGGGAATGCCTTGATGTTTACCCAGGGGTAAAATGGGCCGATAAAACCTCTCATCGTTGTTGTGAGGATGATAGGAAGTACATTTGTTCTGAAAAGTATAAAAGGGTAAGTGGTTTTATCACACTAATGGTAATAATTATCATTACCAGAGTTGCCCAGGCATTGGCTCTAAACTTTTTGAGGGCAGAAATGTTTTGTATAAATCTAATCTCCTTCCCCAGGCCTAGTGCTTGACCCAGACCGCGCTAATAGTGTTTCTTTTCAATTTAATTTAAATCAACTCAATAGACATTGTGAAATGGAGAAACCATGTGACGATAGAGATCCAGGAGTTAATAGTTGACTATTATAATAGTGGGAGACCAATAGCATAATAATTGCCATAAGTATGGAACCTGAAAAATGTAACTGAAATAATAACATTATACTATGTGTTTATACATTTATAGACAGTAAGCTCCTTGCCCACCTTTGCTATATCTGGAATACCTTTTGAACAGTGCTTGGCTCTTGGTAGATGATCAACAGTTGTATGTTCCTGAACTGTTTGAGTAGAGGGTTCAGAGGTACTGCTGTGAAGAGTGCGATTTGCTCTCTCTAAGGTTGGACAAGGAAGGTTTTCTGGGCGAGGAGATAATTGAGTTGGGTTTTGATGGGTGAACAGGAGCTTCGCCAGACACCCTGAAGAGGGAGGTGGACTGGGAGGGGAGAGGAATGTTCTTGGCAGAAACCCTGAAGGGCAAGACTTCACTGTTCTTGGGAGCTGCCCATGCAGAATTCTTTTGTGTTGGGCTCTGGTAGATCCAGGGTGGGATTACGATAGATGGAAGACAAAGCGTATTTGGAAGGATCCATATAGTTCTCCGTCCTCCTCACCATGGCTTCATAGTTGTATTTCCCTCTCTGTCCTCCCCACCTCTTTGGTGATGGAGGGAGCTGTGTGCTGGTTGAAACCTATTCAGAACATAGTGGACTCAACACCAAGTGCTTATTGTAAATGGATCCACTTTTACTGCGGTTACTGTAATGGCTCCCAAATGATAAATGTTAATAAAGACGCATTTTCGCTTGGGAATGCACAATGGTATTAGCCTGCCAGACTGCCAATGCTATTTGCTTTATGGAAAGGGATTTGAAAGAAGGGTTTTTGGTGGTTGTCTTTTTGCCTCAACAGTTATTTATAGAGAAAGTATGGGCCATTGCATGTTGATAGTATCTCTTCTTTATGGATACCCAAGTTATTATTTTTTATTGGTTTGGGTACTTATTTTGCACATTTGTAAACAATTATGCAGTTATGCAGCTGTTGTACCACAGAGGCCATATGCATTTTCATGTTAAGAGAAAATTCCACGAGGAGTTCTCACTGGATACCATCATAAAAGAATTATCGTGGTGCCAAAAAAAGACAAGTTCACGAGTCATCATTGGATTTTTTACAGTGTTTGGAGTTAAATGAATTTAATGCTTGTTTGCTAACTTTAGAACTGGAGTAAAATTTTATAACTAGATATGAAGACTCTACCTGTTTTTCCATACCTGAATGGAAAGCATAATGTTTACTTATCATAATATTAATTAATCAATTAATGAATACATACGTTGATAAATTCTCTGCCCTTCTCCAGAGTCTTGATGGGGAAATTATACAGCTTAGAAGACTCCCAGTTTCTCTAAAGAATTTTTTTGAAATAAAAGTATCTATTTAAGTGACAAATATTTATTGAGCCCTTAATATGCCCTTAATATGCCAAAAAAATGCATACACATTTTAAGAAAGGAAAAAAACTGTATTAAAGTTGTAATACTCAATATACTGATAACAAAAGATGAATGCAAGTCATGTGTATACCCTTTTTTTGGCACCCCCGGTGTATGTCAGAAACTGTTGACAGATGGGGAAGAAATGAATAAAGGAATTTATAAGAGTGGAGAGAGAGAGGAAGAGATGGAGATGGAGTGGGTGGTATCTGCCCATGACCTGGGGAAAATGGCATCGGGGGCTCTTTTGAGATAACTTGAGCTAAAACTGCATTCATTTTTTTTGTTAAATCAGTAAGGTACAGATTTAAAAGGGAGCAGCAGTGTTGACGGACGGGGTGCCTGGGCAAGCAGAACTCCTGTCCAGCAGTCCAAAGGGTACCGGTTCAGGTTATGAGCCCCCCGTCGCACACACCTTGCTTCACATCCAAGCCCCAGCGCGTGTTGTCTGGTCGTGGGTACTCACTTTCCTCCCAAAGCCCATTTTCTAGTCTATGCCATGATCACAGAAGCGGCCAAGGCACGTATCGTGTTGAGCATGGTGCCTGGCACCCAGCCATCAGCACAGTGTGAGTGATCACAGTGGGGAGTTATTCTGGGGAGACTTCCCCTGGTAGTGTCATTCACCATCCCAACCGTTATTCCTCTAAGAACACCTTTTGCTAAATCTTCTATCAGGCGGTGTCAGGTCAGGGAAAGAACAAAAATCAAGAGATACCAAGCTTTCCTTAGAAGAATACGTGGTCTCACTGAGGAGATAGTCGCACGTGCACAGAAGAAGCCTACAGATGTTATAACAGCCACTCAAGGAAGAGTGCCAAGATGAAACACTGATAAATGGGAAACATGTGTATTGTTAATTAAGAAAAGGGAGGAGGATTTTAAATAAGATTGAAAAAAAAAAAAAAAGAGGAAAGAGACCCCTGGACACAATGAAGGAGCATTTTGAAAGAAGCATCTTTATTCAGATAAGGTTGTTTGTCCTATCGTATGCTGTTCCATTATGTCCTATCATAATCTTTTCATAGATACTTACCTCATCTGAAATGTATTAGTAACATTTATATTATAATTTACCAAATGGAAAATATCACTTAACAGCAAATTAAAAATGAATTTGCGGGCAGGGGTTTTATCTGTTTTTTCTTAGAATAACATACACCCATCAAAAACAAAACAAACAAACAAACAAAAAAAAGAAAAAGAAAGAAAAACCTAGCATTGATTTGCAGTATTTTTCTTCAAAATATGACTTGTTTCACTTTGCCGTTTTATTCATTTTAAGCACGTTTTCACCAAAGTGTTCTACTCTAAGCTAGTCTCAATTCAATTTAAAGTGAAAGGTTTTCTGAGTTTAGATAATTTACATATAAAAGCGTTACTGTACATTTTATAAAATGACTGTGTTCAGAAAACAACGATTTCAATTTAATCGTATTGTTATTCTGCAAGTTGAAATGCCTCCCTCTTGCTTCTCCGTCTCACTAACAATATTCCTTCTTGTCCTAATTTAAAATTGTTAGTGTTTGAAAATTGATGTGTTTCTCTTAGACCCCACCAGTAAGACTTCAGGCCCAGTGTGATTTGTCTGATATACTTGAAGATTATGGGCATGTGCGAGACAGAGAGAATCTTAATAATCTGAGCATGACAGGTATATAGCTCTTTGTAAATTATTTTCTTTCTTCTCCCAAGAAATTTTGTTTGCCAGTAGCCATATCTGTTTAAAAAAAATATCTTACAACTCACTTTTTGTCTCAAAATTGGCAATGTTGTTGTTTTTTTCCCTTTTCTTTCCTCTCAAAAATAACACTATTATTCTGGAAAAGTCCATAGGAACCAGTCACTGTACCTCAGGATCCTGTATCATAAAGTGTCTTTGAGAAAGAGAGCCAGATGTTTAGGATTTCAGACCACCATATTTGTCCTAGGAATCCTGCCAGTGTTTTAAATTCTTGACCCTTGAATTGAATGTGAGGCTGTAACTATACAAAAGAAAACACCCGAGTTTTATGATTCTGCAAGCTTGGGTTACGCTATAAATTTCCACTGGTCCCTGCTTGTTTGTCTCTTCCAGGGTTTAGGGTTATTCACCAAGTCGATGACACGAGCCGAGTCCAAGTGGCTGCCTCCAAAAGCACATTAGATAATTTCTTAGGGAGACAATAAACAGCTGTTTAAACAGGAGCCACAAAAGTACGTTAAAATTAATTTGGTCCTGACCAAAAGGTAGGCACATCCCCGTGTTCTCGGAATGAAACCCAGAGTGTGTTTCCAACGGTGGAAAAGCCATCAGGACCTCTGATTAGGATGTGCCAGGAGGGCTCCGTTTCAGCTTTGGATTTACTGTTGCCAGCTCCTGTACCTTATTAGTCTATGCAATGAGGTCGTTTATTGGGGATCACTTGTAGATAGAAGTATGTTTATACAAATCTCATAGCCTCTCATCTCCTTAAACTGTGGTTCTTAATTTGGGCACCACATGGTTTCTGTCTCACTATTGGCAAGTGCTGTAAATATAGCCCATTATGCTTTCTACAGTATCCTTAACTTCTATGACCTATGTCTATCTGGGAAGAAAAACAAGTGTTTTTTTCCAAAGTGAAAAGAATGAATGATTTCTAATGCCCCCTTTCCCCTTGAGGTTTTAAATATATCATAATACTGTTTGAATTTGCTTGTTAGTTCCTAGGACCTTTAAAAAAAAATCTGTGTAGTGATAACAATTATTCTTGGTATTATTGTATGGAAATGTTTAAGGGCAGATATTATTTAGCCACTGGTCTGACAATATGTTCCCCAAGGCAGAGAAACACAGAGCATTTTCTCTTCTTTAGAAGTCACGAGTTTTAAGTGCAGGGCAGTCTGAACCACTCATCTTAGAAATGCACTCTATAAAGAAAGAATACAGTAAAACCTTGGATTATGAGTAACGTGGTTTGCGAGTGTTCTGCAAGATGAGCAAACATTTCTAATACACTTTAATGTGGTAAACGAGCAATGTCTTGTAATACAAGTAGTTTGTTTCCAGAACAAATTATACTCGCAAACCAAAGTATTACTGTATGTGCTTTGAGATCAGCGGGACCTGGTTCCAACCCTGATTATACCATGTACTGGCTGTATGACCTTAGAGAAGGGGCCTAACCTCCCAGAACCTTTTCGGAACTTTTGAGGGACCAGTAGCCCCCTCACAGGGGTGCTCTGGGGGGTTTATGAGAGAGGGTATGAAACAGTCCTCCCTTATCCACGGTGTCACCTTTTGTGATTTCAGTTACCCGTGCTCAACAGCGGTCTGAAAATATTACATTGAAAATTCCAGAAATAAACAATTCATCAGTTTTACATTGTGCGCCTTCCTGAGTAGGCAATGGAATTTCACACCGTCCTCTTTCGTCCTGTCCAGGACGTGAATCATCCCTTTGTGCAGCGTCGCCACACTGTACACGGTCCCTGTCTGTTAGCCACTTGGTTGCTGGCTCGCTTATCAGATTGACTGCCGTGGCATCACAGAGCTTGTGTTCAAATAACCCTCCTTTTTCTTCCTAATGGCCCCAAAGCTATTCACGTAACTTTTATTACAGCGCCTTGTTAGAGTTGTTCTATTTTATTATTAGTTATTGTTAATCTGTTACTATGCCTAATTTATAACTTAAAGTTTATCATAGGTATATATGTACCTATATATGTATCATAGGTATATAAGAAAAAATGCAAAACACACACACACACACACACGGTGCCAAACAATTGTATATACCATTTAAGAAAGGAAAAAGCTGTATTAAAATTGTAATACTCAATATATACTGATAACAAAAGATGAATACAAGTCACTTTGACTTCTGCAATTACAAGAGGTGCTCAAAGTGGTGACCATCAGCGTCCAGACACTTCTGATTATGGTGACCTACTGCTTGAGCATAGATAACACCTCTTACAATGTGTGTATATTGTTTTGGCACCCCCGATCTATATGGTTCAGTTCTATCGGCATCCACTGGGGTCTTAGCGCACAACCCCCATGGATAAGGAGGGAACTACTGCACACAGTGCTGGACACACAGCAGGTGGTCCCTAGATGCCCATTCTCATTTCCTATCAATAAAGGGGTTCTACTTTCTGTCCCGCTGAATAGGCAGGTAGAGCAAATACAAACGTGTTTACAAGCTGAGATATTTCATATCACTACAATCCCAGTAAACCCAATGGTACATCTGTGATTGTTTTTTGTTACTTTTTTTTTTTGTCCCTAAAGAAGTTATCTAGGTCAAGTATTAAATAAATGAGGATCCAGCCACTTTTTTCTGAGAGGTGTGGCATATTGAATATTGGTACATTTTTTTGAAATCAAGAAGCTGCAAGTTTGACCAATCTCAGATCTCCTTTCACGTGTCTTGGTTAAGGTCATGGCCATGAACAAACACCCTAGCCTCAAGAAAGTTACAACTAGAAAATGATTCATTCATTCATGTATTCATTCAACACCTACTGAACAGCCCCTGTGTGCCAAGACCTGCAAAAGAGAATGCGAAACAACCCGGGCAGGTATGCTCCCTGTGCAGGGGAGGTGACAGAAGCATGGGGACACACAGACGGACCACAGCTTCTTGTAGTGGTTACGGTCACCGACTCTGACGTCAGACAGAGCTGGCAGTGTAATCCCAGCTCTGCCACTTGTACGACTTGCATGACATGACTTTAGATGATTTTACTCAATCCTCTCAGACTCAGTTTTCTCATCTCTAAATTGGAGAGGATAACAGCATCTATCTCATGGAGATGTTTGAGGATTAAATGATGGAGAAATTCTCTGAAAGGGACTGTGTGATATAGATAGCGATTGTCACAGTCCCCTGGCATATGGGAAGTAATGACAAATAGGGACAGTTTTGTGGTGGCCGGTGCATTTTATTTCACAGGGTCAGTGGGAGCACAAAAGGGCGTTATGCTTTTCTCCAGTAGCTATCTGTGTTTTATGTCTGATGGCTGTGAGGGCTCATCAGCTGGTTAGTGTGATAGAAAGACTGATAGGAATAGAAGGCGGACGTACCTGGAGCAAGAGTTAAAGAAACTATAGTTTTAAAAATGGGGCATAGGGGGCAGCCAGGTGGCTCGGTTGGCTAGAGCGCGTGCTCTTAACAACAAGGTTGCAGGTTTGATTCCTGCACGGGATGGTGCAATGCGTCCCCCGCAACTAGATTGAAAATGGCGACTGGACTTGGAGCAGAGCTGCGCCCTCCACAACTAAGATTGAAGGACAACAAATTGACTTGGAGCTGATGGGTCCTGGAAAAAAAACACACTGTTCCCCAATTAAAAAAAAAATTGAAAAAAGGGGGTGAGAATAGAAAATGATGTGAGGAAGCTAGGAATTGTGTGTACCTGGATTTGTAAGGCGCAAAAGCCAGCCAGGTTGGCGGTTGCCCTGCCACTTTTGTTGATGAACAGAGGCGGAGAACTTCTGGGCACATTTTATGATTGTTATACTTTCTTAGAAGCTAAATAAAGCTTCTTTATGTTTTAAGTTCACTCTCCAGCAGTAGTTCTCAACTCTTGTAACATATTAGAATCACCTGGGAAGCTTTGGAAACATCCCTGCACCATAAAGCAGTTTCTTGCTTTTGGTGTCTTTCCCATATTCATCAGTGTGACCTTTGCTAAAAAGTTTTCCCCCATAAGCCCTGAGGCAGGAGGGGTACAGGTGACTGCATGGTGCTTGGATTGTTCCAGGCTGTGGTTATCCGTGAACTTCAGCCACAGAACACATCAGTTGCCTTGTTCTCATCTGCACATTTCTCTCCCTCCAGTGTCATCTTATGCTTACATGCTTCTCCCATCACCTTCTTTCATCCCCATTCAGGATCCCCATCTCAGGGATTCTGAGAGCCTCTCTGTAGTGGTGGCAGCCTCTCTGCCAGTCGGGCCGTTGGAGCTCCCAACTGCTGACAGTTGCTCACTGCTTTTCCATCTCAGCCAAGGTCAAAAATGGAACTTGCTCTTTGTTCCTTGTATCAGTCAGACTAGCTAGTTGATAGAAGAGATAACTCTAAAATTTCAGTGACTTACCGTGTAATCCTAACTATACTAAGGATTTGTTATATTAAGAGAAAGATAAATACTGCATGATATCGCTTATGTGTAGAATCAAAAAACTAAAAAATTAAATTTTACAAAAAGCTCCTAGATACAGAGAACAGATTGGCGGTTGCCAAAGGGCGGGTTTGAGGGTGTGAGAAATGATTTAAAAAAAAAAAAAAGGATTTGTTTATAGCTCCAATCAGAGTCTTTTGTGGGCCATTCAACTTTAGCTGCACAGGAGCCTTACCATCCATCCGCCTAGGGCCTCTCACTAGCATCACTACCCTGTCACCCAGGCCCAGCAGAAGAGAAGGAAGAGGAAGCTTAGGGCCATGTGGGGTGTTCTGTGGGCCAGGCCTACAAGCAGGACGTTCCCCCCTCATTCCATTGGCAAGAATTAAGGATGTCCAAGAAGAGAGAAGCGGGTCCAGCGAGGATCTAACCAGTCTTTGCCACATCCCCTGTTCCTGATCTCACCTCTTCGTTTATAATCTATAATTAAATCTTTAGGGAGTGCCTGTCACAGATTGGGCACTCTTCTTGGGGCTCTGGTTACCAGCCGTGTACAAAGTCCCAGCTGATAAAATAAAGTAGTTGAATTCTGTTATCTCTGTGATAACATGCTGCTTAGATTTTTCCACTCTGTTCTATGAAAGGGAGAGTTTTCGTTGACATAACGTTCAGCAGCAACTCATAAAAATAACCATTCTTTCCTTCATTTATTTGTGCCCCTCCTTCTTCCAGAAGAAGTTAAAGCAGATGGTTTTTTAGCACCTTGTACTCACGAGGAGCGTCTTCATTAAAATAAATGATTCGAGCTATTGACATGACCTTACATTATTCAGTAGTGGGGAGGGCAAAGCCCCTTAGTTTTGGGGATTTGGAGACGCAGACCCATTCATGGGAATTTCCCCTAGTGAAATGACAAAACTCCCTAGAGCTGGGAAAGCATTTCCACGCACTTTCCCTCCTGGCTTACATCAAACTCATTTCACCGCCCTTAGGATTGAAAACCACACTCTAAGCTCTGAATAAATATTACACAACCGTTTCCTGCACCCTCAAGGAGACATTTTTCTGGGGAGCAGTGAAAATGATTTGAGGAGGGTTTTTTTTTGTGTGTGGTTTTCCGGACACATCTCACCCTCATTTCTTTCTCTTAAGAGTTCCTCGAGGGTAACAGTGTGTTTTGTTTCCCTTTGTGCCTCAGGAAACTGAGAACTTAGTAAAGTGCCCTGGCACATAGTAGGTCTTTTACAGGTGCTTCTTGCATAAATGTGCAGTATTGGTTTCCTAGGGCTGTTGTAGCAAAGTACTTCCAGCTGGGTGGCTTAAAGCAACAGAAATGTTTTCTTTCACATTTCTGAAGGGCTTTGGTACAGTGCATGTGCAGGAGAAGCGTCTGTGAGGCTCTGGCGTGCATCCTAGGTGGTTTGCCTCTTAGGAGCCCACCTTGAGTTGCTTAAGGCCACACATCCCAGCTAGCCTCTGACAGGGAGGTCCCTGTTACATCAGAACTCACCTTTCTCCTGGGATGGAGAAAATGGATGAAAAACAATAAATACTGATAAAGGGAAATGACTAACTGGGCGCTTATGGCCTTAGGGAAAAGAGTGGCCTGGAGACAAACCACCCAGGATGCACCCCAGAGCTTTACGGGCATTTCTTCTGCAAATGCACTGTAACCAATGTCACCAAGATGGAAGTCAGGTAAGGAAAAACCATGGGGGTCAGCAAAGGACCAGGGCATCATCTACGAGACCTAGATTGTTTATACAGTTTCCTCTCTTTTAATATAACCAAGTGAATCTAATTACTTCGAGGCCCCCCACTCATCACTGCAAATCTAGCCGCTGCTCTGGAATCTGTTTTATGGGCCTCTGTGACTAAGGCAATAATAAAATGCACAATAGATATATGAACACCATCGTGTGATATGGATAATCACAGGTTTTAGTACATGTCCATTTTTGTATGAAAAGATCTGAGGTACCAAAGGTGACTATTGGGAGAGCAGCAGAAGCTGTTGGTACCCCGCTCAGGTCTCCTGTTATCAGCATTGCACCATCTCCCAGCTTTTGCAACCTTCTCTGGGGAATTTTCCTTGGCTAATTGCCCTTCTTCACCTCGCCCAAGACACTAGAAAGGTACAGCCCCCACTGGGGGCTGGCCTATGACTGCCTGATATGGGGGCCTGGCCCTCTGGCCTCAATGTGGGACAGCAGTCAAACAGGAGACATTCCCTCTAACTCGTGAGAGGGTGAGCTGTTTGCTTTATTCATACCTTCAGCTAATTAGATGAGGCCCACCCACATTAGGCAGCACAATCTGCTTTACTCAGTCTACAGATTCAAGTGTTAATGTCATCCACAAACATCCTCAGAGATACACCTAGAATAATGTTTGAGCACATATGTGTGTGTCCCATGGCTTAGTCAAGTTGACACATAAAATTAATCATCACAGCCTCAGTTACATATAACCCAGTCCTGCCCTCTACTCGTATAGATCAAGGGCCGGACATTTCCCAAATAGGTATGGAGTTAGCTCCATTGGCTAGAAGTATCAGCCAACAGCCCTTAAGATTAAAAATGCAAAAGATAAATCGGTCCATTAAAACAACATGTATTTATAAAGTTCTGATTAGGAATATTACGGGAAAGGCATTATGGGCAAAATAGGCATGCTTATCTGAAAACACAGTTATTTTTCTTAAAAATGCTATTCACATTAACATGCAATGGGTTAATCATTTTAAGATGAACTGATAAAAATTAGTTTTTCCATTTTAATTGCTAATATGATAAATATCAATAGATATAATCCACATAAACAAAAGTTTTTGGGGGTCCTGTATAATTTTAAGAGTATAAAGATTCCTGACACCAAAATGTTCAAAAAGCACAGATATAAACCAAAGCTAGCACATAGTAGGATGCACCCCACACTTCCTTTTCTCCGCATCACACAGGCATGGAGGAGTTGACCTTTCTCTCCCACAGAGTGGTCTCAAGTTCAAAGTCCTCTCTTTATAGCACTATCATTAGCTAGGACTCTTTCCATTGCCATTGAGAGAAAGCTATGCATGAATGAATGAATGGATGAATGAATGAATGAATGAATGCATTTATGGGAAAGATACAGGAGAATTCACAGAATTTAAGAGAATATTTCAGGAACTAGAGCAGCAGGACTGGCACCCAGGACTCAGGTCTCGTTTCCTTCCTTCAGCTCTGTTTCTTTCTTCTGTGCATTCACCAGGCCTTGCCATGGGGTGGGGAACACGAGCACTTGCAGCTCATGTTCCCCACTTCTTTACACTTCGTACACCAGAGTGGCAAAGATGCGTGTGATGCACCTTGTTTCTAATAGTCCACAGACTCGTTCTGAGTGGCTGGCCTCAAGTCAGCCATCCCCCTATGTCTTCCTAGTGCCAGGACTAAATTGGTAGCACAGCACGTGGCATGTAGGGGGTTCCAGCGATAAGGACAAAGAAATAGCACAGCGTAATAGATACGAAACATGAAGAGTGTGACAACGTTTAGGGGAAAATGTCAATCCACCCCCTATGTCTTCAGGATGAGGGCAGGGTGGCTGTGTGGTTAGGGGCACGGGCTCCAGGGCCAGACAGCCCTGACCTGAGCCCAGCTGTGGCCTCTGTCTGCACAGGTCAAACGGGCAGAGTCTCACCTGGTTCACCCATTGCCCAGCGTAGCAGGAGAAGCCAGTGAGATCATGGCAGTGAGAAAGCTTGAAAAACCATGAAGTAAAATAAAAAATGTGAAGGCATATGAAGTTACTAGACAAACGAGCAGCTGTTTTAAGCAAACATGAACCTGTCTAATACAAGTGAGAAAAAGGAAGATATATTCATATTTTAATATTTCAACAGTCCCAAAGCAGTGGATGTCTGAATATTTAAAAACTCCCTTTATTTCATGACATTTCACTGACCAACAGGAGCTAAATATTCATTTGTAAATCCCAGAGTCATACACAGAGAGAATCTTCAGATGATCAGTTACACATCAATTATTACAACAGTGAAAAAGCAATAATGACAACGCCTCTATTTCACCCAGTGGTTACAGTATGTTTAATATGTAACAATTGGAAGGGGGAAAATTATCTATTCAACTCCAACAGCTCCTGGAGTCTTCAAATGACTGCCGTCTCCTCTCTGTGACAACCTTCTGAACTCTTATGAGTCAGACACACACAAGGGCTTAAACATGTCACTTCTACCTAATAGAATGGTGTTTCAGAAAGACGTAGTCAGAACCTCTAACTTCCTGGCAGTTGGCAGCTGCCTCTTAGGAGCCCACCTTGAGTTACATAAGGCCACACAACCCAGCTAGCCTCTGACAGGGAGGTCCCTGTTACATTAGAACTCACAGAACCCTGTTAGCACTTTATTCCTGGGATGGGGAAAAATGGATGAAAAACAATAAATACAGATAAAGCGAAATGACTGACTAGGAGCTTGTGGCCTGTGGGAGAGACAGAGGAGGGAAAAGAGTGGTTCCAAACTCAACACCTAGAAGCCCCGGCTTCCACTGGAGAAGGTGGTGGGCTGCACTTTCTCCATCATTGGAGTAAAGCACAGGCTTCAGCATTCTATTTCATGACTGAAAAGTCAAGGAACTTGAGTCAGGCCACAAGAACCCCTATATCCTGGGTGACTCCCCAGCCTTACTGTGACCTCCCCAAGGCTGAGGCTCTTATTTTTCTTCCGGGCGCTGAAGTGCCTGCCTCCCTAGGTGCTTGCTGAATGAATGTGTCATCCTGAGGACCATTCTTTGTGATGAGGAGCATACTGGTCATAGTTGGCTTTGGTACCCGGACCTTCTCCTCCACACTTAACTGCGAAGAGAATCAGGATCATATTTAGGCGACAATTACGAAGGAGCCTGCCGGGTGCCATGTACTTTCAGAAAGCGAACTACCCATCTTCAGGAGGTGTGGGTCCTTCTAGTCTCTGGGAAAGTTTTGTAGAAGCGAGTTAGATGACAATAGGCCTGAGGAGGAGGGGACTGGGCTGGAATGGGTGTGGAGATATCCCGGATTACACATGAAGACACAGGGAATGTGTTTTTGACTAATCGGGGTCAGACAAAACAGCAAAATCGTGCATTTCCTGTTACATACACACACCCCAGTAAACTTAGCTCACGCTCTCCAAGTTGTACCCCGGTGAAGACACTGCTTTCGGAGCCAGCACTGAGCGTACCTCCCACTGTCACCCCCTAACTGCCTCCACCTGGGGCCCCTTTGCCCCCTACTCGTTTCGGCTGTCCCCAAGCACAACCAGTCTCTGCACCAGCCCCTGTGCCACGTAGTGTTCCTGGGTGAGAACATGGTTTCATCTTCCGAGAACTCCCCTTTCTTAGAAAGGAGCCTCAGTGCCACTGGCCTGCGTTGAAAGGCTTCAGGAAGGGCTGGGGTCTCGGGCACGGTTAACATGTGGATGTGACTTAGATAGTTTGCCACGCCTGTGTGTTTCTATGTGAAATGACCCGTCAAGGGGCTCCTGCAAGTTGAGTTGAGTGGCTTCGTCTGGCACACAGCAAATGATGCTGACATGATTTGTGAAGACAGTGCTGTGAACAAGGGGTTGGCAGTAGCCTTCTGCTTGGACCTCTTACCCAGGTGGTTGCAGAGGGGCGGTAAAGAGCCTCAGGCCACTGGTTTCCTGTGCTCTCTGGTGACGAGAAGGCTGCTGTGTAGGGGTTTAGGAACAGGGCTTCAGAGTTCCAGGTGCAGAGGGGGCTTGCAAAATGTATGGCGACTGAGCCTGTGCCGCTTCTCCTGGGAGCGGGGGGTGCCATTCAATTCCTCTCTGTGTTGGAAGGGGAGTTGGTGGAATTGATTTGGCAAAAAGGTTAATGCATCGTTATGGCTGCCAGTTGGCCGATTGAATCACTAGTAATTGGGGCAGGGGAAGCATTTAATTTGATGCACTGAAAGCAAGTTCACCAGAGTGGTATCTTGCTTGTAGCAATTTTACTGTGTGTGTGTGTGTGTGTGTGTGTGTGTGTACACACACATGCGCTCATGCACACACATGTTCGTGGCTCAGATATGCTCATGTTTTTATGCCTTTTACTCTCCCCTTTTACACAAGTGGTTGTCATGACCGTCCTCTGCCTGCTCACCTGCCCTCACCCCCAACCCCCAGAGAAAATACAAGACAATCATTTATTTTTCTTCTATGTCATGTTATCAGAGAACTGTGCAAATACAGGCCCTTCTCTTTTACAGACCAGAGCTGTCCTTAGTGAGACGCACTCATAACGATCCACTAGGGCAGAGGTCAGCAAACTATAGCCTACTGAGTGTAAATAAAGTTTTATTGGAACACAGCCACACCCATTTATTTAGAAATTGCCCAGGGCTTCATTCACACAAAGACCATCTACCCTGCAAAGCCTACGATATTTACAATAGCCTTTTAACAGAAAACATGTGCTGACCCCTTGGGTGGCCAGATTTAGCAAATAAAAATACATAATACCCATTTAAATTTGAATTTCAGATAAATAATGAATTTTTATTTTATTTTATTTTATTTATTTTTTATTTTTTTAGCAAAAGTTTGTCGCACATTTAACTGGGCATCCCGTCTTTTTTTTTAATCTGGCTACACTACGACCCTTGCACTGGCATATGGGAAGGGAACGTTGTAGCTTCTGTTTGCATTTATCTTTTACCTCAACCCGTTTCCGTTTCTATTTCTTTGACCATTTTGTGATATTACATTGAGTGGTATACAGTCTTTCGTACATAAGTAAGTGTACAACTCCTGGGGAGTTTGCTCAAAATTTAATTTTACCGATAGTAGTGTATGATCAAAGCAGTTTGGAGGCCTCTGGGAAAGCAAGAAACAGTTCTACTCATGTGACCAATCAGGGCTTCCTGCGTGACCTCTGGTGAAGTGTCGCAGGAGGAAAGAACTCCAATTCCAGCTCAGCCCTAGCTCAGCTGTTTAAACACGCTGGGTCCTGTGACCTCATGTGGAAATGGAGAGAATGGTTCGTACCGAGACAGGATTTTTATGAATATTGGACATTTGTGTCTAGAGTGTCAGCCAGAGTCTGTGGGACACAGGAGGCGCTCTATAAATGTTCTCTTCTACTCACAAGAAGATAGACCTCTAGGAAATGGAAAGTGCAGAGGGTCCGCGGAACACCATGAGTAAACACCCCTCGGAGCAGGCCTTCTCTCCCTGGTATTGTTCTGGCCGCGCCGGTGACTCACTCAGGGGTTAAGCCGCTTGTGTCTGGAGACTCAGCGCGCCCAGTCCTGTGGTTTCGGTTCACATGGGGTTTGACAACACAGCTTTGTTTTCACTTTGGGTTATCGTGTGAGTTTCCATCCTTCCTCTCTTCTGTGTCTGGTGTGCTTGCAGAACTCTGCAGGGATTCGTTTGAAATTGTCCAGTGAACAGCCACTGCTGGGACTGTCATGGTTCATGGTGGCTTCTCGGCATGACGTCTAGTCAGGCAATGGCCACTTCCTGGGCATCCCAAAGAGAGAAAAGAGGGCCCTAGCTTCTGGGAGACTAGAAGGAGTCTCCTCAGTGTCCGCACCATATCCCCAGAGTTCATGAACAGGAAGTGAACTGTTACATGTAGCAGCCCCTGAAGGAAACACCCACCTTTCCCCTGAGGGGAGACACCTGAGCATCTTTCTCTTGAAGTCTGAAAGGCTTCCTTGCTAAGCAGCACAGTAAGTCAGTCCCTGATTCTTATCTGTTCCCAGGACTAGGTAAAGGAGGACCACCCTTCCTGCCCAGGAGAGCAAAGGGTGTCTCGTCTCTGTGGATTGGAGCTGACAGCCATGTGTTGACAAGGAAACAATGGCGCCTCATTTGTCTCTCAAAGAAGCCAGAAGTTCCATCTTCTGCCACCATAGAAAGGAAATGGTGTTTTCCACCATTCATTCATTCATTCATTCATTCACTCACCAACAAAATTTCCCTGGCGCCCTACTGCACCTTATGCCTTCGACTACACACGGGGGATACCAAGATGATTAAGACTCAGTAGCTGCCCTTAAGAAGCATTGTTTACTAGAGAGATCAGCAAAGTACGTAATGTTTTTAAGGCGCTGTGATAAGTGTCACGGTACAGGAAAGAGTGTGTGCTTTTAGAGCACTGTAAAGGAGCATGCGACGCAGATGAGAAGGTGGTACTTGAACTGGACGTTGAGGCGTGAGTAGGAGTTTGCTAAAAGAAGAAGGGGTTGGGAAAAGGGCGTAACAGACAGAAGGAACAGGACTTCGAGAGCTCATAGGCCCAAGGCTGCAGGGTGTGTCTGAGAAGCTGCACGTGCTTTTGGCTTTTTATTTGTTCATTTGTTTTGAGTAGCTGCGTGAGCCTTGTATTCAGAGGAGGCAAGAAGGCACCAGATTAGGACGGGGCTGTGGGCTATACTGTGTTTCTATTCCCTGAAAGCAATGTGGAAAATATGAATTACAAAGGAGAGAAAGAAAAATAAGACTGGCTTCTTGACCTGAAAATTCACACGGTGACTTAAGCAAAGAAGAACAAAACGCACATTTTTTTCTCAACACTCTAACAGCCTCCAGTTTCCTGCCACATCAAGTCATAATTTCTCTACCTGACACTCACAGCCTGCCCCAATCCGATTCCATCCTAACGTCTGGCTTCCCCAACTCCTGCTCGCTCGTACACACCATTTATTTGGAGCGGGCCAATGATGCTTGGCACTTGCATTTCATTGATGAATACACTGGGGTCCTGAGAGGTTAAAGAACTTACCTAAGGAGACAGAGCCAGTTCAGAGTCGAGTTTGGACTTGAACCTGTGTCTC
This sequence comes from Hipposideros armiger, assembly GCF_001890085.2. NCBI lineage: Eukaryota > Metazoa > Chordata > Mammalia > Chiroptera > Hipposideridae > Hipposideros > Hipposideros armiger. The sequence continues at coordinate 279,219 of NW_017731452.1, read as the reverse complement.
TCTGTCAAAGCCAAAGTCCTTTCAGCCAGGTTCTTTCCTGGAAGAACTCAACCTAATGGCACCTGATCAGTTCCTGTTGGTGGACTGATTGATTGCAGTCAACCCTTTTAACAAGCTTTTGGCTGAGCTGGGCATCTTCCCCCACTCCCTCTGCTACACCCTCCCAAAGCCTGAGTTTCCAAGGCTTCATGCCACGGGTACTTGGCTTTGAGAAAAATTAGCGTATTTTTCATTCTCCTTGCCAGTCTCCCAGTGTATCATGGCCATTATTACTCCTTTCACACTCACGATTGAGCTGGGTGCTAAAATGCACAACCTGGGGGGACCACGTTTTAATGTTTAGTGTTTGGGGGTTACTCCATAGAGAGGGGTTTGCAGAAATCTTCTCCCTTTGGCTCTTTTTCTTGAATCTGCTTGGAAATGTAACTTTTTAAAGACCTTCTTGGCTGGAGGATTTTTTATTGTAAACATAAAACGTTCATTGAAACATTAAACGTTTTACAGCTGTTTTTCAGCACATAAATTTTCATAGACACCCACCCCCTCGCTGCCACACCCTCCTCACATATTTCTCCTTCTCCTTTTTTTCTCTGCCTCAAGACCAGAGTTGAGGGTGAGTAGAGGGGTTAGATTATAGATAAAATACAACAGGCGACGGAGGTCATCCAGTTTGGAAAAGCACGTTGTATTTTAACACAACGAGGAATGTGCATATGTCAGAACCATGCCAAGGAAAGCAAACACTCCTGCTCCTTCCAGCCTTGACTTGAGCCACTGTGAGGCCAAACCCTGTGCCAGGCCTAAGGAGGCTACTGGGCAGGCCCAAAATATGTTTCCTCTCCCAAACAGAGCTGGAGAACGGCTGACTCTGAGAAAGCCAAAAGGCTCAGGAAAGCCAGAGTTAGGGTGGCAAAAGCCAGCCTGAGATTTGTCGAGGGGCATCCTTCTAATTGGATGATCCTTCTGATTGGATGATCCTTCTGATCAGATGACCCTTCTGATTGGATGTTTGGCTACTTATCAAAACAGGGTCCTGCAGAAAGCTGACCTAGTTTGGTCCAAAATACAACAGGATGTGGCAGGTGCTGAGAGGTCAGGGGAAGAGTGCATGGAGTGGTAGTGGTCAAAAATCCGCTAAGCCTTGACCCTGATGGGCTCTCTGGATGCCTGGGGAATGCACACCCGCTTCCCTATGGACCATGGAGCACATGGGCTCTTTGGCCCTGTCAAACTCCATGGTAGGAATGCTGTATGTGACCACCCTTGCCATGGCTTCATGGTGGGTGGGATAAACTTCCTTGCTCCTGGATTTTTAACTTTGGTTATGTAATTTTCTTTTGCCTATGCGCTGTTAGCCAATATGATAGGAGCAGAGTCTTGAAATGCGCTTGCATGATTGTGTTTGCCCCTTACACTTCTCTCATAGCCAATTCCTCTGCAGCTTGAATCCCAGAATGAGTCACATGAAGCAAAGCTGAACCTGACTTGTAGCTTGGAGCTAAGTTCTGCCAAGCCCAGTCAGTGCCACCCAAATCCCAACCAACCCTTATATCAGTGAGTGAGAAAAGTAAATAAATATTTGTTCCTGTGAATCATTGAAGTTTTGATGTGGCTTGTTATGCAGCAGTATTGTGACAATAGCTGACTAATACACCCCCTCTCCACCCCACTTGACTTTGTAATCCACTTAGAATAAAAATCCACACTCTGTCCCAGGGTCTACATGCCTTCCAGATCTGAACCCTTGCCTGCCTCTCACACTTCATTTCACGCCACATGCAGTCTTTACCAATGCCCTCCAGCCACTCTGGTCTCCTTTCTATTTCTTGGACACACAAAGCCTATACGTGTCTCAGGGCCTTTGCACATGTTGCTCCCTTTGCCTGGAAGAGCCATGGCTGGTTCTTTCTCATCTTCCTGATTCAGTCCAAATAGCACTTCCCCAGAGACCTACACACACCACCCTATCTAAATAAAAACAATAACGGCAATCATTAGTTCATATTTATTAAGCACTCACTCTATGTCAGACTACCTTCTTACCATCTTATAGCAGCCCTATGAGACAGCTACTATAATTAGTTCCCCTATTGTACATATGAGGTGCCGAGGCTCAGAGAGGCTTAGCAAGTTGTCTGACTTGTCCAGCTAGTAAATGGTGGAGTTGGATGCAAACCCTGCCCCTCCCTACTCACTCTTCTTTTCTTCGGAACACCTACCACTATCTGAATATGTGTGGCTTCATTTCCTCCTTTACTGACTCTCTCTTCTTCCCTAGAGTATAAGCCCATGAGCTTGCACAGCTTACAAGTGTACAGGGGAGGTCCTGTGGATACTCCTGGACAGAGGATAGGTAACTCCGCATGCCAGAGTTCAGTCCTACCTCTGACTCCAGTCTGTTCTGTGACTGAGGATACATGGCAGCTCTTCCCTAATCCTCAGTGTCCCCAGCTGTCCTTGACCTCTTGAGTCCCTCTGAGACTGAACATCCCATGGTTCTCAGAGACCCTAGGGCTGAAATAACACTCCTTCATGGCAGCCTGGTGCACAGTGGTCCAGGAAGCTCTGAATCCATCTGCACCAGACAGTATTGAACTTGGCCAAGGCTCATGGGTTCTGCAGACCTTAAAAGATGACAGAAGAGTTCCCTGCCTATCACTTAGTTTGTTTTTCCACAGACTCAGCTATTCCTCTCCTGGACCAGACTCATTCATTCCTGCACCTGACATTTATCCAGTGCACCTGTGTCCCAGGCTATGTGTTGAACTCTCCAGGTACAAAGGTCACCAGACCTTGGGCAGAATGACCACTCAGTATATATTTGATGAATGACAGAATGAAGGAATAAACCCAATCTACACCCTACAAACAGCTCATCCCAAATATCTATAAAATAGTACCAAAGACTAGGTGAAAATAATTGCTGTCACCCAGTGGTGGAAATGCTTACCTCTTTTTGGGCAGTCATTCACTCATTTATAACGCAAGTGTTTACTGGGCATTCCTCCATGTCAAGCCCTGGGGATACAGAGGTAAATAAAATAGGAGAAGCTTAACCCAGTCATTCCGGCTGTAAAGTTCACCTTCTGGCTCCCTCCACCAGTTTCATTAGGGTCTTGCCCCATCTCCACAGCAGGCCTATGTTACCATCGGAGACCCCGGCTCTAATTACAGTGCAGCCTCCATCAACATGTCCTAACCGGTAAGCAGATGGCAGCTGCATGAAATCACTGGGCGCAGATAGGAATCAACAAGGGAGATTAGGTAAGGTGCTTATTTGAGGTGCTGTCAGGGCCCGTGGCAAAAGGGCTCCCTCAGGCTCGAGGCGTACCCTCTGCAGCTATTTTTCATGCACGCTCGGATTACTCCGCTCGGTGTTATTACATCTGCATGCACCTTGCCCTCTGACACGGCAAACACGGATGCTGCCAAAATGCTTGTAAAGCCGTATATCTTAAGTAGGAAGGAGCATCTTTGGGGGGAGGTGAATTGATTTGCAAAGCAGCCTGACACACGGTCTCCTATTTCTCCTCACAATCGAATAATTCATCTTTATACCCCTAGGGCCACAGTGAAATGTGAACCTGGACGAAACCAGGGACTATCTGTAACAGTGGGATCAGAGAAAGTATCCAAGTATATTCAATTATCGGTTGCTGATCACACAGCCAGGGTGTGTTTTAGGCCTGGCGGGGTGGGGGGACAAAGGCTGTGGTGGGCTGGCCCTTCAGGACGGAGGGTTGTGTGCATGGATGAGCAACAGCAAAGCAGCAGTGCTTTTGTGGGTTAGCCACTGTCTGTGTGCCATGCATCATATACAGATTACCTGTCAATCCTTATAACTACCTGCAACACAGGTAGTGGCCCCATTTTTTTACAGATGGGGAAACAGAGCCCCAGAGAAGTTCGAGCCCCTGCCCCACAGAGAGGAAATGGATTTTTAAGAGAGTTAAAATGAAAGAACATTGAAATGTTTAAAAATGCCATATAGACTATTACATTAAAATTACTATTTTCATTTTTTTAAAGAAAGAGCAAGAACACCCAAACTCTGGTTTTGGATTCTGGTTGTAGAATATGAAATCATAATGAAATATGTAATGTTTGGCAGGTTTTCTTAACATTAGGAGTATGATAGTTAAGAATACATTTACATATTTATTTTAGTAGGAGACAAATAAAGGTGGGGAGCCCACATATGGATAATAATGGAGCATGAATAAGGCTAGAGGAAGTATTTTTTCTGGTCTAGTTGAGAAATCGCTAAGAAGGAAAAATTATGGATCTTAAAATAGGTGTAATATATTATATATCTGTGAAAATGGGCCAAATAGATTGCCTCCATCAAAGTCGTATTGGATGTTGAAATCTCAGGTTACCTGGAATGCAACTGTACTTCCTATATTTAACCAGGCTTTTTATAAACTGTTCCTCTTAACACCTCAAGCTGACAGCCACATCCTGGGTGGTTATTCAATACTAAGTTTGACTTTCTTCACTTTGAGGGTCCTCAAAATAGACAGAAGGCCAGAAAGTAGTCTTTTAAACGTCTTGGGCTGTTTACAAGTCAAATGCTTTTTGGCAGAGTGACTGTGAGCGACCGTTTTTTCTCTTTTTTTCCCTTTTAGTCATAAATAGACTATCATGGGCCAAATACGAGAGAAATAAGACCACAGGTAGAAAGCATTTCCACAAGTTCTTCCCACATCTTAAAAACAAGGAAACAAAAGGAAAACAAAAAGAAAAGAGACACATTAGCCATTCCTCTATGAACGTGTAAGTCCCTGTGTGTAGTTCACCTGCTGCCTTATCCAAAAAGAGGAAGTGAAGCCAGGGCCCAGGTAGGCTGGTAGGTGGTCTACATCGAATCACAACACCCAACCTCAGTTCATCAGAAGGCCTGAAATACCAAACACAGAATTCTGTAGCTGGTCTGTCCCTCGTAAAAACTGTGAGAAGCGGCTGTCACCACAACTTCTACTTGTGTGACCCAAGAGGAAAAATTCCCATTAGGACAGGGAGGCACCAGCTGGCTTAGAAAAAGTCAAGAAGGAGCAGTGCTGTTTCAAACAACTGACGCCACACTTCCTCCCAAAGTAGATTGGACGTAACTCAAAATGGAATGATAGTACATACGAAAGAAAATGAGATGTATTTATTTTATGTTTTGAACAACATCCCAGAAACTAATTAGAATAATAAACGAGATGAATATCCCAGCAACATAGATAAATTATTTCTGTCAACCAGCGTTAAACTTAACTGAGTTTCCTAGGGTGTCTAAGAATTGTTATTAACCAATAAAAAGCAGTATAGATGCATACTAACAAACCTTTATCCTGGAACATAATTCTAAGAATTTATCAGATTAAACCCTTATTTATTCATTAAAAGAAAAAAAAAGACACAGGTAATGATACAATATCTTAGAATAGAGTTTACTGAATATATCAGAACATTTTTCTAGCAGCCATGCATGCCTTCTATTTACCTAGAGTAAAAGTCGAGTGTGATATTGAACTATAAATTAAGGAAGCCGTTTCTGCATAGTTAAACAATATATAGGCCCAGTTCATTACCAGTATTACAACATTCTCCGATTGAAAAAAGGAAGGAATGGAGGAAAGGAGGGAGGGAGGGAGGAAGGAATGAGTTCACAGGTTTTAGAGTAAGACTAGGGGCTAAGTGGTCACCCAAAGGAAAACGAATCACCTAATTAGCACTCATCTCGGCCCCCTCTGAGAAGAAGTGGGCTGCTGCAATACCTCTGAAGAAAAGCAGCATTTTTCTTTAAAAAAGGAGGAGTAGAAACAGGAGGAGAAAAGAGAGCGCCGAATCTACTCAAAGTCAACAAATTCTGACTTGGATTAACACACAAATAAAGTCTTGCCAATCAGTCGTCTCACTCCATAGAGGAAAACCCCTCCATCTCTTGTACAACATCTGCTATGGAGGGATTCGCTTGGACACACAACTGAAAATATACCTTTAAATTGATGCATGACTTGAAATCTTGGTAAATGATATGTAATTCTTTCGCTATAAATGTTGCAGAATATCAGATTTAAACAAGACTATTTTTTCTAATACAATTTAGCTAACAAGCTCAGCAAATTTTTAAACCCACTCCTAAATCATGATAAAAATCGATAAGATAAACATATTTGTCTTTGTTTTTCTGTTATATTATAATAACCATCTTAGTTAACATTTATGGAGCATATACTATATGCTAAGGGCTTTGTATGCATTAGCCTGTTTAATCTTCACGAAAACTTGATGAAGTAAGGTAGTGTCTAATAAATTCAATCACATAATTATTTAAATGAGCTGATAAGCCAGCCTAGTCCAGGAATTCCAGGGGGCAAGCTTCCTGATCCCAGTTTGCCCTGGTCCTAGCTTGGCTTGGTACCACCTGGGGCAACTCCAGATGACCTATCAGCGAGGATGATTCTGGGTCCTCTGGTTGTCTGGTTCTTCCGAGGTAGTGACAATGATTCCATGAATCTCCCAGGAATTTCATTTCATCAGCCAGATGCGGAGAGCCTGAGCAAAGGGTCTGTTGGGGTCGAGGGGACCATCCACCTGTATGTCTCAAGGTTCTTCACAGTTATCTTTGTCACAGCAAACGCTATTGTAGAATTTTAACACTGAGAAAGCATAGCATTGAAAGGACGTTTCCAAGGTCACATGGTTTATACCTGACCGAGATAGAGGAAGTCTGTCTAATGCAACCCAACTTATCCATCTCAAGAAGAGAGATATGCCAAGGAGGATGATTATTTAATTATCACTAATGGGAACCCTTGTAATTACTCTCATAATTTTCTTTAGGCTGATCCCATAGGGCATTGTTAAGTATTATTAGATTGTGATTATAAGTGAGCTTGGCCAGACCTTTCTCTGTTGCTCAGTGTCAGCTTTTTCTCTAGAGGACTTGGTCTCTGGGGGAACCATCTTCTTTAACTTCATCTGCTGAAGATGAAGCTCTGGGAGCATCAATTCCCTCCCCAGCATTCGGGCTTCCTTCATCTGTAGGGTCAACTGATGAGAGCACAGTGCATTTTCAGGGAAGAAGGCATTCAGGCTGATTTCAGAGATGCCCTGAGATCAATGTTCAAGTTAGTAAGTACCCATTGCCATATTGATTCAATGGATGAAGAAGTGAATGGCCAGGTCGTTAAGACTTCCTAGAGGAGTGTTTGGAAGAAGCTGGCCCAGAATGTGGAAGCCCCAGTGTTCATTGCACATACCATTTCTTTCTCCTCCTTTCTTGGATCCCACGTTCTTAAGTTTTCTCTCTCTAAATAAATGATATTTAGTAAAAATTCATTTCTCATGTATCCACCAGTGTTGCAGCCTTTGAATTTCTTTTTTGAAAGCAACTTTCTTTGGATTCCCCATTATTCCCCGCCCCCAGCTTCATTGGGGTATAATTGACAAATGAAATTGTATATATTTAAACATACAATGTGATGATTTGATATATGTACACATTGTGAAATGATTACCACAATCAACTGAATTAACACATCCATCACCCCACATAGTTACCTGTGTGTGTGTGTGTGTGTGTGTGTGTGTGTGTGTGACAGAAAGCTTAAGATCTACTCTTTTTGCAAATTGCAAGTATGTGATACAGTATTTCTAACCGTGTTTACCCCTCTGTACATTAAATCTTCACAACTTATTCATCTTATAACTGAAAGTTTTTACCCTTGAACCAGCATCTCCTATTTCCCCCTCAGGCCCTGGCAACCACCATTCTTCTCTCTGTTCCTGTGAGTTCTTTTTTTTTTTAGATTCCACGTAAGGGGTGATGCCATACAGTATTTGTTTTTCTCTGTCTAGCTTGTTTCGCTTATGGATGTTTTAATTATGTCCAAAAGCATGGAAAGTGGGTGTTTTAATTAGTGAGCACAGCCTTGGCACAGACAAATGCACTGTTTTGGTTATGTTTTTTGAAATAAGAGAAAATAGATGTTGACCCTCATCACCAGAGCCTCTGAATTTGGCCATGTGGGTGAGAAGCCCTCAAAAGCCCCTTCTTGTAGAGCCGAACAGTCATGACTAGGAGTTGTGCTAATGCAGCCAATGGGTAATAAGTCTCAGTATCTGTGCTGTGCCCTGCAGCGTCTCTGTGCCCAGGGAAGAGTTCTCTTCACCATTTACACTATGAAAGAATACACAAACATAAAGGAGGCCCCTCCCTGAAAGACTTACCGTAATCCCAGGAGTTTGAGGAGAAGGTCTTAGACATTTTGAGAAGGTGATAAAGAATGCAGTGGGCAGTCCACGATTCCAAGTTTGGGTTACAGCAGGACATGTCCCTGTTCCCTTGGACCATGTCATTTTATACTGGGATGATGGTGTCTTGTGACGCTAATCATTTTAAGGCTGCGTGATGGCGTGGAAAGAGCGGGGATGTTCTTCAGCCAGTACCTACCAGGGTGGCCATCCTGGTGTTAGAAGATCAAATACTTTCACATTCTTTGATAAACAGCCCTGCCCCGAGCCCCTCAGGTGCCCGCATATCCCTGGGATTCCTGGGTGATTCCTCTAGTGGAGTAATGCCTGCTTTGATGGGGGAGGGGGAGCCTCAAGACCCTGCCGCTGTACATTCAGGTTAGTCCGTGCTGGCGGCTAAATGTGCCCTGTGTCATTCCCGATAAAGGGTGTGGGAATAATTGCCCAAACATAACCTGCTTCCACTCCCCTGGCCGCCACTGAATAGTGTGGGGACCTCCAGTTACCTCCTGAGTCCTTCCTTGTCTAGATACCAAGCATATTAACAATTATTACAATATCATGGGATTATTCTCAGGGCTAAATGATGAGAAAAACACAAGTCAAGAATAACAGTTTTCCGGCTTATCCTAGGTCTGTTAAGAAATGGTAGCTTTCCAAGTGTATGACACCTTTCCCCCTCCCCCCACCGAGAGGAGAAGGCCTCAGCCATGGCCCCCTGGATGCGACAAGTCTCAGAACTCTCCCATCTTCAGCCCACAGAGCAGCCCATGTGCCTTTTCTCCTTTTCCAATTGGCTCCATCACGTAACGTGGCCAAGTATCATGTTTGTGGACGATTTCGTTCACTTGTAAGACTCAGATTATTTCATGTGGATGTGGAACAAAGACAAAAAAAAAATCAATAGAATGAGCAGCTCTGGGAGCCAGAGTGAAGACAGTTGAGAAAGGACAGAACCCCGTAGGACTCAGACATTCAGGAAGCTCTGAAGTTTACTCAGTCTGGAATTCTACAAAAAGATTAGTTAAGCAATGGTTTACCTTAGACCATTACGAAATGGACTTTAGCCAAAACAGACTGTCAGACCCGAAAGAAAAGTCGGGGGAAGGGATCATTTTTAGCGTTCCAAGAGACCTTTAGTATTCCCGTGAACGTTTTGTTAGTTACCGGCACTGTGTACTGATGAGGTAAATTCTAGAATTTTTAACACCCCTCAGTTTCATCCTGTTTGTTCATTCAGACTTCCTTTGAACTACATTTAAGCAACTACTGTACTTAGATTTAAGGTAGCAGACCAGGAGTCAAGTGTAAGCTGAGAAAAGTGGCCCCCAATGATTCTGTTTGTCTTCTACACTGAATACAGAGGGTGCCAAAAAAACGTGTCCACATTTTAAGAAAGGAAAAAACTGTATTAATTGTAGTACTCCATACATACCAACAACAAACGATGAATACAAGTCACTTTTGACTTCTGCAATTACAAGAGGTGCTCAAAGTGGTTTCCATCAGTGTCCAGACACTTCTGATGATGGCGAACTACTGCTCGAGCATAGATAACACCTCTTAAAATGTGTGTACATTTTTTGGCACCCCCTGGTAGTGCTGACTTGTGTAACCAATAGTATATTACAGAAGTCACAATATGTGACGCCTGAGGCTAGGCCATAAAAGACATTGAAGTTTCTGCCTTTCTGAATCTGGGAGACGCCAGCTGCCATCTTGTGAGGATGCTCAAGCAGCCCTGTGGAGAGGGACTGAGGCCTCCTGCCAATAGCCGGGCGAGGGAGCTATTTGAGAAGCTGATCCTCTAGCCCTAGCCAAGCCTTTAGATGACTGCCAGCCCAGTGATAATGTTGAACTGCATTTGAGACCCTGAGCCAAAACCACCAAGCTGCGCTGCTCCCAAATGTCTGGCCCACAGAACGCGTGAGATTGTAAATGCTTACAAGCGTTTCAGCCCACTTGAATTTTGGACAATCTGTTATGCAGCAGTAGATAACTAATGCACTTGAAAAAATAATAATCTTTAGCTGCCCGTTCAGAGTTCAAACTATTGCTGTTTATTTAACCCTACGTAGTGCCCACGGAACAAAAAGTGAGTTAAATATTGTAAACCCCTCCCCATATTGAGAGTGAGGTTTGCTTTGGCAAATGTCACCTTATCAGACATTGTCCATTGCTTCTAGACGTCTCCCCTAATCAGTTTGTGGTGCAGTGTGTTAGCATGGCAAAGACCATCCAGAACCCCAGTTGTATGAGCTTGTTGAGACTGCTGAGTCTTACAGATGGTTGGGTTAATCTTTTGAAACTGTCGTATTATAGATACTTAAGTTTACGTTAGTGTACATCCTTCTAAAATGCACCACCTGCTTCCCTGCCTTCTTCCACAGAGTACATTTGGCAGCCTCGATGACTCTGTTCTCGTTATAGTGAAGTCTGAAGGGTGGCTGCGAGGGCGGAAGGTGCAACAGCATGGGGCATAAGCACACCCTATGGATAAGGATAAGGATACCAGGCCCTCCGGCAGCCCTGGAAGCCTTCTCCGATGCCCCTATTGGCTGGTCTTTAACCCATGTGATAAAGGAAACCATAAAGAACCGCACAACCATTCGAGCCCCACGTTGTAGCTGACCCTCTGCTGGAATGGTCAGGGTACTTCTTTCCAAACTCCGGTCAGTGTCTTCTTCCACCTCCACAGTGTTCCCCTGTTACCATCTGACTACCATTTAAGGCATTTAAGATTTCATTAATATGAAAATTTATCTTAAATCGAGTCATAGTTTCATTAACTCTGTTTCAAAAGAAAAATTTCCATCACCATCATAAAGGGAAAACAAATATTATTTGCCAAAAAAATAAATAAGATACCAAGAAACTAGAGTAATAGTATTCATTTCAAGGAGGTGTTATTATCAGAGAAGATTCTAAGCCCAATACTGTCTTCTCTTCATGCAAATGAGAGATGAGCGACTTGGCTGAGAAGCATTGAAGATAAACTAAAACCAAAGCAAGATTCTTTTTTAATCAGAAGGATTGAATAAGAAAAAATAATTCATTATCTCACCAAAGTTACTTAATGTGAGGTCTGTGAGGCAGCTGTAATCATCTATAATGGTGTAGGCATGGTTACTGCCTCGGAACTGAAGCAGGCTCCTGCTAAGTCTGTTTCATTTGGCAATGCCTGAATCTCCTGACCTGTCCACATCACTCAGAGTAGCATGTCCACAGGTCTGTATGGCAGAGACAGTCAGCCACAGGTGCTTTCTTCTGTTTTTGCCCTTCCCTGTTCTACAGCATGGAGGTTAAGAACTCTGGCTTTGAGTCTAATCCTGTCTATTCTCCTCCCTGTGTGATCCTGAGTAAGTTAATTGATCTCTCTGAGCCCATTGGTAAATAGAGATGGTAATATATCAGGTTCTTAGGCGAGTCAGGGGTGATGATGTATATAAGACATTGACATTTGCCATATTTGCATTACTATCTGAAGATTTTGTGTTCAAGCTTTGGGAGAGAATCTTCTTCCCAGGCTAACATTTTCTTTAAAAAGAAGAAGAAGAAGAAGGAGGAGGGGGAGGGGGAAGGAGAGGGAGAGGGGGAGAAGAAGGAAGGAAGGAAGGAAGGAAGGAAGGAAGGAAGGAAGGAAGGAAGGAAGGAGTCAGAAAAAAACCACCTTCAAGAAGTTTGATCTGCATGTCTTTATTAATCTATTTGGATTATCTTGGCCCATTTCTCCACAAATTTAAAAGACACAATGAGTTTTCAGAGAAAACTCTTTAGCATGTAAATTTTTCATTTAGTTTTGTTTATCTGTCTAACATCCTCTCAGCTCCCAGACCAACAAACATGCCTCTTGTTACCAGGGAGAAATTTACATTGGCTAAATCTGGTTTGTTAAATGGTGTTTTTCGTTCTCCATTCAGCTATCCCAATAGTTTCTCTGTGGTTTGTGGTGGGCTCATAGTTCTTGACCTCAGGACTCTCACTGGTCTAGATGAGATTGGTTTGTTGGGGACAGCTTACACACTCGGATTCCTGGTGACATCTGGGTTGCTCCTGTTTTGTCTGACATGAAATGCTAGTTGCCTAGTTGGGTTGTAGAGACCTAGTTGGTGGCACTACAAACTCATCTTCAGAAATCTCATATTCCTTGTTAAATTGAGGTACTAACCCCATTGGGTATGAGGAGATGGTCAACAAGTTATGGAGGGAAGTCATGCAATAAAGGAGGCCCAAGGTAGGCTAACTTAAATCAAGGTCATCAGTGCTTTAGTTCAGTGTGTGTGGGGTGGGGGGGACGGAGGGAGGGAGAGAGGGACAGAGAGAGAGAGAGAGAGAGAGAGAGAGAGAGAGAGAGAGAGAGAGAG